>NC_132946.1:7973055-8279444 GCF_034638445.1 Ciconia boyciana | reverse complement strand
GTTGTGCAGACGATGACTTGCATTTCTGTCTCTGTGGTTCAGGCGTGTCCAGAAGCTCCCATCAAAGGTCAGATGTCTCAGTGCACATGATGAGACCTGACCTTGTAAGATGGAGACCAGTCGTCACAACTCTTCTTGAAATTCAATGTTGAGTTTTCAGTACATGTTGCTATTGCCTGGGATGTCTTCTTATCTTCTCCAGTAGCAAAATTCTTCCAATGGCTGCCAGTGACTCATCTGCCACACTGGGTGGCAGAACCAGGGGTGGCAAGGATGATGTTTACAGTAAAATTTTTGCATTGTTTTTCTCTTTACAGACATTTCTTTGCTCTAGTCTTACCTTAAGACTTCATATGCTTCAGAAATGCTCTAGATAGAGATTGTCACTACTGCCATTCAAATCCTTTTGCTGCTGGGAATTAAAAGGACAATTGCAATAACACCGCCATATCATTAGCAGAAAAATATTATGTCAGGATTCAGCAACCGCTGGCGGATGGCATGTGGGAAGGATTTGAATAGCAGGGCAGAAACTAGGCCTTGCTGCCTTGGGAAAGGCACTGTCTCTGCTGGTTTCTGAACTCAGCTGGACCCGGGAGTTGGTGCCTTGTGCTGGGACAAAATAACATCACCTGGCTGAATGGAGGCTTTTCATTTACAGAAGCTACTTCTCCAGGCCCTGCTGAGTTTCTCCCAGTGCACTTACTGCCTCGATTTGGGAAAGAATAAGCATTGTGTGCCATACTGCCTTTGCAAAGCTCCCCACTTCTATGTTGTTTAATCAGACTGTGTCGATGATCTGATGCGTCCAAGCAATGTGCTTGTAAAGGATACCTAGAACATTGGAGACTTATAAATAAATAGAAATTCTAGGAAGAGATTGAGCCTACCATCAGAGCGAACACTGCTGCTGCTACCCTGGAGAGTGAGTGGCACCGTTCTCTGCAGATTTCATGACTTGGCTCTGCTCCTTCAGCAGTATTTCAATTATTTGGTCTTTTACAGCTACTGGGCAGGCTTATTCTTGCAGGCTTTTGGGAACAAAATAGGTGAAGATGGACACTGTTATGATTAAGAGGATTTAGGACTGGCTTTGAAGATTTGCATTGTCATTCAGCCAGGGTCTTCCTGCAAACTGCAGAGGGTCACTTGATCTCTCTATGCCTTGATTCACCTTTGTGGAAAACAGATAATGGTCCTTTATCTTGTCTATATAGACCATAAATGATAAGGACATGGACTTATGTATGTAAATACTTGGTAATGCAGATTTCCTAGTCACAATTAGGACTTCTGGTTGCTACTGTCCTACAAATAAGTAACAGGATGGCGATTTCTCTTGCATGGCTATAATGAGATCCTGAACATAATTTTCAGAAGAAAACATTTTGGAGTTCAGTTCTATTTTTTGCATGCTAGTCATTAAGCATGATAATGTTTCCTAGTCAGTGCTGTCCTACTTGAATGTTGAAAACATTATATTCATTGGGGGCTGGGTGGGAGGGGGGAGGAAGAGGAATTTAAAACTTTTATACTTAATGGATCATGTGTAAGTCTCATAGGTTTTACTGAAAACTCATCATTGGTTTTAATAGATCTGCTTAACAAGTGTTGGTCTGAAATGCCTCAGGGTAATTAATGCTAATTCTTACATGGCCTTGACAGTTCTGCAAGAATTCCTTCTAAAAGAAATAATCAAGGGATAAGTTATTACTTTAGCATAAATAATGACGCATTCCAGGAATTAGGGTGTTAGAAACTAGACAACTAAGTTGAGAGGAATTTCTTATAAGATTAAAGCACTTGTGAATGAGAGTTCCCAGATGTCTAACTAACCTTACAAAAATATAATACAACCACAATCTACTCTCATATTCAGCCCATAGAACAAAGTAAAGATGGTTGAAAGGAAATATCTGGTTCCCTTCCCTATCACTGATAAATATGGACCAAATTAGGAAAACATTGAAGCATACACTTAGAGGAATGCTTAAGTGTTTTCATCAGGGTCTAAAGTAGTGAATTAGAGCAACTCTTACCCTTGTTCAAACCACACTGATGTCAGTGGAAAGACTCTCATTAACCTCTGAGGATTTTGCATTACATCTGTGGGTAAAATTCTGGTTCCTTTGAAGTCAGTGGCGAAGCTTCCATTAACCTGTGCCTGGGACTTCATTTATTTTGCAAAAGGAATGTTCCCAGCATAAAACATATGATCATGTCCTGATAAATATAAAGAAAATTGATGCTATTCATTTAGGAGTATCCAACACTACCAATTAGTAGGAAGTTTGAATACAGAAAAAAGCTAATCTAATTATGTGAAAATCCTTACTGTGTAATAAAATAGAAATGGTTTCTGCATGTCTTACTACAGATGAAAGAGATCAGTATTCAGAAACATGTTTGAATTTATTTTAATATGTATTGAAAATACATTTTCTCTCAAACTGCTTGGTAACCATTATAGTCTACTTTTACCAGCCATAAAGCTTCATTTGCCTTCCAGTCTTTAGTTGTTTCTCTATGCCTAGTAATGTTTTGGAGGCAACCTGTTCATATTTTGTAAAGTGTTATAATGAAACCTGGAAGTTCTGTTCATTCCATGTTTCTGAGTCATTTTATGTGAAAACCTGTGAAAAAGAAAAGGAGTCTGAGACTTTGAGGACAGATAAAATTGGTCTTCAAAAGTTCAGGAAGAGCAATTGCATCAATCTGGAAGAACACGGTTAGGGCTAGAATTTGCAAATGCAGACTGAAAGAATTGAGTGCATTTAGCCTAAAGAAGCCACAGTGAAATGATGAAAAGGCAGCCTGAGTTACCATTTTCCTTCTGAGGGGAAAAAAATATTAAGTACCAATAGAACAATAGAAAATGTATCAAGGGCTATAAAATACTACATAGTGAATAGAAAAACTTTCTAAAATGGGTCTAGAGTGTGGCTAAATTATGCCATAGGGAAACTGAAATATAAATATTCCAAATTTCTTTTAAACTGTATTCAATTAATTTTCTTAGTGGAGAAAATGCTATTTCATCTAAGAAGTTGGATTAAAAAAAACCAAAAACCAACAAAAATAGCCAACCCTCAGAGATGAGCAGTTTCCACGGTGAAAAGTACATCTAGAGGATGAGATTTTTTGAAAGCCTGTAAAGCGTTGGTAATCCCAGATACTTAAACAGAAAAATAAATGGAGCTTAATATTCAAAAGGACTTTTAAACAATGTTTCCAGAGGAAGCTAGAGAGCAGCCTGCAGAGATCTCTGAGTGGGGTTTGAGGAGACTTGCAGCACTGCCTCCTCACTTACGGAAGGTTTATGCAAGAAGGTGTTGCCGGTGCCGGGAGCAGGTCTGCATCCTCCGGAGGGGCAAGCCCACACGGCAACTTGGCTGTGAGCATAGGCCTTCAAGTGAACATATTTTATAAAATGCAAGCAATCACATCAAGTCATGGCATGCTTTGTCCCGTTTTTACATACTGTGTTTCAAATAGGATGATACACTTTGCAGGTAACTCACCAACACTGCACAAAGTATTAATGCAGTTGCTGAACTGGAAAACTCATTCACTGTGTCTTATGAGTCACATACCCTGAGGTCTGGGAGCTGCCAAGTGTCCTAAGCTGATACTAAATTTGTTAGGAACTGAGGTTACTCAACAACCCCAGAGATCATGTCAGGGTGATATCAGATGGATTTGGTTTGGAGAGGTGACTGCATGGCAGACTTCTGTGATAGCTTTCTGCCTTTCATTGCCTGCTCTGCATACCCTAATGACTGCAGTTAGGAAACCTACATCAAAACGGATGACATCATGTGACATCACATGTTTGAAAATAGTCATGCACGTGACTTTGAAACACTGCATGTTTTTTAAAGATGATGAACATTATCTCCGTGTATGAACTGGAGCCTTTTGTACTGAGAGATCTCCTGTAAATCTTCCCCATGTATCTAATAAACTCATAAATGAAGACATAAATGCAGGTCTTGAGAGAAGCCACACAACTCAAATAAGACAGTCAATTAATCTGAAAGCACATTTGCCAGTTAATGAAGTGTTCCTGAGTTCTTGAGTGCTGACAAGGAATCTATGTTGGGAAGTATTTCTTTCTCCAAGGTATCCATTTGCAACAAAAGCCCTGAATGGCAGCATCTGCTAAAGAGCTTCTCGGTGTATCCTCCCAGTTCAATTGTATATTGTTCACGGTATGTTTTCTTGACTGGGCTACAGTAAGTATCTCTGGACTATGTTTTTCAGGGTTGCTTATGAACTGTCAAGTAAAACAACATTAAGGAATGTAGGAGAAAAGGAAATTACATTTGCCTGATGTATTTGTTCTTCACAAATCCATATTGGCTATTACTCATCTTCACGTCATCTTCTGGTTTCCTGCAAGTTATTTCAGTATTTCTCTGCATACTGAATAATGTATAAATCCCTGGATCCTCCCTTGCTTGTTTTCTAGCAATCTGGATTCTCACCTATCTCAACTTCTGCTCCAAAAACCCTACAACCCGTTCCCCCAATACTCCTTTGATTATTTTTTTTCCTGACCAACAGATATAAAAGCCTCCAACTTAGCCAAGTATCCTTCGATCTCCTGATTTTTGTCATAGTTCATACCTTATCTCTCTGAGCCAGCGTCAATTTTGTTATCCATCTGATCACAATTAACCTTTTTAGTGAGGACTGAGGCAGAAGAGGGAGTAAATGCTTTGGTCTGCTCAGCATCATTTATTGAGACATTCTTTCCTGTTGAGTAGCAGACTGACTTTCTTTGACCTTCCCCTTCCTACTAATATAGCTTGTTTTCATGTTTCATTTTGTGTCTTGTTAGCTGTGCTTTTGTCTTTTTTTTTCCCTCTTCTTTACACGCTGCAGCAGTTCTTGGACATGCTCTTAGAAATTAGATGAGTAAATTGTATGCTTTCTGATGCTTCTTGAAAGGAGTCAAGTCTTTGCAGAACTCTAGAAATACTCCAGCTGCAGCTTTAGCCGTAGTCTGCTGTAAAATCTTATGCATTAACATTTAGAAGGAATAATAATCAGAGGATCAAGTAGCATTTGATTACGCTTTTGTGGAATATTTACTGTAATGTTTAGGGTACCATAACAATAACTTGCTAAGCCACTGAAGGACATACCCTTTCTTGGATTTCTAAACAGTATTTAATTCAAGAGAGATACCTATTATATCTGAATATATATTAGGCTTACCTAAAAAAATATCCTAGCTAGTAGATCTCTTTTTGAGAGATTTCACTGATTGGGAGATTTTTGAAAACATTGATTTCTTTTTTTTTTTGTCCAATTTTATCCTTTCTTTATCCTTTCATTAATGCTGTGCTTGAAAAAGCTTCTTCAAATGTCTTCTATCACCATTGTTTTGTTTTTATAATAAGCATTGTAAAGCCACAAAGCTGCAATGTTGATACAACAGAAATAATTGATTATGTATATGTATAAATATTAAAAATTCTTTCCCTAAATGTAATGGTAGCTTAACTGGGGCTCAGAGAGACATTGAGTATCTTGTGTCACCTGTGATTTCAGAGGGACTGGCATGCCACAGTACACGCTTCTAACTGCCATCGCCTTACCTTTCTCCTGCCCAAACCAAAGGCGCTGGGGGTTGTAAACCATCAGATTTTCGCTACTGACAACAGCCATGTGCAATCAACAGTTCTGACCTATTGAAACCATCTGGATTGTTTGATTATTGTCAACTGTAGAACCAAATGTTGTATAACTATGAATAGCAGAAAGTCTCTACACCGCAGTGGGCACGTGAAAATTAAAGGTAGTACCATTTTTGTGTTGGGCTGACTGTGATAAGACTTTTTTTTTTTTTTTAATGATCAATTGTTTTTTAAAGCTGAATGAACCATTTATATGGCCACTGAAAGTCAAAAGTGGTATTAGGAGTTAGTGCCCAAATCCTACTGAAACTCATCTAACACTCCTTTGTGATAATGAAAATCTCTTTCTCTTAAGCAGAAACATTGAGGGTATAATGAAATGATATTTACCTGTTTCTGATTCAGATTTTGAAGACTTTACTCACCTCTCCCTGCCCAGCCAGGGACTCCAAACACCTGAACTCATCCAGTATTTATTTGCTACTGTATGTCTGTCCTTTAGATGGAAAGTTTGTAGTGAGGTTATTAGTACATAAAATGCTGGTGTTTATTTAAATGCAGCTTCCTTCAACAGTGTGCTTTCAACTTCTCTGTGGTGCTCCAACACCACATATTTTCATATTTAAATCTTCTGTGGGCTTTTAAAATGTAAAGATGTTACTTGCAGATGGAACTGATGTGAAGTTTAGACTTGCTCTATTATCATTACACAAGAACCAAAATAACATCTATTTTTTTCCCGTAAGTGCGTGGTTAGTCTTTGTAAATACTGAAGACTAAATTGTGCTATTTAAACAGGAAGGATGACTGTTGTGGTTTAACTCCAGCCAGCAACTAAGCACCACACAGCCGCTCGCTCCCCCCCCGGTGGGATGGGGGAGAGAATTGGGAGAGTAAAAGAGCCCCATACTAGCTACTATAAGGAAATTAACTCTATCCCAGCCAAAACCAGCACAATGACTAACCAATTTAAATTACCTGTATTGGCATTGGCCTGAGATATAAAGTATGTGACTGTGTAATTGCCGCTGAACCTTGGGGGCTGGCTACAGCAGCGCTGTGGTGTGTAGTGGTGTGCAGTGTGTAGCTGTATGTGCGTGTTGTGGGCACTGGATCTGGGCTGCTGCACCTCTTCCACCAAGGACTCTGCTCACAAGCGGTCTCCTTCCACGGCACTGTGTGTGCAAGCACGTGGCTGAGTGGTAACTGTTGATCAGTGTCTGTTAGCCCCGTGGCTGTATGACCCTCCCCACAGCCTCCTGGGACCCCAAGATGAGAATCGGGAACTAAGGGGAAGGTTTTGGAAAAGGACTGTAAGACCTGCTAGTATCCATATGGTTAAAAATGCTAAACTGCAATATAGGAGTATCTGCAAAGAATTGCTTTTGGAAGGAGCTGGTGGTATTTGCTGAGAATGTGAGTACGTGCCATTATTGCCTACACGTCTCTCTGCAAGCACCCACGCAGGTCTGTGGGGAGGGCTTCTCTCCAGCACCTGCATAGTTTGGGCTGGGGGAGTTGACCCTTGCCAGCAAGGAAAAAAAAAAAAGAATCTAGGACTGAATCCAGCAGAAATAATCACCTCCATGAAAATGAGAGCCCTCAGGTACCCCTTTGACTGCTGTTGAAAGGATGATGGCTTTGGGTAATAACAACCATAGTGCTCTTTCCCCCCTCCTGTTGCCACCCCACTGCTGACATTTAATGCATAGAACAGGACCTGTGCCGTAGTGAAATATCGCTCCTGTCACTTAGGTGAGTGACATGACCGGCGCTGCGGGACAGTGGGCTGTGAAAACACCAGTCGGGAAGAGTCATCCTTCCCAAGTGATGAAAGAAAAGTTGAAAGGGGATGCATAATTACAGAAAGAGGCTTCTCAGAGACCAGGGGTGGAAAGAGTGACAAAGAAAGTGCTCGTGTTGAAAGGCGCACAGACTGACGTGCGCAGCCCTCCGTAACACAGCGTCTCTTTCATGGGTTTTGCGCGCCCCTCCGCTTGCTTAGAGTTTCTGTAGCTGGAATCGGGCCCCTCTCCGCTCATCAAATGCTATGTGCTGATTTTAATAGGCAAGATGAAACAGAAGACAGCTCAGTATGGGTTGTAGATTGAGTCATGGTTATTGAATTTGTCCAAGGTACAAAGGTGCTGTTTGCAGCAAAATGAAATAAGTGATAAAAAAAATCCACAAAGAAAAAAGGGACTGGAGAGTAATATTTGTCACACTCTCGACAGTCTTCTGCTGTTTCTGAAAGATTTATATGAGAGAAAAAAAAGAGTAAGAAACATGCTGCAAACTTGCAACAGTGAAGTGCCTGAAAATAAAAAAATGTTTAAAGAAAGTGAACATTGGTTTACTCAATTTTACAAAAGTTTGGGGGGGGGGGTATAGGTATGTGGAATGGAAAAACCCCCACAAGTAACAAAGAAACAAAAAAAGGAAAGATGAGGGGCCATGAAGGAGCCTTCACAGCCCCCATGTGGAAACCCTATAGACATGCTTGCTCTGTTTACTTGGATGCAGTGCCCGGTTCAGTTGTTGTGTGAGTGTCCATGTAACGTTGAGCTGGGAGCCGTACCTCCAGACACGAGGTTCCTACCCATCTGCTTGTGTACCCCTCTGAACCTTTTCTACTGTTGGATTTGCAAAGAAACATGTTTAAGTACTTAAGCATCTGAGGTTTGGTCTGTCTTTTTTAGCTCTTAAAGATAGGAACAGTTTTCTCTGTCTGTCATAGGCATCTGTGGTGATGCTAGGTGATTAGTTGCTATAATAAGGGGAGATTGGTAGGTAGGTAGGTGCTTCCACAGTAAGATTGTTGTGATGGGTTGAGGTTATAGGTGGAGCAGGACTTGTAGGAAGAAATGTCTTGTAGGAAGTACTCTGTAAAGTATAGTTACTTTATACGAGTACTCTAGACGTCTGTGCACAGTCTGCGCTTAATTTGGCTGTTATATAGGTTATTTAATCTTTTATGAAGCATTTACGTCAGAAGAAAATGACAATATTGAAAGAAATTGGGACAGAAGTCAAATGAGAGGTACTTATAGATGAACCCTTTGCGCCCTCTTCTTTAAATGGGTATCTAATCAACCTCTGCTAACCTTTACCTTTCAGTTTCTCAGCCATGGTTACTTTTCCAGAAGAAAGCAGCCATAGGTAGAAGACTCTTTGGCAGGTGCGTGCCTTTGCTTTGTGCCTGTGGGGGTGTAGCATCTCTAGAGCGATGGAGCAGGCTACTGTTGTCCGTATGTGCCAGCTGTTGTCAGTTATGCAGTATCAGCTTTTGTTTCAGCTGCTGTCTGGAATCGGTAGAAATTAATAAGCCTTATCAGGAAGGAGCAGTAGAATGAAAAGCCAGCTGGAGTGAGATAAAGTTTTTTCCTCCCTCTCTACCACGTCTTCCATGTGAAGTCCCACCATCCCTCATTACCGTGCAGACTGCTGAAGTGCCGTGTTGCTCCCCACCTCTGTTGCCAAAGCTACGAAATCAGATGCTCTGGCTGTGAATGAAAGAGAATGGTCTCCACTTTTCTCATCATTTCCAGTGGGTTTGGTTCATGGTCCAGGCACCACAGCTGAATCCTAATCTGATCAGCTCTTGCTGACTCCTCTCCATTTTGATTTATTTATTTTTATTTTTTTTTCCCCCCACTCAAAATCCCCCACCAGCAGATGGGGTCATCAGGGATGGGTTTATGCCTTGTCCCAAGGCTCTGTAAATGTTGTGACCCGAGGAGGATCCTTGGTGAGGGAGAAAGCTTGTAGAGGGAGATACTGTGCTAACCTTTAGGAATTGCTCTTGGCTGTGCTGAAACTGCATTTACCTTGACAGATCGGCTCTTGACCATCCAGAGACTCATTCATTTGACTTGATGCTCCACTACAAATCTGTATTTCCATGCTTCCCCCTGGGGCTGCTGAGTCTTTCTGGTTCTGCACAGTCCTCCAGCACTTGCACCCAGACACATTTGCATCAAAGCAGTTTCAGAGGGTTTTCTGTTGTTTTGATGTAAGCTGTATATATATATTTTTGAGCAAAGGTTTAATATTCAGATTTAACTAATGTAATTTTTTACTGATATAAATTAAAAGCTAACCGCTCATTTTCCAAAATAACTGTCTGTATCTTGGACTGCATTGGAGTAATAGGAGAATCAAACTAGTCCTGTTGTTACAGCACCATTTTTGTCAGTAAATCAGCTGTAACTGTGTTTGTCTGGTCTGTTATTTTTATTCCAGTATTATGGATCTGAAATTCTCTGTTCTTACTCCAGGGAAGCAAATGACAATTCTACTATGCCATAACTTTTAGTTAAGTCTTTTCTTACTGAGCCATTGCAGTGTTGCTCACTGGTTAAATGTGGTTAGTGAGCCATTTGCTGTGTGCATTTCTCAAGCTGTTATCACTTAATGCAAATCAAGGCTTGAAAAATGAAGGAAATATAGTTCTGCTGTTTTGCATAATTTTCATTTTTATGTCCTAACCCTTGTAAGAACAGCAAAGTTGGGTCACATTTTCTCTTTATGTCATTGTACCATCACTGTACTGCTGTCGTGGCCAAGAAGACCTGGGCTTTCCCATCTTCATTGCCTTCACAATGTTAGTAGAGGACGTGAATATAAAATACCTTCAGAAGCCTTTTTGGTAAAATGTCAGCTACCAGTATTGTTTTTCCTGCAAAATACTGGTTTTATTTCCTTCTGGGTACACAGGTGATTAGAGGTGCAAGGAGTTAGCTGTAAAAGAAATGTCTCCAATGAAATATGTGTGAGAACTGTGGAACAGCTGAAATAAACATAAATTTCTGTAACTGAAGACTATACATCCGTTTCTTTATCTTAGGTTTGCTCTGGCTCATTTTCGTGGGGGTATTATAAAGGGAATATGTCCATTACCCTTCAGAGATTTAATTTGTCTTGATGGTCCCAACTAGTATAATTTGTTCTCGGGATGAATGAAGTTTCTAAGCAACTTGAGTATGAACAACTTCAGTCTCCACTGGGTCTTTCCAAGAAGTATTTGGTGTTTCTTGTGTGTGTAAGAAGAATAAAGGGGAAAAAAAAAAAAAAAAAAAATTCCCACCAGCCTCTCGGCCAGAGTAGATTCATAAGTTAACAGCTCTCTCCAGAGTCTTGTGCTTTTCTCATGTCCCAATAATTAAATTTTCCAGGTTCAAGTCAGATTTCATTCTGTGTCTTGGATGATGAGAATCTACGAATACATTCCACTTACAAAAACTTCCTAAAAATCCTCAACGTAAATAAGATATATCTTTGAACTTCAAACTATGACCTAAAATTCCTCTTTGTTAGATCCCATAATTTTTACTTGCATTTAGTTACTTTCTTCATGTAGTACAATAAGCCTGTACAAGAAGGCTGACAACCTCTCTTCAGCATAAGGATACCTGGAAATTTGGCTGCTGTGCTGGGGTCTGAATTTGCTCTTCCAATTCCCATTTGAAGATGTGCTACATGATATCGACCCATAAACTCTGTGATAGACACACAGTTCTTTTTCTTTTACCTATTAACAGTGCCTTTCTAGCAGAAATTTCTTTAAAAATTAAGATTTCATTATTCTTGCAAAATGTAATGTGATACATTAGTTTGTATAATAGGAAGTATTATCACACTGTAAATAATTGAAGAAACCATAAACTATAGTTGACAATCTAAATGAAGCAAGTACATTTTCTGATGCTTTTTTCTGTGAGTTTCCTTGCTGAATTTTGAAAATTAGCAAGTAATTTGTAATGGTTATCCTGAACGTTATGTGAATTAGTGAGGGTCCATTGTAATTAGATTTTTTTTTTTTTTTTAACCAATTAGCAAGTGAGAATGATCTCATCATTTACTTAGAATTACTCAGGGAAAAAAAGAGCATAATTTTATTTGTACTGTATTTTTTCAACATTTTAATGCTTTCATTTCCTCCTAATAAAAGATCTTGCACCAGGGCAAGGAGAAGAAGAATGGTGAAATCCAAAGTTATATTCTTTCCTGCTAGATATGTAGGCTCCTTCTATTCTCAAAGGTTTCTGCTTCAGACCCAGCATGATATATGTAGTATTCTACAGGGCCGGGAATTAATTCTGCTTTCTGCAGATGCAGTCTAGTGCCTTCACCATAAGATCATTCTTTTTCTGCATGTCTTTGCACATATCACACTAGAATATTTTTAATTTCCATTTTAACACAAATGGAACTTATTTTTTAATTTCTTTTTCATTTAGTAGTAACTGAATTGTAATATAAATGAAATTTCATGAAATTTTCAACCCTGTCCAAGGACTTCTCTAGTTTTTTTCTATTTTTCTGTGAAGAGTCTTATGATAAGAGCAAAACCTTGTTTTCCTTTGCTGTTGTCTCATAATGTCAAAAGGAAAAGAGATTTGGCTGCTGCATATTCATGAATTACTACAGGAGATTGGATGAAGTACTTGGCAGAGATTCATGTAACAGCTGAGATGTTGACTTCTTGGCTAGTGCAAGAATAATATGGACACTACACCAGTTTGCACAGCAGGTCTGCAGTCATCAGCACTGAGAATAAGTATTTTCTATCACTTCAGAATAGAGGGGTCAGTCATTTCCTTCTGTCATATTGCTGTGCACTAGAACACTAGGTGATAATTGGAATCTCTGGGAGCTGAAGGACTGGTGATCTTTTACGTGAAAGATGTGACCTGTGTTTGAGGTACAGTGTAGTGAAGCTTTCCAAGTAGCAATGCATCTGTTTGCACTGGAAGGCCAAGACCAGCTGATGGTTCCTGTTATTAATTTACAAGCTCCTCTGCGAATGCAAGTCTCTGCTGTGTTGCAGCATAAAAGCTTTTTTTTTCATTTCAGTCTGATCTTATTTCCTGAGATCTATAATGAGATGAAGTCCTAGGGATTATTCAGCTGCAGAAGTGTTCTCCTTTAAGCAAGGTATTCTCTTCCGCTTTGTATTTCCATTGTTTTCTATTTATCCTTTGCAAAATATATGTTTTGCAGTTTAATTGTAGTTGCGTGGTCTGTGTGTCCTCCTTTCTGCACTGCTTTTACCTAGTTCTTCTCTTCTTGGATTTTCTACCATCTCAAACAAATCAGTGGAAGAGTTCAGAACAGAGATGCTTTGTAATTTACAAGCAGTTTAGCTTGATGATGGGTCCAAGCTTAGAAAAACTCAATTAATAACCAAAACAAAGTAAATGTTGCTTGAGTAGACGTCAGTGGGAGTGGAGAGACCCTGGCTGTTTGCTGGAAGCACTCGGAGCTGCCCCAGAGCAAGTTCAGCCCCTGACCGGAGCTCTGTGGCTGAGAAGCACAGCTGCTGCAAGCAGGGATTTCAGTGGTACAATTTAAGCAGTTTAACTAACCTGTTAATTCTGACTATAAAAATCCAGAAACAAATGATAGAAAGCTGTGGTGGATCTATTCTTCCCCAGTCAGAGTGTCTGTAAGAATAAGCATTAATTGACAACAGAGAAAATCACAGGGCAGATGCATATAAAAAAAATTAACCCAGGCTATAGAGCAATCAAACCATGACTGCTGTAGAGCTTAATATGTTTAATTACAAGCTGACATACTAACATGGTTTCTTTGCTTGAGATTCCTTTGACAGTGAGACTAAAACAACTGGCTGCATCTGAACATCTTGCACATTTTTAATGTTTCTTTTGTCATTTCTTTTCCTCCTTTTTTTACAGCTTAACTTTCCTTGTGGGTAATACAGGTAATACTTTTCTTTTTCCAGTGTTCTTTGAAACAATCATCCAGAGTTCTAAGTGGTTTTGGTGGTGGAAAAGAAGTTTGCTGAGTACCTCAGTCATGGTAACAGCTGTAAGCCTTGCTCAGGTTTGGGAGGGAAGAACAGGGGGCTTGAAAACAGCTAGTTGTATGACATATATAGTATCTGACAAAAAATTCTAGTAATTTTCTGCTCTGATATACACTTATGAATAGATACATCTTAGTTAAGCAGCTCTGGACCACTTCTTGGTCTGTGTATAGGTAACATCTGCCTCAAATAAGAGGAGGAAATGAAGGGAACAAATTAACCATAAAGTAATATTTAAGTCCTCCCATTTTCCTAAATAGAAGTTTTTTTCAGCTTTAGTAGGAAGCCTAAATTGAGTGGCAAGCATTTAAAACACTTCTTTCTGAAACATGAGTTTTAAAAATCTGAGCAATGCATGAAAATTTTGAAGACAGGAAAAAGCGTTTCAGTTCTGTTTCTGAGCTCCAAATTACTCCTATGATTGTTCTGATTCTTAGAAGGAAAAAAAAAAAACCTCAATAACATCGGTAGGATGTGTGTGTCCCCTGGTGCCACTAAGCAAACGAAGAGATTTCATATTACATTAATTTTCATGGTTTGCAAATATTTCTGAGGTAGCCTGTTGATTAGATTTCCCATTACTGAGTAACTGGTTCATTGCAGGGCCCTTAAGAAATGTATTACTGAAAATAATAACTTACATTAGTTGTTTATGTGGATGAAGGAAACTATTGACAGAATATGGACACAGTCTAAATATTAACTGGGGCTATATGGGTATGAATCTGTGTATGAGAACAAGACTTCCCCAGGCGTACTGCTTTAAAAAGAGATTTATACTTCTCGTGTCACATTGATAATAGTGGCAGTCTCTTCCTTCTTCTCAGCAGGAATAGCTATCAAAGATGAAAGTATCTTCGTAGGCTGGCATGAACTGATTTCCTTAGTTCTATGCATGATAATATTTTAATTAGGCAATTCATTGTGGCGGTAACTAGCTTTTCAATTAACCATTTTTTAAAAGCTTTCTCACTTCCTCTAATGACATTAATTCCTTAGTGAAGGAATAAATCTTAACAGACAGGAATTCATTCACCTAAATTTTTGGGTGCTAAAAAATCTGTAGAAAATCCAGAAAGCAATATGCAGTGGATGAAATATTAATGGCCACTCTGTTTCTTATGCAAGTTATTTGTGATTCGGAAAACCGGCGACGCACAGTGTGATGTGTGGAATTTCTAGTTGCTCTTGCCCTCTAGAAGAGCGAAATATGAAACGTTTCTTATAATTGAAAATACTGTGATTGTCTATTCCTTAGATCACTATCAAGTAATTTGCCAGTTCAGACCTTGAAGGGCCGGATTAATTTCTGATCAGTGGAATCAATCCTAATACGGAAGCAGTCAAAAAGTTTACCTGAAGGTCATTTAATCATGTTTTTATTAACATTTCATAGAAGTTACGTAGAGGTTAATAAGTTACTAAGAGATGCTACAGGTATTACTACTTGTCACATATGTATTTAAGTGCTGGGAGCATCTATAGATGTTGCAGAGGACTACAGGTGAATGAAACTGCTCGGACTCTGTAGTGACTATTTCATCATAAATCTATCAAATACTTAGATATTTTATACACTATTTAAGTAGAATCTTAACCGCCTCTTTTTCTATTCTTGTTCTGTCAAAATAAGTATTTCCATTGCTTCTGCTTTCAGATATATGTAGCAGCTTAATTACTGTTTTGAAAAAAGGAACATTTCAGAGGAGATGAAATTAAAAACAAGTATTCTTATCCCAATGGTTAGTGAACATTTTAGTATTGAAGAAACTGCTCACTGATGAGAAAAATCTCATCAAGCAGATTCATAAACAATTGACTATGGTTCAGCTGTTCTTCACAAAAGAAAAAAAATCTGGAGATATTCAGATAACTATTAGTTCATGGTTGTCCAAAGAGCCAGGGTCTAACTCACACTGGCCATAACTAGAATCTAATTAATTCCTTCATTTTTTATTTTAACCTTTAGTTCTAGTAATTTTTCTGAAAGGTATGAAATATAGTTTGTCTTTTTGATAGGTTGTAATGGGGAGAGTGGAGAACGTGAGGACCTGATAACAGGATACCCAAACTAGAGCTAGTTGGAAATGTTTTAGTGGAACAATTTTTCCTCTAAAAAATATAGCTTGAGGGGTGGGTATAGGGATTAAATATTAATTAGAACATGTTGATATTTGACTAAGAATTCTGATAAGGAAAAACCAGAATAAATACAAATCAATTTTTTATTTACTTGATTTCATGCATTTTATCCCAACTTGTATTTTAAATAATATAATATATACTTTGAACCTTTAATAATAGTAATGTTATTTTATAAAGTTTTGACACTTTTGAACTATTTCTAGTTGGTAACAAATTATTTTATCAGAATTCTCATTCTGCAGGTAAATAAAAATTTTGGCTTTATGTTCCAATTCAAAATAAAAACAGATTTTGAAATGGCAGCTTTTCCTGTGGAAAGAATATCTGCCTTTCGAAACAGATGTACATGTGTCTTAATATAGTTTCAATATCACAAAGATTTTCACTGCAATTGACACTAATTGGAGGGGACAGGTGGTGGTGGCAGTGGGGAGGAAATCTCTTCAGGATTGTGCAGAATTGATAACAGGATACACAGAACTAGAGCTGGTTGAAAAATGCATAAATATCAGTTATGTAAGAAATTGATTAGCTAAGATTAAAAAAAAAGAAGAAAAAACTGCAATATAACGTAAACAGGAATAAGAAAGATACTTTCTCTTCTGTGTCTTCACGAAGAAACCCTAGAAGTGTAACTCTAAACCCCTAATGGTCTCCCATGACTGCTGCTCAACACCTCCCAACTAAGGAAACTCAACACAGTGCAGAAAGCGGAGAGTATTTGTGGTGGGGAGGCACTGGAGGAGCTTCATCACCTTGTTGGTTGTGGATATGTGTGGTCGTGTTTGCATAGAAATGACTGAATCTCTTTCCATCTCAGAAGACAAATCTTTGGGTAGCAATAGAATAAATTCAGAGTTCAAGGTTAAAATAAATGCAGTTCGTCAGCAATCACTTTTTAAAATTCTCGGTAGATTTCCAAGAGTACAAAGTCCTGTGCTCAGTGAGGGAGGGAGCTCAAATACGGACCCTCTGCTAGGTGAGGGCCTGCCAAGAAGTCTGAGTTACTGTAGCATACGTTAACACAAGAAGGAGTCTGAGATAAGTCCGCAGCATGTGTACTATGGTAAATTCTGTATACCCTAGCTGAAAAAGTGAAGATATTTTTCCCAATAAGATACAGGCTGTGAGAGAATAGTGGGAGAATAAGTTTAAGAAGGCTAGATCGATTCCATTTACTTTGAGGATCTACTGGTGTTGCCAAAGGAGAATGTGAACTACTGAGTTCTCAGGCTTGTAAACCAATGGACTGATCCAACAGAAACAAAGTAGACACTGATAAAAAGCCATGGTAATTAACTTTCAAAAGTTAATATTTATTACCAGAAATCAGATCATATTATCATTGGCGTTTAATACTCATAAAACAAGATGTAGTTGAAAATTTTCACAATACTGAGATCTTTTTCCTACTATAAATATTTGTCTTTAGAGAGCTTAAAAACAATATAGGTAAGAGAAGTATGTAAAGTCATATGAGGAATTGAAACAAAAGTGTAGTGGCCTAGAAACCACAAATAGAGAATGGTTTTTTGATGCCCAGTGGCTTGAAAAACAGCTGCTTTCTTACCGTGAAACTCAGCTTTCCTTCCCATAATCACTGCCTTTCCTCCAGGCACTTGCTCAAAGTGAATTCAGCTTGAGGATTAATACTTTTGCACAATGCTTTTGACAAAGTGTGTAATGCCAGACTGTATGAGCTTGAGCAATGCTGAGAAAGGGATTTTACAGAGGAGCAATATAGCATCTTGGAACATCAGTGTTATCCACAGAAATACTTCAGACCCTTTGATAAACAGCTCTGGAAACAGAAGTGACGTCTCTGCCTGAAGTGCTGGAGAGAAAGGCAAAGAGAAACGGTAAAAACAGTTTCCAGCAGTGGGTTCTCAGTGTTCCAGGTTTCTCCCAGTTTCAGCAATGCTGCTGAGATTGGACTTGGTGTATCTGTGGTTTCCAGCAAGAATAACAGTTGTATAGCCAGTTGCTGGTGGTGATCTGGAGTGATTCGGGTTTGCTAGGGCCAGTTTCCAATTGTGATGTGTGTAGCTGGAACAGATGAAGCGATTTAAAAGACTCTCTGAGCCTACATCTTGTCCCTGTCAGCTCTTTTGGGATGAGATGTGGCTAAGCCCCATGGTGCAAGTGGTCTGAAGGAGCCTGGCTGTGGTGGGGAGAGACTTGCCATTCCCCCAGGGACCCCTGCCGAAAAGGGCTGCCCTGCAGCCAGCCCACAGTCGGAGCCCTTGATTTATTTGACTTTTGTTTGGCAGCTGGATCAAGACAAGGACTCAGGTGTAGGTAAGGCAGGATGGAGCCTGGTGCAGTGGCATACTGCAGTTATTTATCACCGCTGTATATAACCTGCAGCACTGAAACAACATTATCGCTGATTTATCTAGTGATTGCATTGTTATAATGGTTCCTTTTTATGTACTGCAAATGAGAAGTTGATAGGAAAAAGAGAATTGTGAAATAGACTTTCCAAAGCAGAATTGACAGACTGCTGTTCCTGCAGGGGTACATCTCCCAGCGGCAGCGTCCTATTGCATATGGAAGAGACAATGGTCTGTCAGTGACTCACTGAATGCTTTTCACTTTATCATAGCAAATGATCAAAAAAAAAAAAAAAAAAAAAGAGAAAAAATACAATTATTTCCATGGCCTTATAAATGCGATAGGAGCCTGTGATTAAAAATAAGGAGCTTAGCATGTGAAGGGTAGGAGCACGGCAGCAGGAGCAGCAGGTTAGATGTTATTGCTGTTATTGAAATGGAGCACAGGGGTGACCACACTTTACAAGAGCTTTATTGCTTCACTCTAGTAAAAATGAATCACATTTCTCTCTCTCAGCTCCTCGTATTTCCCCTCAAAAGACCGATAGGAAAAAAAGATGATAAAAAGCTCCAACATGAAAAAAAGTTCAACTTTACACGTCAGTGCTGTGTACAGATGGATGATTCACCGGAATCCATCTCTGTGTTTTTAAGCTGGCTTTTTGTTTGAACTGTAAACATGTCAGCCTTTGTAGAGATTCCAGGTTTGGACCTATGCTAATACTTGCTTTTATCAGGTAAAATGTTATGTGATGGCATAGAAGGGGCTCCTGCTGAAAGTGCTCCCCTTTGCTAGTTTGATGGGAAAATAGAGAAATCTATGTGAAGTCCCCATTTCTGTGCTCTGAGAGTTTATTTCCATGGAGGTTTATACTGCCCATTTAAATGGCATCTAGAGGTGCTTTTCAATAGTTGATGCCATCCTTTGCAGTATTGGAGGGGGTGAGCCATACAATTTTCCAACTCTGAATCAATTTTGTGATTGTCCAGTCTCCATTAAGCAGCTTTTAACCTGTGTTGCCATTACAGTCTTGGGAGTTACGGGCAGCAGAAGGCTCCAGCTATCCACCATTCAACAGGCTCAAGGCTTTGTGCCAGGTGGTGCAGGGACTGAAAGTCATTATTTAGGAAGCCATATCATAAAAGTACTTGCAGATGTACAAATGGCAGGGCACCAGCCTGCAAGCAGCAAAGAAAAATTTAGTTTATAGTCCTGTAATATGTGCATATAAACTGTGTATCTTGTTGTTCCTACTTGCAACAAAATGGTACTCGTCAATATTCAGTCTGCAGCAGTGCAGCTTGCCAAAGCTAAGCCATGCTGTCTGCGATAGGAACGCTTTGCTTTCTGCGGTGCCTGGCATCTGACAGTCCTGAAGCATTTTGCAGTACAAATGTTAATTAAGCTTTACAACAGCTTTGTAAGGTACGTAAATACTATTAACAGACATTTCAGCTAAGGCATAGGTCTACCTCTCCTGTGGAAGGGTATCAGGGTACGAGAGGGGACCTGCTGGGTGGGTAGCCCTGTGTCTGGGGCCAGATTTGCGCTCAGGACAGCCAGTCTTCTATTGCTGCGTGACCTTTTGTGCTAGCAAATTGGGACCTACATCACAGCTGGGACCTCTGCTATTATTACAGCAGGAAAACTAACTATGGTAATAGAAATGCTCCATAGACTGGAATAGCACGATGGTCTGTCTGCCAGGGAGTTATTTGGGATTTCCCCCCCAAATGAGACTGGAATTTGGCTTTGATATGCATAACAGCTCCTCTTGTTCCCACTTAACGTGAAGCTTTTACTCGTTCCAGAAGCGTGACCTTGTACCTCAGCTGCGGCAACGCCATGTTGTGTGGGCTTACCCTCTGCAAAGCCTGCCGAGCAGCAGTTGCATGCCCTCTGGTCTGGCGTGAGCCTTCGTTTCATTCACACGTTGGGGCGAATCGTTAGCAGTCTGTGTGCAGCGTGTCAGCCCTTCGTGTTCTCCCTTCAGCGCTCTTAGTTTCCTAGGAGGAAAAAATGCTCCTGGCTTGTAGCTGAAGCCCTTTGCGTCACATGTCCTTGTCCAGAGCCTCTCCTCCTAAGGGTGAATGCTCTGTCCGACAGCCCATCTCCAAGCTGCAATCTGACGTTCCAGGGTTATGCTAGGCATTATTTAGACCCATCTGAGTCTTACGGGTAAATACTGCAGGATTTCTTTGCGAAGGGAAGGAGGAGGAGGCAGACAAAGTGCCCAGTGCCCTACTTAGCAAACGCCTAAAACCTGGCCTGCTGCGTTGCTTTGTCAGACACTGTATGCTGAAAACCGATTAAATAAAACTGTAACATGTTGGGGCCAGAAATTGCCCAGTGCAATGTTAACATTGTGTAAACACTCTCCAACTGACTAAATTCTAGCAGATCCAAAAGTCGCCAGAAGCGTTTCAATGCTTTCCCTTTCTGCCAAAGCTAAAATGGCAACTCTAGCTACATTACTGTCTCCCTGGGACTCATTAGCATGGCGCTGTCGTAGTTTCTGCTAGCGATAGGAGCCACAGGGGAAAATGTCACACGTGCAGCTAGTGGCAACCTTCACGCAGGAACAAAACTATGGAGCAAAACTGCAGTGGGGGGGGAAGGATCATGCTTAATAATATGCAAATCAATGTAGCATCTCACAAAGATTTGATTTGCGTTTTGAGGCAGCGGCTAAAAATGTTGTTTTAACCCCTCTTGGGAGCGTAAATATATCCAGTAGACACAGACTAGATAGAGGGTGATTACATTTTCTAATAAGTTTAATTTTGCAAGGTAGAACATTTGAAAGCTGCCGTGTCTTTCATCCTTGGACCAAGTTTGTTGGGGAGATGTCCGTGTAAGGGTAATTGTATCAATGTTAATACAGCAGAACCCTGCCAACTCATGCAAAAATTGCACTAAGAAATGCCCTGCAGATTTGTCAGGATGTGAGAAAGTTTTGCTATAAATAATGAAAAGTGAAATATAATTTTCAATGCACAAAGGATATGCTTGCTCCTTGCTTTTTATTGTTTCATCACAGGCAGCCCAATACTTGGTGGTGCTGCCTGGGCTCAATCATTACGCCATCAGGCTGCGTATCCTCTTCACTGAATGAAGTGCTTACGTACTAACCTGAGAAACTCAGTCAAGCCTAGTTGTTTTCCCATTCTTAAGGACAAATGATTGGCGTCCTTTGCCTTCCCGTAACCAATTCCACACGTTGTTAAACGTGTAACTTGGGTGGCTTTTTAGTGCCTGTGTCTTGCAGAAAGCAGCACTAGACTTAATGCAGTTGCTTCAATGTGACACAGCTGTAAGAAAGAGCAATATTATGGCCCAGTGCTGGTAAGAAGCAGAGAGGTGCTTCAGGAGGCAGAGACCGATGTGAAGGCTGAGGCCCCAGTGCCAGGAAATGAATAAATGAGCAGCATGGTGCTGCACTAGCACTTGGGGAAGAGTTGTTTGTGTCCTGCTCCGCTAAGTTATTGTTCAGGAGATAGCAAATTGGTATTTCTGTGGCCTGGATCCATTTTGATTTGTTTCCCTGTATTCAAATCATCTGCCTCCAGCTGCTTTCTCAGGTTGAGTTCGACAGAGATGCACAAATGGACTGATGGCTCATCATCTTCTAAAGAACATCTGTAATTCTCCTCCCTTTAGTTTTTGGTTTGGGCATTTGTGATAGCAATGCCACTGTCATGGGCCAGGATGCCCTGCTCTGCAAACACAAAACCAAAAGGCGGTCTTGTGCTCAGGGAGTTTCCAGGCTTTATTTTGTTTAGAGACATGTTGCTGATTGCAAGTACAAAGGTATTGATGGACTTCAATGTACTTTGGTACTTCCCTTGACAAAATCTTCTTAACTGTTAAAATGAGGCCCTGTTGAATCAGAAAAGGGCTGCCCAAAGGCTTTGCTGTACTTGGGCAACCTTTATGGCCGTAGACCAGCTCCATTTCACTGTAGCCCTGCAGGGCTTGTCGTCTCCTTCTCCAGCCACAGACGGCTGCAGGGAGCAGTTGCGTGGGGTGGTGTGCCCAGCTGCAGGATTTGTGCTGCTCTCTGATTGACACCTGGTGCCTTCAGCACCTCTCCATCATGGTGGGGGAGGTAGATCGTATCACCCTGAGACAATCTGCTGCTTCCCCGGTGTTTGCTCAAATGTTTAATCATCCTCTATATTACATGTCTTGCAGGGCACTGTTTTGAATTTGCCTAGTCTCATCTAGATCAAGGAACCTTTTATTAACAACTATTGCCCTTCTGCCTTTCCCTCTCCTTCTCCGAGGCAGCTCTTGGTCTCTGTTTTGAGCTCTTTGTCTTAGAAAACCAGGCATGTTCTCTGATCCTCTAAGAAACTCTATGGTTTTGCACCTTTCCTGGTTTTCAACATTATTTTTTAAAATTGGGGTGCCAGGGGATTATAGAATATTTCATCATCAGTCTCACAAGTGCTGCAAATGGAAGTAAATTTACCTTCCTATTTGCTGTTTACTTGTTTATACATCTAAGGATCATTTTCTATGTTATAGTCCCTTATTCTGTAGCTGTGCCTAGGTACCCTTCTTGTTCCTAGATATATAACCACAAATTTAGCTTTAAATGAGCCTGGTGAAAATGAATGGATTTCCCTGAGATTTCAAGGTTTATTAAAAATTAAAAAGATCTCATCTAACTCTGCTCCACCTCCTCTCTGCAGGTTCTCCTTAACTGCCTTAAAAATGTTTATTCCTAGATCTTTAACATCCTCTTTAGTTACTCAAGGATTGGAAGGTGTTTAATTTTCCTACTGCCCTTTTCATATATGGAATAGAAATATGTGTTGAACAATTTTACCTCTTCTGCATTATTACTGAAAACTTTGCCAGCTGCATAGCTGCTGTGTTGCTGAGGTTCTTTTGCTCTGTTTAAACTCTTTGTCCTCAGCCAGGCCTGCGATGGCTTTTTCTCTGTCTTTTTTAGCTTTCCTAATAAATATTTAATCTTTTCTAATTTTGTTTACAGTAATTCCTATTGATTTCCTCCTTTTCAGTCATTTTATATTGGCTTTTTGTTCCTAATTGCCCCCTTCACTTTGCACTAAATGAGAATGTGCTTTTAGCCAAACTTGTTCTTTTCCTTAATTGTGGTATTGTGGCTCTTGGCCATCTCATGAATTTTTCCCCAAGAACTCCCAATGCTCATCCTGTCTACCTTTTCTTTTCAGCCAGTTTTTGGCCATTTTATATTCTTGAGTTTTTGGGCAACAGTCCTTTTAAAGCCTCAGCTATAAAATTACATATATCCATTTACTCTTCTCCTTTCTGTTCTGTCCTCATTTTTTAATATCTTTTTAAATTATGTTTTGCATAATGCGATATTAAACTGCAATATCTGGATCAGCAACAGTCTTACCAATATGTTTGAACAGCACTTGGAAAATCATGTCCTATATCTTTGTGGTCCAGAGTCTTTGCAGAGACTGTTTTCTGTTCTATCCTTTTCTCAATTAATGCAATGAAATTGAACTCTAAGCAATTTGTTCTCAGTTTGTTGCTTCCATTTCAGCCCTGAAGAAGTACCCATGTTCTTCAGGCTATATCTGTAGGTCTTTTTCTACATAAATTAATTGGCATAATAAAGGATATTCCTCCTTCTACAAACCTTGGTTGCACCCTTAGATTCCTACAGCTCCACTGTTGGAAAATAGGATTTGGTTATAATCCTTTTTAGGAGACTACACTAAACAAGGTCTCCTGACAGTAGGAATATACTTCTGCAATGGTAATTTTATATGTGGAAGAGGCTATCACAGGGATAAAACTTCTTGTTTGGGGTGCTGAGTTATGAGACCTGTTGCTGTGAGGTGCTGAGAACTGGCATAAAACCAGCATATGCTCCTAGATCTGCATCCAAAGCCACTGCTGCACCAATTGCTATGAAATAATTTGCTCTTGCTGTGGCAGCAATTTTGGGTAGTATTTGGCAGCTCAAGCTGCCAGAACGATCTTGTTCTTTATTGCATGGGTGTCCAGCGAGCTATGCAGCAAGCTGTAAAGCTAAAAATTCACTGTTTTGCAAGAACATGGCACTTTGAGTTTGCATTCCCAATCAATCCTTTACTGAGTCACTTTGCATTGTCATGGCTCTGAGTCACTGACACTTAATTGATGGAAACATTGTTTTATGCAACAGATGTCAGACCTTGCATAGGGGCCTGGTGAGTGATCCTGGACTCCAGGTGACTGACTAGGAAGATTCTTCATGTCAAACCGATCTACACAGAGACAACCTTACTTCCTCCATGCTGCACCTGGCCTTTACTGCACCATAAAGGATGCTTTAGTGGTCAGATTGAACACCACGGTCATCATTTCCTGCAGGAGCCCCCCAGAAGTATCTCTCTTGAGCATCTTATCTGGAATTTGAGAGGGCACCATGATTTTTCATGTGACAGAGGACATCTGGTAGGTCCCAAGATGTGAGCGAGGTCATTGTGCCATGTTGCATGAGGTATAAATCTACGCACAAGGGATCCAGAAGCACAAACAGGCTGTATCTGTGAGGCTGAGAACAGCCAGCTGAGGCTTACAGAGCATTCACAATGTGGTTTTCAATGCCTGAGAGAGATCTTACTTCCACAGAAATTTTCTTGGAGCCCCAGACTTGATGAGTGTCCCTGATTAAGGTCTGCTGCCACTGAGCTTCTCTCCTCCCCCTTTCCTACCGTGGAGCCACAGCTGGAAAGGCAGAATCTGGCCCTACTTGTCTGTGCTGATATTGTCTTCTACTTGGCATTCGTGCAATATCTCTCCCTGCTTTCTTCCCTCTCTCTCAAAATGCATATCCCTAGATATCTAAACACATCCTACCAAGAGCGCTCAGTGAGCATGGAGCAGATTGACTGTGAGCCCTTCTGATGCTGAATTCAGCTGACAATCAGCTCCTAATGCCAGCAGCTATTCCTGTTTTGTATCTTCTTCCTTCAATCTGATGTCGACAAGGTCAAGTTTAGAAACTTCTAACAAATGTTACTTTCTCATTAACAGACAGCCTCTTGGGTGGCAACTCCTGTTTTGTGTATGCCAGTTGCCATTTTAATCGGCTCTCTCTTCGGTAAGCTTCGTATTTGAATAGCTGGTAATGCCAGAGTGGTGAATGGCATTAGAGCCAGCAGGTGTCTCTGCACATGTTGTTTAGCTCTTTACATTTTTTAATAGCAATTAGTATTTGAATCCCATTTTCTAAGTGACTCTGATTGTTCTCTGCTCTTTGAGGAGGAAGGGATCAGGTGGCAGAGCAGGGGACATCAGGGGATGGATGGCGGGAGGGAGGGAGGAAGGGATGGATGGATGGATGGATGGATGGAGAGCATCATGAACAAGTTGCAGCTGGTCCAAAGAGCTGTGCTGTTAAAGGGAAACTTCTTCCATGTGGAGGAGTCCTGGTTCCAGATCCCATAATTCCAGTTTTCCTATACTGTGCCTTCAGCATCCTCCACTAATCCTTCATCGGCTAGGAGCCACTGAAGTTTGCTAGGGACTCTAACTCAGCTAAGTATCTTAAAGTTGTGTATCCTGCACAGTAAGGCAAATTAACTCCCTGGTGTATCGGCTTTGGATAACAGGCTGAGGTAAGAGCCCTGCTTTATTGTGACTGGAATGCTGGCTCTTCTCATCTAATTATCACTGTGATCTCTAACCTAGGGCTGCAGGCATGGATTCAAATATGCACTCATAGCAATTATATAAGTGAATGAATCAATTATATATATATGAGATATATAAATATGGTGATTTAAAATTGTATTGTGATGATGTATATGGACACTTTCAGTTTGAATCAAACCCCTTTTGAATCATTGGGAATCTTTCCACTGCTGTCGGTAGCCTTTGGTTTGGCTTCTTCATTATTTGTCTTCATTATTTAAAATTATACAGAGTACATCTTCCTATGAACGGTTCAGGGCTGTCAAGTCCCGGTGGGCGCTCTGTCTGAATGATGGTACTGAAAGTTAATGTCTGTTAGTGATGCAGTAAAGTGCATGAGATTGTTCTTTTGGTCTTGCTGAGGGGCAGAGTCACAGCTGTTTAAGGATGGATGAGAGTGGAATGACTTTCCACAGATTGGAAAGAGGATCTCCAGAAGAGCGTTCTTGTCCAATATGCTTTGGGATTGATACCTGGCATCAGCTGCAATGAAATGGCCTCTCATTAACGCTAATCACACTTACCTCTTACTTTTCATACTGGATAATGAACATAGTTATGTACTGGAAAGCCTGCTCTCCCTTTTTCTGCTGTGACAGCATTAGATTGCTGTGATTTATACTCTTCATATAGGAAGTAATATGATTATTCAGTTAATCTATTATTCATTTCACTCATGATCTATTCTTTTCACATTCTTATTCTGTGAGTCAATTTTTCTCTCTGCTATTTTAATAGAGTAGCATTTTAAATTGTGAGAACACCGCATTAAACATGTATAAGATTTAATCTAATTTAAAATGCTTTCTTCTAGCAGGATAT
The DNA here is from genome assembly GCF_034638445.1 of Ciconia boyciana. Classification (NCBI taxonomy): domain Eukaryota; kingdom Metazoa; phylum Chordata; class Aves; order Ciconiiformes; family Ciconiidae; genus Ciconia; species Ciconia boyciana. The sequence goes on along the minus strand of NC_132946.1, from coordinate 8,252,981 downwards.
GCCTAATAAGCATAAAAACAATAATGTTCAAAATGCTATGGCATATTAACATGACACATTGTGAAGGATGCATTTTTCAAATAAAGCTAGGCATTAATGAATGAATATGTAAAAAACTTTCTCATCCTGAAGCTGTATGATTGACATGGAAAAAGATCTTTTGACAGAATAGTATTGCATACAAGCTGCCTTGAAGTTTACAAATACTATTTCTTGCTGTCTAATGTGATACCTTTAAAGTAACACAAAATCAGTGATATCTCACAGTATTAATGTTATATGGACGCTGAAGTGCTTGTGAATAATTAATCTGCACTTGATTTAGTGCTGGATGTATGTGTGTGACCCAGTGGTTGAATTGGATTTTAGGTTTTCTATCTGCATTTTTCTGCACAGATCACGAGTCTGTTCCAGCCTGCAGTGGCACAGCCTGGCTGTTGCTGCTTATGCTTGTCGTTTTAGAGACTCTTGCCTGAGTTTAATTATCTGGGCAATAATTATTTTGGGAATAATTTGTTTGACAGAAAAATGAAGGTTCGGTTTGAGTGATAACTTGTTTGAAACAAGTTCAGCCTTCTACCTGTTGCCTGAGAACTGAGTAATTTTGATGTGTTTTTACATGAAATATTTGTGTTTCCTGCTTTGAAATGATGCTTCCTTTTAGCAAGTTATCTCAATGCACTCTTGTGAAAATTTAAAACCTCCCCAGATGCAAAAAGAATATTTTACTATCAATTGCACAAATACTTAGTCTAACTAAACCAAAATTTTCTATTTTTCTGTTTCATTGACTGTTTTTATGACCCCTTTTAACGCTCAGTTTTTGAACATGCAAGCAGCCTCACTGTGAGGATACAGAAAACAGTAAAACCCTGATCCTACAGAAAGTTATGCACAAACTTAGGCTTTATTATGGCTGTGCTGGCTCCTGTGCAGCCCACAGGAGCCTGCCTTTCCTTTCCATACAGAGCAAGGCAGAGGGTAGGAAGGCAGCAGGGCCCGGTCCCATACTACAAGGCTGGGCTGTGGCCAGGACGAGCTCCCCACCGTGCAGATTTGGAAGCCTTCTCAGCTCAGTTATTTTAGACAAAGCCAGTGGAAGCTGCTTTGTAATACCCAGTGGGAAAACTCATATAATTAAGCACGTCCCTATGACTCTGCAGTTCCTGAATCTGCTTTTTAAATCTCCTATTCATTATCATTGTATCAGTTTAATTATAGATTTTCAGCAGAGGCTGACATGCAACAGGAGGTCTAATTGTGCATTCGGTTTCCGGGATTGCTCATTCCCAGCAGGTAACTCCAGGCGCATATGGTGGAATTAGCCATTTGCTCGCACTGCTGACCTTCTCTGCGTGCATGATCTCGGTGACTGCGAGCCACTGCACTCCCCCACTTTCAGAAGGGTGAGTCTGAAGTGATGAAAAAGGAGACTTGGACAGTCAGATGAAGATCACTGAGACAGCTTGCTGTAAGCTGTGCCTCAAATGATGTAGAAAAATGACTGATGCTGCAAGTTCCAGAATACAAACTCCTGTGATATCAGGAGTGCTTAAAAAAAAAATACTTTCTGACAACAGGTCAGAAGGATATTGGTTCTGAGCATGGCTTGGATTCAGCAGTGTTTTTCCTTAAGTATGTTTAAGTTCTTGCTAAGGTCAGAGCTTTGCTGAATATTTCTATTTATTATTTGTATCTTGCTAGTTGCTAGGTACTCCAGTTGTAGTCCAGGATCTATTGTGCTGGTGGTGATTGAACATAAGAGAAAAATGAGAGTGCTTTGTATCTGAGGAATGTATTAGGAGTGTACTTAACTCTACATATCTCTGCCCTGGAACTTGCACGAAGTAGACTTTTATGGGAAAACAACTTTTCTGAACGTTACAAAACCAATATTTGAGAATGAGTGTGCATGTATGGCATTTTTTTAAACTGAGGAGGTGCAACTCCCCTTTGTAATTCTTTGTCCCAGGTGGAGCTTACAGAAACTGTATTACAGGGGTTCAAGAAACCCAGTCTTAGATGCTGGGACTTCAGTGATGGTTCTTGGTGTGCTGGAGAGACAGATCGGTAAACTATGGTCATTCTTGCAGGCGTACAAAGTTAAAGCAATGACCACTCTTAGAACTGGGAAGGAATTTTTCCTATGTATTCCCCAAGTATTGTTAGGTGCTGCGGATGCTCCTGCTGCCCACCCCACTGTTTCTCTAACCTTGCAATCCCAGTGAACTTAGGAAAAAAACATTGGGTAGATGGTGCAGTTTTCTGTGGCAGCAGGTGAGTGGCATAACTGGATCTCAGTCCTTCTGCCACCAGGACTATGTTTCTATTTGCAATTACATCTGTGCCTCTGCAGCACTAGAAAACAAGGTGAGTGGCAGATCTCTTCTACCCTGTGCTCTGCTTAGCAACGTGCCCCGAAACCTGCCCAGAAACTTCCAGCAGTGAAAAATGCTGCTATTTTATTACATTGCTTGGTTTTACAAAATACTGCCCTGTAGGTGACACCCTTCAGACAATTAAAAGAGCTCGCTTTGATCTATAAAGCTTTTCCTGTTTAGGATCCTGGATGCCTCAGCGCTGACATATCTCAAATTGACAATTGGCGTCATTGAGTGTTTGGGAAGCTTAGGCCCTGGGCACACAAAGATGCAGCAATTTTTTTTTTCATGTCTACCTCTCCTCGCATCCATCCATCTTAATAGAGATGTTATTTCTAGCCCTCATTGTTTTGTTTCTGCTTTCAGCAAATAACATAAGAGAAAAGTCTGTGACAATTTTGGGAGGCTTTATAGAAAAAGGTTATTGATGGCTGCTACTTCTTCTATGGGCATTTGGAAAAATCCTTGAAAAGATGTTTGGTGGCTTGGTGAAACAAATTATTACTATGGTAACAGCTGCTGAAATGTTACAGAAAAGTTTCTCTCTAGTCTTCCTTTTTTTGTTTTTATGCTGACATGAAATCATGCGGCCTTATTGCTGAGATGGTGGCATGAACGTGTCAGTAATATTTGTTATGCAGCTTAAAAAAAGAGGAAGGAGCAAGCATGTCAAAATCTTCGTATTCAGGACCTGAGCACAGCAGCAGAAATAAACACCACATTGCTGAAATAAATTAAGAAACTAGGAAGAAAAATCTATGCATATCAACTAGAAAAATCTTATTTTAAATGCTAGTGATTTTTTTAAATTAAAATATTATTTCTTACTGGATTTATATCACAATTCTACAGTTATGAGCTGCTACTGTGTTACAAAAAAATTGCCTTTACAGTAGAAATTCCATATTTCTGCCAGCATGCCTAAATCTGCCTTATGGTAGCTGGGTAAGTTGTAGAGAAGGAATCATAGAATCATTAAGGTTGGAAAATACCTCTAAGATCATCCAGTCCAACTGTCAACCCAACACCTCCATGCCTACTTTACCATGTCCTGAAGTGCCACGTCTACACGTTTTTTGAACTCCTCCAGGGATGGTGACTCCACCACATCTCTGGGCAGCCTGTTCCAATGCTTGATAACCCTTTCAGTAAAGAAATTTTTCCCAATATCCAATCTAAACCTCCCCTGGTGCAACTTGAGGCCATTTCGTCTCGTCCTATCGCTTGTTACCTGGGAGAAGAGACCGACCCCCACCTCTCTACAACCTCCTTTCAGGTAGTTGTAGAGAGCCATAAGGTCTCCCCTCAGCCTCCTTTTCTCCAGGCTAAACAACCCCAGTTCCCTCAGCCGCTCCTCATCACACTTGTGCTCCAGACCCTTCACTAGCTTCATTGCCCTTCTCTGGACACGCTCCAGCACCTCAATGTCCTTCATGTAGTGAGGGGCCCAAAACTGAACACAGTATTTGAGGTGCGGCCTCACCAGTGCTAAGTACAGGGGCACGATCACTCCCCTAGTCCTGCTGGCCACACTATTTCTGATACAAGCCAGGATGCTGTTGGCTTTCTTGGCCACCTGGGCACACTGCTGGCTCATATTCAGCTGGCTGTCAACCAACACCCCCAGGTCCTTTTCCGCTGGGCAGCTTTCCAGCCACTCTTCCCCAAGCCTGTGGCGTTGCATGGGGTTGTTGTGACCCAAGTGCAGGACCACCCAGCACTGAGCCTTGTTAAACCCCATACAATTGACCTCGGCCCATCGATCCAGCCTGTCCAGATCCCTCTGTAGATCCTTCCTACCCTTGAGCAGATCAACACTCCCACACAACTTGGTGGCATCTGCAAACTTACTGAGGGTGCACTCAATCGCCTCATGCAGATCATTGATGAAGATATTAAACAGGACTGGCCCCAACACAGAGCCCTGGGGGACACCACTTGTGACCAGCCGCCAACTGGAGTAAACTCCATTCACCGCAACTCTCTGGGCTCGGCCATCCAGCCAGTTCTTTACCCAGCGAGGAAGAGCTGAATGCTCTGCCTGCCCGCCCTGGGGTTGATTTGGCACAAAGTGTCATATCCACCTTGATGGAATAAGTGGCCCTAAATGATCAACAGTGTAAATGTCTGCATGACGGCACAAAACACAGCAGGAAAGTAAGCTCTGGGCCTCTGAGTGTAGAAGTCTCAGTTCAGTTATCACAGTGGACACTAAAGCATGTGAAAGTGTGGAAATTCAAAATTAAAGTTAATAAAAGTTTATTGCAGCCTTTCTTAAGGGAGAAGAAAGAGTTTTCTTGTGCAGTTCTAGAGTATAAGTGATCGGGACACTGAAGAGTCACTAGCGGTTGACAGTATAGGTAGACACAAAGAAGTAAATGGGCAGGAAATATGACTTTTTTGTCATTTTGTCCTCAGAATCCAGCTGGATTGTCCATCACGGATAGATACTCCAGCCCTGGCAGCTCATCTTATTGTAGGGTTGAAAGGGCCCTTGCCAGGCTAGTAGTTCATTTATCTGCTGTGAGGCAGAGTCTGCACTTTTGTACGTCCTCTGGACTCAGGAAAAATTCAGCACTGGCTCAGTTATCAAAGCAGCTTGAGAAATATGGAGTTGTTTTTCTGTGTGAGATTGGCGAAGCTTTGTAATAAAAGAAATAACTTTGCTGGGTACATTGCAAGCTCTGCACGGTGGTTTGCGCCACTCATTCTGAAACGAAAGTCGAATCCAAGTCAAGGGCAGGAGCTCTTTTTAGCTCAGTGATTGCTGAGGCTGGTGCTCGTGACCAAAAGAAAGTGCCAGTCTCTTAGGTTTTCCCCAGGACACTTGAATAATTATACATTAATTGTGTTGCAGGGAAGCCTCGAAACAAACCCATGTGTTTGAGTAAGGTGAAATGTCACAGACTCTGAGGTTTAAAACCCAAAGTTGGGGCCAGTCCAAATGTTGCACGTGATACCAACCCAAGAGCCTTTATTCAGGTGTTACCAGTTTGGATTGGTCCACAGTCTGGGACCAGATGAAACACTTCAAGTATGTCTCCAGGCTGTGTATGCACTGCTGCTGTGTGTGTGTAAAGCCTGCCATGTGTAGCAGGATGTATGATGACATACAGTTCAACTTCTTTTCTTTCCATACGTTTTAAAAATATTTTTGGATTAGGACAATGAAAGAGAGGAAGATGTTATTGAAGACACAATAATCTCATGAGAACTGAGGGCAGCTGTAACTCTGTAGTCAGAGTGAGCACAGTCCTACTGCTTAACCATGGACTTGGGGGAGAATCCTGCAAAAGCACGTGGTTTAAGGATCTAAACCCGGGTCTGACATATAGATTTATCATGTCAACAGGGAGAGAGGCAAGCTGGAATCTGCTCCCTGGAGTGGTCTCCTGAAATTGTGGGCAAGTTAATGCGCAACTTCATATCAGGTATCACATGAGGCTCAACGCTCATGCCTTGGCTTCAGTGGCCTGATCCTGACATGTGAAAAAGCTATTGAGGTGCTTTATCATTTAACTCCTCTGTGAAATTCCAGCCAGACTTACTACATATGCAAGTACCAGACATGTAGAGGGCTTGATCTCAAGGAATGACTCCTGCTCTGTCCTTTTCAAAACCCTGCCTTTAGTGTGCTTTTAGAGGTTAAACCTTTGGTGATGGTTAAGGTGATGGGCTTTGTTCTAAGCCACAATCACTTAGAAATATTTGATTTGAAAGGACACCTAGCAAACGTTGGGATATTACTGTCAGTTTTATTCCACTATTTGGGATCTTAGTCCTTCTGCAGCAGCACAGTATTTCAGGTAATTTTATTTTGTGTAGCAATGGCTGGTTGGGGCTGTCTGGCTACTGCTAATTTAGGAAATGGATTGAGGAATTTTGTGCATGGAAAATGAAAAGCTGCAAGTGGATCAGACGATTGGAGGAAAAGTGGGTTTCCATTTTCAAACACCCACTCAGCCCCGAAGCTCTGGTACCAGAGATGTTTTTTGACAAATCCTGATTCTTATCCTGTATAAATCAGTGGCAATTAGGAGCAACTCCACTGAAGTGAATGTGATTATCCATGTAAATAGAGACGAGATCAGATTTATGCTTCTGTGCAACCAGTCTTAGCAGAGAGTGGATCCTGAGCAAAACTAAAAGACTCAGGTTTGAATGCATTTTTAACTTTTTTTTTTTTTAAACTATCCTTCCCATCACTCCTGCCTCTTTAAATCCAAAATAAAATATCACATGGAGCGCTTTCATAAATAATTTACTTTCTGCCTGACACCAGTCAGGGAGGCATAAAGCTTCCTGTGTGTACATGCTGCTTCTAGAGCTCAGCGGTAACTAGATCTGAATTCAAAACAAAAAATCTGAAGATTTTTATTTTTCTATGAGGATGGAAGAGGTTCAGGGACTCTGAAGGAGTCAATTCAGGCCCCACCACGTCAAACACTCTCTGTGGTGTTTGAAAAGGCGTCGTTCATTCGTGCTGACCCCCCCAGAGGGACGAGGGATGACGTGGGGAGGACTGCCCTTGTGGTTAAGGAACTGGGTGGAACTCATGGGATTTTGGCTCAAGTCTCTGCCCTGCTCTAGGTGATGTCGGCCAGGTACAATGCAGTCCTGTGCTGAGATTTCCAGGATACCTCCAAACAAGCTGGGAAGCAGAATAGCTGCATTGATACGTTACGTCCAGGCAAAGATACCTGTTCCCCATTGGAGTTAGCTAACACAATAGGTGTGTCTTGTTTTCCCAAATGACCTGGCAAAATTACTAAATTTCCATCCTTCACAAGGAGAGTAATTATTAAGCAAGCTGTAGAGTTTGGAGCTGTTTTTCCAAATGTCCTGCATGACCTTGGGCAAATCACTTAGGCAGAAATTTAGTGAAGTATTAAAGCATTTCAGTCCTATTGAGGGCTTATCTCTGGTTCATTTCAGTGGGATTTAGGCTTCCACTTTCTACTCAAGTACCTAAATCTCTTTGTGATCCATACAAATCTTAAAGTTTATTTGAAAAAAAGGGATCATAAAATGTTTTGTCTCACAGGGATGCTTTGAGGAGAAATTAAAGATTGTGAAAAGAATAAAAGGTTTGACTATGAGGCTGTGTAGATGCGATAGAGAGAATGATCATGCATTCCCTAAAACAAAATCCAGAGTACATGTTTGGCATGAGTGTGGTACAAGTATTTCCAAGCTGGCAAGAGCACCCAGTCTCCACGTTGCACTAAGATCATTCTATAATTTACAGCAAACCTCTGGAAAATATTTCTTTCACTTAAAAAAAAAATACAAAAATTTCTGCCTGTGGCATGGCATCTGTAACATGCTTAGCAAGCAGCATGAGCTCTTTATAATTCATCAAAAAGGCCACACAGATAATGAGACAAGGCTCCTTGCTGTAGCTAAATATTTCTTCCCAACGCTGCTTCAAAACGAAAAGTACTGAGATGACGGGTGAAGAGAAGACTTGCTCCAGCACCAGGGCCTGGCGCGTCCCAGGAGCGAGCAGTGCACAGAGCAGCGCCCGTGTCTGGGGGCACTGTTTGTTGCCCTACTCCAGGGATGCTCCAGCCCAAAGTACCAAACCATAAACCTCTCCTGCCCTGCTCTGGCATAGAATTTGGGCTAAAATGTTCAAGCTGAGGCTAAACGAGCTTCAAAATGCTGTCAGAGCTGTCTTGGTAGCTCTGCTGCTGCCCTCTGCCACCAGTGTGCCTTCAACTGAGGCTGGGATGGGAGAGTTTTCTGGCTCCGGACAGACCCAGAAAATGCTGCTGGAAGAGAGAGAGAGATGGGGTTTGGGCTTGTTTTGTTTCTAGATGACATTGTGAGCAGGGCTGAGTTGAGCCTGCCTGTGGCCCTGGGGAAAGAAAATGTCCGTGGGAAATGATTCTTTTGCTTGGCACCGTTTCCAGTGGGAATCAGTGAGGATTTCAAAGATGTTCCCCCTGATGTGCTAAAGCTTAGCTTAAAAAACCACAGAGATGAAAGAGCAGCCTCCTCTGGTGCGTGATGAGATGTGACAGGGTGAGCGGCTGCTGTTGCAATGAGCTGTAATGAGTTCCTATAAGGGGAGTCACAAGCACTAAAAAGTCAAATGAACAGAAATGGCTGTGTGCAGAGTGATTTCAGTATGCCTGTGCTGTCTGTACACATGGTGCATTCAGTCCTGGTCCTTTTCACAGCTGTGTAATTCCCTGGGGCTTTGGGGGGACCTCTGAGGTGTCTGGAAAGAGAGGGGGAATTGCCACACCGCATCGGTTCGCTCTGCATGCTGGCCACCTCCCTAGCTCACTGTTTGTTTTTTCCTTCTTTGTCTTTGAAATGTAAACTGCAGAGACTTTGATACTGTAACAGAAGAGGAGAGTTAGGTGATTGTACTCTACTGAAAAGCTGTTAGGTTATTTCCTAGTCTTACAGCAGTCTTTTCCAGTCTCCTGTAACTATAGCTGAAGCTGTAATGCAGAGATATGGGATTTTCCATCATGTTGCATTAATTTGGCGGGGTTGTCAGGCTCTGTAATTATGCAAACTTTTAAAAGCACAATCTCTTTGTGGAGTTTGGGGTCTGCATTCTCCCATGTGTATTGTGGCAAACTTGTAGGTGTAATGTGAGTGTTTATATCAATGAATCCATGGTTTTCTTCTCCCTTTTCTCATGTTTTGTTTTATGAATCTTCCAGAAATTAGTAAGGAAGACTAGGAAATGATGCCCCCATCCCTCTGGCTGTGGGATACAAAGTCAAATGGAAGAGGGCTTTGAAGGAGAAAACACAACAGTGAGGAGTGTGATGGGATGGAAGTGCTTCCACCTGCTCTACCTTCCCTGCATAAGCTCTGCATTTAATTGCAAACTAAAGAATGGGAGAAGCAACACTAGACAGAGGTGTGTGAAGGATTTGCTAATAGTTATAAACAGAGGTCTGCTTTCCCTCTCCCCTCCTTCAGTTTCGAGTATGCCCTATGGTCTCAGTAACACACTGACTGAGCGACGTGCACTTCTGTCTAGTGGATGATAAATGACGGGCAGTGACTAGGAACGGTACTACCTACATCAGCTTCCTAAGTGGGGTAAGCAACCAAGCTAACTCTGTGGAGATGTAGGAGTTATTGTGGCAATAACCTGTTGAGTCACTGTTTTTTATTATACAATTATTTGTGTTCAGATCTGATGCCTAAATAATGTGCAATACTGAAACACTGCAGAAAAGGAAATGAATGCAGAGAGCATTGCTCCACATGGCACAATGTCCCTGCTGAATAAAATCTATAGCTATTTCCCTTAAGCTGTAGTTAATAAGGTTCTAAAAATGATGGGTGAACTCCTTAGGGGCTGGCATCTGAGTGCAGTTCAGAAGAGTAACTCGAAGTTCAGACACTTCTCTAAAGCTTCTCTCATCCATTTGAATGTCATGAGTCTTCAAACCTGGGCTGAGACCCCTGTGAGGACGCCCTTCTCGGCAGTATTTCAACTTCTCAGGTTCCCACTGGAGAACAGAACTGCAAAGGCACGCGAAACTCATGCCATTTCAAGCTTAAAAACAAAAGTTGGTGGTGTACTGGGAACAGGCAGAGATTTAGGGTGGAGAAGCATCTTTGTGACTGGTTTCAAACAATGGAAAATCTCATCTTTGTTTAATGTATGGAGTGTGGGAAGTCTCCAGGTAATGAACAGGGGAGGGCTTTGCAATATGTCCCTATTTACTCAATGTTCATCTTGCTTATGAAATATCCCGTCTAGTGTAAGACAGGTTAACACAGCCCAGCCCACTGTCATCGTCTTAACGTAAAGGCAAAACACACTCCCATGTCTGAGCTGCTGGGATTCCTCTTGTAGCTCAAATAGCACAGGCAGATCCTCTTACACATAGAGCCCCAGTGCTCAGTCCTTTTACATAGACTGAGAAACAGGCAGGTCCCTCTTCCAGGGCAGCAATCTGTATCCAGCTCCCATCAGCACCACTTGGATGTGGAGCACGTATCCCTGCATGATGTGACCTGGTCACGTACAGATCTAGGCTGTGGCTTTCCATAAGGCAGAACCCTTAGGAGTGACAGCAGGTTTCCGTAACAGATACAGTTTCAGTAGGAACCTTCAACTCTTAAGAGAAATAATCTTTTTTGTGAGAGAGAGAGAGCAAGCCACACAGAGCCTACCAACTCTGGATTTCTGGATTGCATCCCTCAGCACAAGAGCTGGCAACCTGTCAAGGACAGTCTTTCAGAATACATGTATATTTTTGCAAATTGGACATTAAGCATGTTAGCGTAAACCTGGTATAAATGGGAGATATTTCCAATCAAAAGTCAACATGCTGCTGATCCAGCTCATCATAGTATCTTGCCCCTGAGCCGGCAGCAGGTTGCAGTTCCTGGCTCACGTGAGACGACAGATAAGGGAACCAGGGGTTAGGGACCACTGCTTCTTGTTGACACATGTGCCTCTCAAGGTGATGTGGTTCCTTGCTGTGGCCCAGCACCAGCCCGGCAGCTGGCTGTTCAAAATACCAGCTTTATCCTCTTTGCCATCCCTGGTCTACATTGCTGACCACCCGCCTCCTGACTTTTGAGTCCTTTGACATCAGTGTGAGTTCTGAAAATCTAATTTTGTCTGAACCACACAAGACTATTTAGAAATTGTGTGGCTACAATGATGTGTCAAATCTGTGAATGTTGTCTGTTTTGGGCTTTGAAGGAAAGTACACATGAAGGAGCGAGGAGGAAGCATGTGAAAATCCCTGACTTGGGTTTAAACAATGATGACTAAGGATTGTTTACACAGGAGTTTCCTGTGTGATGAGGCAGGTTTTGAAATGAAGTGCTTTACTTAGCTGCCATTTCCATCTGCAACGTCTGGATCCATTGTATCCCTCCTACAGGTTTCTGAGGTAGTAGCCTAGCTGAGTTAGACAGGAACAAGAGACAGAGGGACCTAAGGTGACTACTTTTAATGGAGGCTTTGCACAGAGTATGTAGAAACCTGGAAATTCATATTCTTGCTTAGAGGTCTGTACCATTTACAGTATTGCAGAAAAATCTTTGTGGTCCTTTGAATGTTAGAACAGAGACTGGAAGAGTTCATCTGCGGTGCTTATGGAGTAGTCAGAGATAGGTGGAACATGCACTTTATCATATGCCTATAAATGTTTGGATGCACATATATGTTTACTGTATGTCTGTAGAGCTTTGTTATCTAAGAGCATCTGTGCTACTTATCCTGAGTTACTGGCAGACCTGCAGTGCTTCCAAATGCCTGAAACGGTACAGCTAACATGGTATTCTGGCAACCTTTTTTTTATAACAGAGTTGTTACAAAAGTCCCAACAAGGACAAAGAACTGCAAAGGTGCATTAAAGATAAGTGAAATTCCAGCAGTGATGCGGTCCTGGGTTACTCACTTCATAAAAGCCATCTTGGTAAGCGGGAACCTAGAAGAACAACTTTCAAAAGCAGAGCTAGGACTGCTCCTAGCAGGACCCCTCCTGCTTCATTGGCTGTCAGTAGCACCCATGGCCTTGCTTGCTCTCTGGGCTTCTGAAAATGTCCAGGCACTATTGGCACAGTTCTGTGAGAAAAGCTAGAAATGCTATATTATGTGCATTTTCCTCTTAAGCCACCTAAAATTAAAATAAGGCTACTTATTTGTTTTCTTGTCAGATTGTCTGCATGGCAGTTGTCTTTTAGGCTGTGACAGTGAACCTAGCATTAAATGCTGTATTAAGGTATTAGAGAGAGGAGGATAATGTAAACTGTAGTTATCAGCGCTTTGGCTTTCAGAATGTTTTGCGGGTTTGCAGGCAAACTGACTTTAAGGTGTTGAAATGTGCGGACCCTTGTTTTCCTCCCTCCCCTCGTGGCGTCTCTGACTCCTCCAGAGCACCAAAGCTCATCCTCCTCGAATCCGCGGAGGGAAGCTGAGGAATAGTTTCAGTGCAGCTTACTGGATCCTTGACGCACTCTTGAAGGCTTTTTGATTGCAATGTTATTTCCTCTCAGAGCCAATGTGATTCCCTCTGTGCCACAATAAAACCACTTAACAATCTTTCTTCCCTTTCAGGAGAAAGGAAGCAATTTTAAAAAATATATAGCCACATATATCTCCAGTATTTCTAGGCTAAAAAATATATCACATTTAAAATGTTGTGGCTGTGGCTCTGCAGACTCTCCCACATCCAAACAATGCAATGTCATGCTCCAAACCTTCATGACTTGTGAGATTCAGTGCTGGGCTGGTAACATATACATCGCATTTTTTTAAAAAAGTGCTGCATATCATTAGAAAGAGAAAATACTTATTTGTCCTCTGATATTGAGCACTGATTAGTAGCCATGTCAAATCTGAATTAGAAATATCTTAAATTGTGGCACTCACCAGCAAATAAAAGGCGTATTAGATTATTTTAGAATGTTTTTATGGCTCCATGTGAGTAATTCGACAGATGGTACTAAGGCACTTGGTTATAATGCTAAAGGAATATAAAAAATGGTCTTGCTTAAAATAAGAAAGTAAATTCTCAAAAAATTCTACAACAGTTTTACAGAAGCGTGGCATGTGCAGCATAGATAAAGAATCGAATGTGAATCTGTAATGGCATAGCCTGCCTTAAAACCCCAAGTAAAATCTCATGCAAGTAGTAATGCTGTCCCACATGCACGTTGATGAAACATTTGCATTCCATGGGTCTGTATCCCTCTTGAGGACAGATGTGAGTATGTAGGTACAGGTTGTGTTTGCGGAGTGTACGAATTAGCGAAACCGATCCAGCTGCTGTGAAATCATCCTAACTTTGAGGCACAAATTAGGCAGAAATTTTCCAGATTTGCATTTAAAAATGACATACTCGAGAGCTTTGGAACTAAGCAAGCCCCATCTGTTTTAAAAATTATACAGCACTAAGAACGTGCCCCAGTATACATCAAAATTTGGGATACTGTATAAGAAACAGCAACTTCTAGAGTAACAGGAAGATTTCAAAAAAATGATTTTGTATGTCTCTTCTTGAAGCAGTTGGTTAAATGCACTCATTGCCTAATCTACTGTTTTTAGCGCTGATCATGAACTATTTTCAAGTTTGATTTTCTGATGGAAGTGTTTCATCACATCTTATGACTGAACCATATTAGTTGGTAGGTCCTGCTCAGCTAGGAGAGGCCTCACTCTCGCACCAGCCAACCCATGGCCCATCTGCTGCATAATACCTATCTTTAAAACAAAGATGCTTTGGCTGTAGATGCTTCTAAACTTGGTTGTGGTTGGTGCTGCTGAATGGGAATATCTGATGATGTCTGAATTTTCCATAGCCTTTGCATCAAGTAACAGTTCCTCTTGGGAAACACTTGTGAGCACAGGGAGGAGAAGGTCATTGGGAGCAGTCAGCACAGGTTGACCAAGAGTAAACGTGCCTGACCGATCTGATTGCCTTCAATGGTAAAACAACAGGATTTGTGGATGAGGGAAGAACAGTGTGTGTCATTTACCTTGACTTCAGCAAGGCTTTCAACAGTCTCCCAGAATACTCCTCTATCTAGTGTGGGGTATTACATTCTGGATGGACAGACAACTCAATGGATTAAAAAACTGATTGGCTCATTGATCCTGGTCACACTCAAAAGCATGTAACAAGTGCAGTACTCCGGGGTCTGTCCTGGGGCCTGTCCAGTTTATGACCTTTACCAGGAGCAGGTGATGGAGCACACTTTTGTCAAGTTTGCAGGTGACACCAAATTCTGGGTGCTATCTGTCTGCAGCTTGAGCGCAGACCTGCTATTCAGAGGGACCTTGATAGGCTGAAAGGCCATCAGGAACCATATGAAATTCAGTAAGGACAAATACAAAGTCTTGCACCTATAAAGGTTCCAGAAGACAGAGCCAGACTCTTCACCAGGGTGTGTGGTGGGAGGATAAGAGACAGCAGGCATAAATAGACACAAGAGAGGTTCAGACTGAGTATAAGGAAAACCGTTTTCCCCGTGGGGACTCTCAGCAGTGGAGCAGGCTGCCCAGAAAGGCTGTGCAGGTTCTATCCTTGGAGGTTTTCAGGACCCAGCCAGACAGAGCTCTGAGCCACCCTGTCTGACCTCAGGCTGACACTCTTTGAGCAGCAGGTTGGACTAGAGACTCCTGGGCTCCCCTCCAGCCTGATTTATCCTGTGACTCTGTGATCCTCTAAGAGTTTAAGATTTTTGGGTTGAACATTTTTTAGACTTGTGGGTGGTGTAAACCAGAGTTGACCACAGCGGAGTCAGACCAACATATGTTAGCATGGGACTTGGCATTTCAAGTCTCCTAAAGAGTCTGGGATAGAACAGAAGAGAGGTGCAGCTCTGTAAAATGACAAACCTGCTATACATTTGTTGACAGAGTCTAACAGAGCTGCTCAGCTCTGTTTTCTTTTAAGTTTCTCTGCTGGCTCAAACACTGCAACATGTTACTGTTAATACAGAGCAGAACAGCGGCCACATATCTGGGGTTTGCAAGGGGACTTCTGTAGGTTCATTGTACCCAGGAGACACTATAGTGCCTGAATTACTGATAGTAAAGTTGCTGTTCCTAGGGAGTGCGGGAAGAAACAGAAAGGTCGGCTCAAAGCTTGTGTAAACAATTAGTAGCATGTAAACCAGGCTGTGAACTGACAGTACATCAGCTGATGCCCTGAATTCCTTTGTGTGAAGCAGCTTACTTTACTCAGAAAGCGCAGTGAGGCCCTGGACAGATGCCCTTTTGCAGGTCCAGCTGAGCCAACGGATGACGCTATTGATCCAGCTGCTCCTCAGTGCTTCTCTGCCAGAGGTTGCTGCCCATTCCTGTTTGCTGGCAGAAGGGCTTTGCATGAGCATGTATGCCTTTGGTTCAGGCAGCACCAGTAGGGCTGGCGCAAACTGACCGAGTGGTTGGTGTGAGCTGGCCCCAGGGATCTGGCTGATGTGAATTAGGAGATGCCCATGGTGTGCTCAGTGTGGCAGATCCAGTGCAGGGACAGGGACAAGCGCTAGCAAGTGCTCCCATGGCACAGCCAGAGCGGGAGGAGGGCAGCCCTCTGAGGCTAATGGCACCTTGCATGGAAGAGCATCTACCTGAAAAACGAGTGCAGAGGACCTACCGAGCTGTAAATTCACACCCCTCTTGCTGTGCATTAGCTTTCTCACTTTAAGAGGATTATTAGATCGCTGCATGTCACTGCCAGTGAATGACGATACCCACCTTTTCTGTAAAACTCCCTGTAATGTTGTACACAGGCCTTGATTACCGTCGTCTTTCTCCTTGGATCTCAGGAGTACGTTTTACAGAAGCACGGATGTTACCCAGAAAATTCCGAAACCATAGAATTGCCTCATACTTTTAATGCTTTTTGCTTCACTTTGATATTTCCCCAAAGGATGCTATGCCTTCTTCTGTCTCTTTCTGGACAGAAAGTCCCTTTGTAATGCCCTGATATTGCTGATGGGTTTTTTTTCTTTTTTTAATTTAAAAGCTTGCTTTGGAGTTGTTTCTCCTTCCATGACAGTCAGTCCCCAGGAATTACTTTGTTTTTACATAATTTGCACGTCTGTGCTCTGTCTGTGGTGTGAAAACCAGCAGAATGCTGGTTGTTAATAATAACAACTGTATATCCGTTGCTTTCCTATTGCCACTGTGACCCTCCCAAAGTCACTGACAATTCATCATCTTGTAGCAACTCAAAATGAGCAGTGCACAAGGGGTGAATTCCTGCTGGTTTAGCGTGGCTGTTAAGTGTCCTCATTGCGTCTTACACCCTGATGAGCCCTTGACACTGGAGGACAGTTTCAGTTCACCTCTCACTGAACTGTGGCCACCTCTGCAACGGGCA
This sequence comes from Ciconia boyciana, assembly GCF_034638445.1. Classification (NCBI taxonomy): domain Eukaryota; kingdom Metazoa; phylum Chordata; class Aves; order Ciconiiformes; family Ciconiidae; genus Ciconia; species Ciconia boyciana. Next base: position 8,236,771 of record NC_132946.1, on the reverse strand, counting down.
TGGCAAGTTTTGAACAGGGTCTGTTTGATCCAAACTAAGCTCTTTGGGGAAGGGTAGGATCTGTTGGTGATTATTTGTGGCAGACGTTTGCCTGTCCTGTAATGACGTGGGAGAACAGCTCTTTAAATCACAGGACTGTCAGCAGCTGCAAACATCTGCGGATATGGGATCTGTAATCTCTCCTCTCAGACCTTGACATTGCTGTTTAATCTCTGCTATTTGTGACTACATTTTTTTTTTTAATAGGAGTCATGTAAAATCCACTGCAGGAAGGAATCACTGTGCATTTCTCATTTGAATGGCAATGGATATTGCACAAATACATGTATATGTGTGTATGTATATGTCTGTATATACACACACGTGTGTGTGTGTGTGTATTTAAAAAATAGAAACACAGGGAGCTCTAGTGCAAACTTTACCACATACTCCGGAAAGCCAGACGGAGGCAGCAGTTAGTACATGGGATGGAGCTGTGGAGTTTGCAAGTGGTACAATAATGAAAAGCAGACGTGCCTCGGAGTCCTGGGCAGCCCTGACCGTGACACCGAAGAGAGCCCAATATGTGCCTCAAGGACAACACACCTGTAGAGACGTAATCATTCCCTATTAAAGTGCTCATTGTTTTGGAACTGAGGGCTTTCTTTACTGATCAAAGAGCTGCCTTTGATGAATCAGTTTTTAAATGAATGAATTTCCAAGTTCTCATTTTTTGCTTTTCTTAGGGGACATGTTTCAGAAGCCTTTTGATCTTTGGTGATAGGTATTTAGTAAAAGGCAGGTATGCCTTTACAAAAAGAACCATGGAAGTCTTGTTGTAAAGGGTGACGTATTTAAAGCCCTGATCAGAAAACATTCAGAACACATGTTCAGCAGGTCCACTGACTTCAGTGGGCCTATGCATGCTCTCAGGGTTGCTCTTGTGCTCATTCTTCAGCAGGATCAATGGTTTTAAAAAGTAAAATCAGGCTGCTGGTCTGCGGGGAAAAAAAAGGGTAATAACTACTGCAAAGGTCAGAAAATATTTATGTGGCATCTTACACTAACAGAGTACAGGCAGCACAAATCTTTACAAATAGGCGTCCTGCTGGTACCAATTGAAATGTAGGAGGCAGTTAGTGTCTCTCAATTGTAAGTGTCATTTGATCCCCAGGGAGGCATTTAATGGATGATATTTCCCTACTGAGAGTCCTGTCTTTTCTTTCTGTACTTCATTAGTAATAGTTGAGGGCCCTCCTGTTCATAAAAAATGTATGCACTGCTTACCTGATTTTTGACATACTGTATTATGAAAAAGGATGTTGTTCCTAAAGAACTAAATAGAATAGTTTACCTATAATTATACAGTGTCTTCCTGTCTGCAAGCAGGTTTTCCCCACTACTTATTACCAAGCCAAAGGGAAGGAAAGAACAAAACAGAGAAAAGAGAATAAAACCTGAATAAAATAATGGCTACTTGCAAATCCACTTGCCTGTGAAAGCTTCCCTCCTCCCCATCCAAGCTGCGTGGCCTGGATCGGTCTTAAGGGTACTTCAGAATGCAACTCCTATCTGCGGTGAGATGTCTATGGGAAATGGATGCCTCACTCCTTCTGCGGAGGTGGACCTGTGATATGAAACACTCATCTTACCAAGTATGAATAATTTTATCCATAAGTGAAATCTTGCAGTTGTTTGACAGGGTAGAGCATTACTATCCTACTGCTGTTAAAGGGAGAAAAAAAATCACAAGTAAGAACTCAAAATATCACAAGTAGATCTACCTGTAATAATTTCAGATTCAAAACTCAAGCTGTAACAAAAATCCAAGTTTTTCCCTGGTGGCTCAGGGGAACTATATTGACCCATCTCTCTCCCCCAGGATCAGGGGCTGCCATTTGCTTTCTGATACCATCTTGGTTAACAGCTCTCCCATTTTCCCCACGATGTTTTCATTCAAGTTTACTTTCTTATAACCTGGGTGAACTCCACAAGCATATAGATTATTTAATAACAGAAATACCTTACTTTCATGGTCTAATTAAACACAACAGAACATTTTAACGTGCAAATACAGAGCCTCCTAGGAACTGCCCTGGGTGTTGGGGATAGTACAGCAACGCAGATCTGCCTTTATGGCTGCAGCATTCCTGCACGGGGCACTCGCCTGGGGCGGCAGAGAACATGCCACGCTGCCTGTCATAAACCAGTCCTGTTTGTCCCCTGTGACCCATGAAAATGCTCCGGATTCATTGTAAGTGTGAATTGCAAGTGAATTCATTGCACGTGGAAAAAATCCGATAGTGGGCTAAGAAATGGGGTTTGCATTAGACACCAGCTCTCCAGATGCAGGTGCTCGCTGTAGGCCATTTGATGTGGTCCTGAGAACTCTCTCCCATGGACGCGAGGTTGCTTACCTTTCGTTTGGACCCTTTCTACCACGCCAAGGAGCTGCTCCTCCAAGTCTGCTCCTGTGTTTGCACTTAAGCACGTGTTTGAGTGCTTTGCTGCAGCAGAATCAAACTGGACAGTTTCAATATTGGCTTGTTTTTGTTAAATTGAGCATGTTGTGTTTTGTTACATAGCTTGGGGTGGTGAGAGAAATCCATTAAACTTGAAGTTAATTAGTATAGGAAGACTAATTTATCAAGATTGCATGAATGAAAGTAAGGGCACTGCTATTTAATTAGCGAGCGCATTTGGATTTTTTAGATTATTTTTTCCTTTTTGATTTAATTCAAAATATTGTAAGTACTTTGCATGTAATGAAGGAAGAATAGATTAAGGACAGGAAACTGAAACAGCATTAAAACCTATGGCATAATTATTTTTTTTTTGCTATTAAGTACATGCTGTTGATCAGATAAGAGAGCTTTTATTGCTGTGGTCTGTTCTCATTTTATATCTAAATTGTAGCTGACAAGAAGCTTTAAATGACAGAGTCCTAATTTATATTACCAGGAAGGACTGAGCATATAGAGTTATTAAACCAGAATGTGCCGTTTGTTGCTCCTTCTGCTTCCCTGTTTCTGAGACCTCCCACTGAAGCAATGGGGACCTCCAGGTGATTTCAAGAAATGTTTACACTCAGCTGTGTTTTATACTGCGGGCTGCTTTCTTCTTCATTTTCCTTAACTTAAGCCACTGTAGACTGAAACTTCACAGTTACTCTCCTTCATGGAAAATGACACTGCTTTCATTCATAGGAACGGGCCCAGTCCCACCAGTTTCTAATCAGGCAGCATGTGTCCCACTGACGTAAGGGACTGTGAACAGGGTGTTGTCACGTCAAGTGCATTGAATAAAGTACAGAATGCTCTCTCCCAGGAGCGTTACTGCCTGCACGGCTTGCTCAGTCTGTCTATCCATCACCTTCCAGCGAGCGATGCGGGCCTCACCCTGCGTGGGGCGAGCATTTCTGCGCCTAGTGACGGACACTGAGTCATTTCTCACAGCTTCTTGGGGTGCAGCCCAAAACTACGGTACTTGTATTGCGAATAATATGCATCTTATTGACCCTGGTCGTGCATTTAGCTTACACGCCACAGCGAGGCGTGCATAAAAATACTCACTGAAAGTCTTACCGGCGGCTCCCGCCTGCCATGGTGGGGGTGTGACTAGAGTGGAAATATTCTTGTGCCTTGGGAGACACCTGCTGTGCAGTCCACAAAGCACAGCTCCCGCTGCAGGCCCTGTGCCCAGGCCCCTTGTTACAGCTGCGCTAGGTGGACGCGGTATCTAAGTTGGTGTCTGTAAAAGGCAGCCTGAATGTAGTGCTTATCTCGCTCCATGGAGTGTAAAAAGAACCAAGATTAGGTAACTGGTCTGCATGGTTCCTCAATCTTTTTAATCTTGAATTTTATGCAGGCATCTACACCTGCCTCTGCGTGAGCAAGCTCCGTGTCTCTGTATGGCTCCCTTTTGCCTCTTGTGACTAGTGATAACATCACTTCCCTGCCTCCTAGGACTGCTGTGAGTAAATGCATTAGAAGTTTATTTGGCTGGGGTAGTCGTGGGAGCAGAGAAGCCTTTCACTAGTGCTCTACTATAATTTGCTCTTGTAGTTGTGTCAGTTGTGCAACTATGGTATTTTGTACAAAACCCACTATATACTGCGACCACTCTCCTTACACACGCTGCTGGAGGAATTACACGCGCTGGCGACGAGCATACCCAGCTCTGAAAGATAAGGCCCAAGAAGTTTCTGGAACTTCTGCGTTCCCCATGTTGGTGGCTGCAATTTAAAAATCCACATTCGTAGTGCTCAGTGGGCTGTCAAAGCTGAGATCTGCAGGATTTAAACAGTTTTGTGACAGCTGCAGGATAGCACTTTTGTTTCCACGGAAACTGGCACTGGCTCTCCAAAATCAAGGTGAAGTGTTGGTTGATTATCTAATAATAATGCTGAGCATTTAAATGTGAAGTTCTTCACTTTCCTCTTGCTGAAACTATTTCCATTCCTACAGCGCCCAGCAAACGCAATAGAGGTCTTGCAAATTCAAACTGTTGTCACAGCTTGGGCTGTGTAATCTACTTTCCAGAGATGAAAGACAGAATTCAGCCTTGACCCGTTCAGCCACTGAGCCTTATGCTCTGCTCTTAAGATAAAGGGCTAATTTGTCCCCACGTCTACTGCACAAACTGGTACCATTGTTTATATGACAAATTACAGAATAACAGAAGTTCTTTTGCTTTACCGTGTGTTTTTATACTGTGCCTTTCCAGAACATTTTTGTCCTCAAATGCATTTCCTTGTAAATAATTCTCACTGCATAAACTTCTTATCTGCTCACACTCTTGCTTATCACCTGAATGTAATTGCTCTTTGGCTTTGCACTCACTGGACTCTTGTTTTGAACCAGTGAGTTTCATCGTTTTGCTGAACATTCCTTTTTCCAGGTCATTGATTTCTAAGGTTAACAAAATGAATCCTCCTGCTGATCCTTGTTACGTCCCACTAATCTCCTTGCTATATCCTGAACTGCTCAATTACCTTTTGTCTTCAATTTCAGAGGCATTTATTGAACCCACAGATCAGTCTTTTGTGCAGGAAGCAGTTTCATATTGGATTCGGGAACACGTTAGTGTGAATATTTCTCATACTTACACCTCAATTTGTTAAGGTTGTTTAAATTTTCTTGGTTAATTTGCTTCTCGACATGTCCTTTTAAGTGTACTTTCTCCACTGCTTATTTTTTGCAAGAGGTGTCTTTCTTTCTAACCTCTATTCTTTTCCATCTGCTCTTGAATAATATCTTCCACTATTTGATAGTGTTGACTTTCCACTTTGCAGCACTTTATCTTTTCTACCTTTCTGAATCATTTGACTCCTTTGCCATCCTTTGTTCATTTTAGGAAGAGAGTAAGAGCCAATGTTCTTCTGAAGGACATTTACTCTCCTTAATGGGACATTACATTCCTTAATGGGAAATTGGGGATTTTCTTAGGCCTGTCTCTCATATCACTCCATGTCCCTCTTTTTTTTGACTGGGGGTTGATATCCTCTTTAGCCAGGTTTAGCATGACCAGTCGTATCTCTGGGGAGAGCACAGAGGCACAAAACCAAAGAAGCAACGTTCACGGCCTAACACCCCATGATAACCTTTGAATCAGCTGGGTATTAATGGAAAATGGGGCAGAGCATAGATCTTATTCCTTTGATATGATCTTCCTCCAACACAACTGACCCTCGTGTCAAGTACCTATAACTGAGTCTGCTCTCTCATAGTTATTGTCTTTGCTAGGAGTGCAATATGGAGAAGAAAGGGCTTTTTACACATTCATTAGTGTGCCAACGGGTTATCTTTAGGTGCGTTATAGCAGCAATGGTCATGTGTCTGTCACAAATGTAATTAAAGAAGAAGCCCAAACTAAACTTCTGGCTGCAGAGAGCCACTGTGCAGTTTGTCTAGGGCCACTGTCACTCTGAGCTGCATTTTTCACATCAGAAATCTGTTATTTCTAGTGCCCAAGGACTGTGAAGCCATTTATAGAACACACTGACATCCCAGAACAAGTCACGTACCTTTGGCAGTGGCTCAGATGGCTGGGGTCTCAGGAATAAGCAATAAAACTGAAGCTCTTGAGAACAATAGCTTCTTTGCTGAGGAGAGGCACGTTTTTAACAGTGCCTGAATATGACTGAAGATAAGAGTTTGACACCAGGGCACTGAGAAAGAATACAAAGGACACCACTCCTAATCAACAAGCTTGCTTATAAATACAATTTCTCTTTAGAAAAAAAGACAAAAGAAGTTCTGCCTTGGAAAGTACTTTTTGACAAAAACTTTGTTTTACTGGATCATTTGTTATCTTAGATGATCCTATTCTATTTTGAATGTATCAAGTTAATTAACAAAGCCCTTCTGTGGTCATGTAATTTCGTTCACAGAGGAACTGAAGCTCTGGGCTTCTCTGAGGAAATGTAGTTGAATGTGTAAGATGAGCACCCTGAAAACCTCATGGTAAATCCCCTCACATTCAATTATCTCCCAATTAGTGCATTTGAGAAATTATAACATACTTGGAAAACCCCAAGCCCAGGATACCCATAGGCTTTAAATCAGAGGTGGGGAAGGTGTGTCACGTTTAAAAAAAGAAATGGCCACAAAAGCACTTTTGTTTGAAAGCCTCCAGGGTACTCTGAAATGCCTTGTAGCAGGGGGCAAAGCCTGGCTGAGCAGGAAGCTGATAGAAGATAGCCTGCAACAGGCATGGAGTTTATACAGCCTTGAACATTGACTATGAATTTGAATTGAATATCTGTTGCTGAGCAGCTTTGAGCTACTGGTTGTTGCATTCTTTGGAAGAGGAGCTTTGGTGACTAGTTGGGTAGTCATATAAGAAAGAAAGGAAAAATGAACAGCCTGGGAAAAAAAAAAAGCTACTTATACAGATTAGAGTGGTGTACTACTTCACAAAGTGTTGGAGATGTGGAGTCTTCTACAGCAGTTGCTGCTATCCCACCAAAATACTGCTAGCAGCTAGCTCTCTGTGAGTAGGTCACCAGCCACCACAGTCCCCCAGAAGCTCATTAACTTAATAAAGGGGTCTTTTAAGACAGGAGGAAAAAAGGCAACATAATTAGGTAGTCTGGTTCATTGGAAGCACCTAGGCCATTCTCAACCTGGGCAAGTCAGTTCCTTTTTAGAACAAATACACAATCAACAGCATTTTGGGTGACTTCCATTTCCAGTAGTATTGCTGTAACGTAGGAAAGAAAGGTATGTTTGTCTTAAACATTTTCCTCTTTGAAACAGACAGGAGAAGGAACAGAGAAATTACAAGAGGTAGTGAGTTTAGCAAACCTGCACATAAAACAATCTTTCATAAGAATACAATGCTGCATTTACAGCTGTAAATGTATACACCCATATAATTTAAAAATACAAAGATACTTTTATGGTGTTTCAGGGCTTGCTCTTTTTTAGTTCAGAGAATGAAACGCTCAAGTGCTGGACTTAAAGTGGTTAACCTCATTGCATTGGCAAAACCAAACCATTCATGCAGCGTCGGGCTTTTAACTCATCATAAGTGAGAAAGTTAAACTTGACAGCTAGTGTAACCAAAGTGCAGTTGTGTTCTTCACACTGTGTACGTTTTGACTGGCTTGTAAAAAGAATGTAGAAGTTCATGACTCTCCCTGGCAGCTTCTTGAGATGACCGAAGAAAACATGATCTGCAACATATTTGGCCACAGTCTGACTCCGAATGAGAAGACAAGTTTTTATCAGACAGTGGAGAAAAGTCAAAGTCAGCTACCTGGAAAAGGAACATCAAAGAGACCATTTTTAATTCGGGTCCTACTGGCTCAAGTGAGTCTAGCAAGAATACTTTGGGCCAGAAATGGCTTTTGGTCCTCAACCAGTTTCAGTCAGTTACCAACTTCAAATAGACTTCTGATTTATACCTGCTGCACACCTGGCTCACAGGCAGTCTCTCTAGAGGTATATTATTCATACTGTGGCATGATGTAAAGAGTATTAGGTACTGTCCAAAGGGCCACAAAAGGTACTTTTGATTTAGGAGCTCATGCTTATTACGAATACGATAATGCAGCAAGTGAAAGCTACACCAGAGATGGAGGGGAGTTGGGAAGATAAAGGTCACATACTAGGGTCAGGTGACAATTTAGTGCCGCTGTAGGTAACATACCCACCCTTTTTTACTATCTTGTATCCTCTCTCACTATCCCCCTGCTTTCTTCCATGTAACCACTCTGAGGTAGATCCTCTGGAAGGGATACTTCAATGCAAGCACCTGCTTGGGAATATTAACAAACTGCCCATGATAGCCCTAGCAACTTGAATTATAGTTATAGTTCTCCGTGACAAGCCAGAAGCATGTCTGTTGCTTAAAGTGTTTGCCTACGCTGTTCAGATTTTTCCATGGAATGGATCAGACATACCAGAGAAATGCTCCCTCCCACTCTGTTTGTCTGGGGATTAAAGAAGGGACCTGGCTGAAAGGTATCTAATTACTACCCCAGCTCAAAGTAAGAGTAACTGGATACCTCCACGAGATCTTTTTGTTGTGTGTTACTTCGAAAGGTCGTGTACAGCACCAGTCCTAGCATCACTGAAACCAGAGCGATGCAGAGCAGGACAAAGAAAGCCGGGTGGATCCCTAGGAAAGAGCACAAGGGCACATTCCTGGAGTGATACAATACACTGAGAAGAGACAACAGTGAGAAGAAAACGATGTTTTAGGAGAAGTTTTTGTATTTTTAGAACAAAGGACGTGTGTAACGGAATAAATTTTTCAGCCCAGATCACTTCAGGTCTTCCTGAAATCTCAGAAGTGGGAATGCAGAGCTGTGAGGTTGTAAGGATCTTTCCCTCTTTATCCCTCTTTTCCCTTGAACAGCCTATAAAACCTCACCCAGTTACATATGTTAGCCCTAACTCCCCAGGGTGTTTATACCTCTGTGGTACCCCAAGAGGATAGGAAGGATTTGGCAGCTTGCAGCCTCCAGCAAAGAGGATTTGCACACTTAGTCCTGAATGCACACCAGTGCCTTCTGGAGTGAGCTGCCCTGTCTGTATGCAAGTGCTGGCCCACGGTGAGATGGTATAGCCATTCTGTATCACAGCCTGGCTGTCCCCTGGTCAGGTCCTCTTCACATGGCCACCTAACCACTTTCTCAGATAATTCAGGGACCCAAGAGGGGCATGTGGGAGCATGCATGGCGGAGCCAGCAGGGATTACTGTCTGGGGGGACAGAAACCTGTAGTGAAATGGAGGCCTAGAAAAATCCAGCATTAAAAAAAATGTAACTAAACTAAACAAAAAGAAGAATTGAGACTACTTATTTAAGGGAGCGTTACAGACGCGTATGTTTTCCTAGTTATCCTCTCTAACTACAACAGCCAGACTATTTAAACTGAAAAATATGTAACTTAAGTAACGCGGCCTTTCCAGGAAACTCATTAGCTTCAAGACGCTCTTGAGACTGAGGGTTCAGCAGGATGCAAGAAGCTCAGAGCGATTACAGTAGGCACATTATAGGCTCTCCTTTCTCTTCCTGCTTCCTGTGCTTTTAGGGATCTATACCAGTTTCCAGAAACCTCATCTGTAGGCTGGTAATTGTCCCTGAGATGTTTGAGACTCTCGGTTCCCTGACAGGTGGGAATCTCCGTGCTGCTCGGACCAGATGCTCCTCACCTGTTGGCCACACTTTTATTTCATGGTACGTCTGCAGCATCGTCACGCCATTCTCCACTCTGACGCTGAGGCAATACTGTCCAGCATCACTGAAGGTATGGCTGAGATTGTAGCAGGAGCCATTAAGCACCACCAGATGGCATTTTTCACCTTCAAGTGGAATGCACTCGGCCTTTATGAGCCAGCATAATGCCAGTGGTGGGCTGAAATGACAAAAACAAAAAGAAAAAAAAAATTAGGTGAAAACTTTGCAAACATTTCAGCTAAGAGCTGATGAATGACTTGGTTAAAATAGCATAATAATTTTTAAAATAATGAAGTTAATCTAAATACAAATAGAGAATTAATTAACTGCACAATTATTTGGTTTATAGCATTTATCAGTTGAAAAAGTTCTTTGTGATGCTTCTGTAAGAGCAAACCTTTCAGCTGAGAACTAAATACCTGTGTGGGTCATAGGCAGGCCATTGTGTGTAGAAAACCCTACAGTCCTTCTCCAATAAAGATGAAAGGAACCTTTTTTTTCCGGCCCTTGCAAGGGAGTATAGGTTGTTTTTCCTTTGTCCTTTTCACACAGTGGAGATCACTGTCTGTGCTACTGAAGTACACCCAAGATTTTAATCTTCTGATTAAAAAAACCCCACAAACAAAACTGGAAAGAATGTCAGATGAGCTCTGTGCAACAGACTAATAACTGGAAAAGGTAAATAAATTGCAAGGATCACAGTACTCCCTTACAATAACAAAAAGGTTTTTATTTGCAATCAAGCAATCTAGTTGCAATCCACTTTATGGCCATGTGTCTTCTCACCATGTCTAGTTGATGCCTTTTATTTACATTTTCAGAGCCTTGTTCTGACTGATTCTGCTTGGACTCACCTTGGACTCACTATGGACCTTGATTCTGACAACAGATAGAGCTTTTCTTTACCCCATCTTATTAGCATTTTGTTCCTTATCTTTTTAGGACATTCTCTGCTAAAGAAAGCAGCATGGTTATGTGTTTAGCTCATTTTCTAGCTTTGTTTTTGATAACCCATCTCTCAAGCCTTTGTTATTGCTTCTCTATCATAAACTCCTATTGCATCAGTCCTAGTCCCATGGCTAGGAGGTTAAGCCTGGCAAACATTGTCCATCCTAAAACCAAGCCTGCTTTTAGGGATCTCAGGTTTGCCTGTAATGGTTTTTGGCTGTTCATATTTACTTGTATGCCATCTCCAGTTTCCACTCCTGCCAATGTGCCATTCATTTTCTGAATGCAAACTGTGCTGCTTTGTCTATTGGGACTATTTATGCCTTTGGCAAATGACTCTGTGTTGGGTGCTGCTCACTCCAACCTACATCCCTACTAACAGCCCTGTTTTGTTTTTTTGGGTTTTTTTTGTTTTGTTTTTTTTTTGTTTTTTCTTTTTTTGCTTCCTTTTTTTTTTTTTTTTAAAAAAAAATCCAGCATTAGCCTAAACAGCTCCCAGTAGCAGAATGTGAAAGTGTCACTCTTCTGGACAATAAATGGCTTCTGTGGTCATGGAGTTTTTATGGTGAAGGAGCTTTCCTGAGAGTTTCAATGGTATTTAAAATGCTTCTGCCATATAAAAAAACTCTGATGTGTTCTAAATACTGCAGCTTGAGAAAGCTTGTGTTAGGATCGAGGTGCTCATGACTCTCCTATATTCCTATAATCCTCACTGCATGGAGCCTCTCTGTCTTATTCATCTTGTGGCAATCTTAACTTTGCCAAAATTATTCCCCGAACACATTACTCCTATGTGCCAGTCAAGGATCGCTGCTATGTAACAGGACTCTGAATACAGTTTAATTTAATGGTGTGGAAATTGGTCAAGGAGAAAAATTCAAAAGGAAGTTTTAAAATGTAATTTTTCCCACTATCTTTCTCTGGCTAGTTCTCTTTTAACATTCTCTTTACATAGATATAAAAATAACATTTGCTTTATGTGGGAGGATTGTACTTTTCTTTAAAGATGCAGGCTCCTTCAGGCTCTTAGGGTTCATGGTATTTCAAGTCAGGAAAAAGCAATATTTAACAGTATTTTGTTCAAAGGAAATGTCTTTTTTGTTTTAAGAAAAGTTCTGTGGGGTGCAACTGACTATTTTAAGGAAACAGTGGGGAAAAACACTTAAACAGACAATGCTTTTTGGGGAAAGAAGTTGTTTGCTACTTACGTGCCGTTGATATGAAGAGATAAACTCAAGTTTTCCATTACGTGAGTCTCTCTGGAGCCCACTACATTAATACTTTTAACAGCATCTGAGAGAAAGAAAAAAAGTGTGTCACACTCCGCATGTAAACTCGAAATTCACTGGTTTTCCAGTGAAGGTTTGTTTTCATAGACTTTGCAGATTTTGGCTCCATTAGTCACACAAATAATAATACTTGCCTCACACCTGAAAAGGAAACCTAGTGGTAGAGTTGTTGTAAGTTTTCTGAATGTTTTGTGATTTCTTTTTAATATATAATCAACTACTTTATTAATCCTGTACATTTTTACTTATGTGTTTATTTACTCCGGAAGCTGGTCAAATCAAAGAGACTTTCCTAATGCTTATTTTTTAAAATGAATTTTTAAATAAATAAATCCCTAAAAAATAAATTATCCCTAATTTATTTTTTAGGGATAGCTGACATAAATTAAACAAACAAATCCTCCATAAGTTACGGTAAACATTTCATTGTAAGTTTTAAGTGTATGTGAGACTTTTACAAAAGACAGTGCAACTGCAGGTTAATGAAAAAGAAATAGAAGATTTAATATATTTCCCTCCAATTTTTCTGCACTAGAACAGTGCAAAGTCCATTTTGCAATGGCAACTCTTCATTGAATAATGTTGACCAGTTCTTGCATGTGAAACAATGCTCAAGTTATATTATCACATTAAAGCTAGATTGTATCTGTACATATATAGCAAGTTCTGTTTTGAGTATGCAAAATGTTTTATAATTACCTAACAGCTCCAGAGCAGTGGTAAAATCACCAGTTTTCTGTACTGTTTCTCTTTCATGTATGATGCTTCCAATTTGCTCCCATTCAGCTATGACTTTCAGATGCACCGTACGATTCCCCATGGTAGAGCAGTTATAGTAGACAAAGGGTTCCTTGGTAATCTGATAAACACTGTAACACGAAAAGATTTAGAATCAAAATTGCCTTTTACCAAATCCTTGCATATTTCTGATTTAGAAAGGAGCTAGCTCGAATATATTTTCTTTATAGACTATGCTACAGTCAGCTGTGATTCTAATTCTACATTATGTCCATATCAATGAGGATTAACATCTGTGGCATTACCAATAGAACTACCATCAGTATAAGACCCAGAGTACATTTATGCATTTTTAATCAAAGAAACTAAAGATAGTGCTAAAAGAATTCATAGAATGGAATAGGAATAGCCAGTAAATTATGAAAACTACCTTTATAGCAGGTGGACTATAAGCTAACTGGAGCACTAAGGGGGGGAGAAAGAAAGAAACAAAAAATTTAGTATTCAGAGACTAAAGCTTACATTTCTATTTGCATATGCTTATTTGTATTGGATATATGTTCGTCCTCAGAGAAGGAAAATAATTGAATGGCTTTTTTCCTCCCTACTGTAGAGTGACTTAAGAGCTAGATACTACTCATGGTTTTATTTCTGATGGTTATGAGCTATGTTGGGGTTTTTTCCCCCCTCCATTTTGTTATTAGGTAAGCATTAGGTGTGTGTTAATGTACACCTCCATATTATTTGAGAGACCTATATGCTTTCAAAAGCTCCTCACCCAAGGTGTGGTATACTTACAGGTAGCTGGTCATAGTAACAGCTACTTACTGCCCAACCACAGGACAGTGTACTGCTTCCATTTTCCTTAAGTGCACAAATTATTCACATATTCAACAACAACAACAACCTGGTAATGGAGATCTGCAGGTGTAATGATGTTTTAAAATAACAATTTAGAATAAGTTAATTTTTCCAGTTCATTCACTTCAGTTTGGCTTGTTGCACACACAATAATACACCTAAGCATATATTTGAACAAGAAATGTAGGTCTTTAAAACATCACCTTTCTGTGAGTATGCAGTGACTTCTGTGCCAAAGTTTTTGTAATTCACCTGGTTGATGTGCTAAGAATGTACCAACTGACAAAGGTGTATGCTTTGCCCTGTGATTTAATTAGGATTTTTCTCTAGATGAGCCTCTGAATCAGAGCCACCTCGAATACTCATTAAAACAAACAAAGTAACCACACCTACCCATCTCCAAAATCCCAGTTGTAGACAAACGATGCTGACTTGAAGTAATGACTTGGGTCATGAAGACAGAAAGAAATCCGGGTCACTGCTCCCGTGGAAGAACCACGCGTGATAAATCTATTGTCTTCTATCTGGGCAATGGTAAGATTCCCTGTTATAAATTCTGCAGAATAATAAGGTGGAGAAAGAGTGACAGCATATATCACTTTCATAGCATGCTCTGCATGAGTATCAAAATATTATTTAAAATGTACCACATAAGTCTTTCTGTGTCCTAGTGCAAGTGGTTAAATGTATTTTATATCTATTCCTCAATGTTGTTACATGTGTTAGTGAGGTAGAGAGATTAAATTACTTACTTAGGGCTATACAATGGACCATGATAAAGCTTCTACTAGAACTAAGAAAAATAATCCTGGACTGATTGAAGTCAATATCAATTTTTACTATTGATTTTAAAAGAATTGTGATTAACATCAAGTGTCTAGATCAAGGGATTCAAACCAGTATAAATGCCCTTCATGTTTGGGGTGGTGGTTTTTGTTTGTTTGTTTTGTGGGTTTTTTATGTTGCTGTTTTTTGTTTTTTAGTTTTAGCTACTTCCACAAAAATGAAAATTTCAGTACTATTAATAACAGATGTGCTAGATATTGTGAATACAGAAAGGGTGAAATTTTGATGTCTGCAAGAGATAGTATGCTCAAGTTTGTTTACAAGGACTGGAAAGGCTGATCTAAAAAAACCTCTCTAACCTATGAATAAAGATGATGTATTAGGATGATACACTTATCAGCTTATTATACAATTAATGGGATATTAATTACCAGTAACAGACTCTTACCTTGTTAACAATTCATTAAATCTAGTTAACCGTTCTCTTGATGATGCACAAATAAGAACCACAATTAAGAACCACAATTACTGCTTCAGAATGGGACTGGTTACTTACTAACTGGAGTTGTAATTTATGAGAGGTATTGGCAACTACCTTTGGGCCCCCATGAAGCCCCTGTGGGTGCTCTTGCTTGGGGAAGGCAGGAAGGTACAATGGGATCTTACCTTTCACAGCTATAGAAAGCTTCTATCCCTTTTGCTTGTGGCATGGGAATATAAGACAGTGCAAAGCGAGAAAGGAATGAGTAGGTATTCAGCAAGACAGCAGTTCTTAAGAAAGAAGAGATCTCATGTATACTTTTATAAAGCTTGGTGTTTCTCAAAGAAAAATCTCAATAGCTATTCCCCAAAATGTCAGCTATGCGCTATGGTTAGCTCTTTTGTCCTCATGCATATCCTTATCTTCGGCTTGGAGCCGTGTCTATTTTGGAGCATGTAAGTAGAGCATTGGGACGTGTGGTTGGAGGGACGTGGTTACTAGTCTCTGAAAGAAGGGATTGTGGGAAGCTGTCAGATGATATTTCCTGTCAATCCCTGTATCAGAGATTAGGTTAACCATACCACACCATTGCTCAATTTGTCAAGAAATTAATATTTATGGTTATGAATATTCCCAGTAAGCTGAAATTGCACTTGGCAATATTTGGAAATGCAGCCATGACTTCACATCCAATTTCCATACACTCACTCAGAACTTTAAAAGAAAATGTAATGGCTCTGTTGTGCTGATGGTCTAAGTTTTTGCTATGTCATGCAACAGGGAAAATCAGTAGATTGTCACTGCTGCTGGCTGTCCTAACTTTAGGACTGGAAATGCTGGGAAGCAGTACAGGAAGCATTGTTTTAGGAGTCCGGACATCACTGAACAATGCTTATGTGTGAACTGCAACTACTGAAGCATCTGATTTCTAGTTCAGTTTCTCTAAGCTGTAGAGGCAGGAAAACATGGGCAGGATCACACTTGCTTCCTGGATGTAGGTAGACTACAGCATGGCCCAGCTAGTACAGTGCCATCCAAAACCACCTTCAGTCAAAGGGCTACACAAATCAAACTCTGTTGGCAGAAGCCGTATTTATGTCTGGCTTTCATTTTTCTGATACTAGCAAAGGCAGCAAGCATCTTGATGTAAACTGACTTCCTGAAGACGTACAAGTTGTAAAGCCATTTTACCTGTAATCTGAAGCACGGTGACATTTCTAGCAACCGGCCGACATAACCAACAGTTTCTGTGAGTCACCCAGACAGATACAGGAAAAGTCCCAGGAAATTCACCAGTCACATTAATTATGGAGTTAAACCGCTGCTCAGATTTCTCTATCAGAATCAGAGGAGCATAAATCCAGTTAAAGTGATACAAGTTTGATGTGAGACTGTCATTCTTCATACTTAGACTGGCGTGAACAGTAGCTTGAGCTCCTGTTGTGATGGGACCATTGTTGGTTATTTCCAGACCGTACTCCTCTGTGGAAATGAGAAGAAAAAACAACCCAAACCCAAACCTTGTTGTATTGCATTTTTTATTTTATTTCTTTATTACACTTTTTAACAGCTGTAGTTATGTGACTCACAATGACACTCATCCCAGCAAGGACTTTACCAGCTTTTTTTTTTTTTTTTTTTACCATTTAAAAACCTGGAACGGAAACTGTTGCATGTATATATGAGTTCAAACAAGTAGCATTAAACAACATGTTAGACTGGGTCCTAGAAATGTTAATAGTAGAAGGGAGCTTCAGACCTGAACATCACAAAAACTTTGATGAAGTTTTATAGGCAGAGCTGGGCACTGGCTGTAGGGTCAGTGTCACTAATGATCTAACACGGTCACTAAACTTGCAGCTACTGGAAGAAAGTCAAGCTCAGCTCTAATCTCTGTCCTGAAAAAAATGAACTTTCAAACTCAGGTAAGATTTCATCCAATAGATTCCTTTGTCAGCTATGTTGACCCACAAGTCTCCCCACCTTTCTTATAACTGAACAAAAACCCCTCAGTACCAGCTGCTTCTTCTCTATGGTCCACCACTGACTTCCTTTTCCAGGAAAGGACCAAAAATCTCAATGTAAATGAAACTTGTACCATGCCCTAGCGGCATATCACTTACCATCCAGAGAGATCTGGACAAGCTCAATAAGTGGGCCCATGTGACCCTCATGAGGTTCAACAAGGCTAAGTGCAGGGTCCTGCACCTGGGTCAGGGCAACCCCCAGTATCAATGGGGGATGAAGGGATTGGGAGCAGCCCTATGGAGGGGGACTTTGGGCTATGGGTGGATGAAAAGCTGGACATGAGCTGACAATGTGTGCTCACAGCCTAGAAAACCAACCATATCCTGGGCTGCATAAAAAGTAGTGTGGCCAGCAGGTCGAGGGAGGAGATTGTGCCCCTCTACTCCGCTCTGGTGAGACCCCACCTGGAGTACTGCATCCAGCTCTGGAGCCCTCAGCACAGGAAGGACATGGATCTGTTGGAGTGGGTCCAGAGGAGGGCCACAAAAATGATCAGTGGGATGGAACACCTCTCCTATGAGAACAGGCTGAGAGAGTTGGGGTTGTTCAGCCTGGAGAAGAGAAGGCTCTGGGGAGACCTTACTGCAGCCTTTCAATACTTAAAGGGGGCTTACAAGAAAGATGGGGACAAACTTTTTCACAGGGCCTGTAGCAAAAGGACAAGGGGTAATGGTTTTAAACTGAAAGAGGGTAGATTCAGACTAGATATAAGGAATAAATTTTTTATGATGAGGGTGTTGAAACACTGGAATGGGTTGCCCAGAGAGGTGGTAGATGCCCCACCCCTGGAAACATTCAAGATCAGGTTGGACAGGGCTTTGAGTAACATGATCTAGTTGAAGATGTCCCTGCTCACTGCAGGGGGGTTGCACTAGAGGACCTTTAAAGGTCCCTTCCAATCCAAACTACTTTGTGATTCTATGAAACAGCAAAGCGTGAGAAGTGCAGGACCTGTAATAGTGAACCATCCCCACTGCTCTGGATTGCTCACCGTTATCTTCTCTGGCACATTTACACAAGCTACTTACTTTAGCTCTTACAACTACTGCAATGGGCAGAGTGTGAGTGAGGTTGGGTTTTATGGAAAGGATACATTCACTTTTTTCAAAAAATAACAGTGCAACAAGATTAAATGACCTGCATGTGTTAAAAAAAAAACACAAAAACCAACCAAACAAAACTCCCAAAAAACCAACCCCAAAACCTCAAAACAAAAGGAAAGGCAACAACCACTGAAAGCTGTGAATTGGGGCAGAGCTGGGAACGGGATCTGGTTGTTTGCCTCCAACACAGAGCATGTTCCCTGCCTGCATCGGCACTCTGCCTGGCTATCCTCTCACTGGGGCAACGCTGGGCAGAACAGCAGAGCTGGGGGAGTTCTCATGCTGGTGACTTTCCTTCTCCTCTCTTTCAGCAGCCATCAGATTGCTAACAGGGACCTGAATCTTGAGCTTCAGAAGTTGCATTTCTCACTCATCCATGACCTGTAATGTGGAGGGAGCTCTGGGGTCAGCTAACCCCTGTGCTGCCTTTCCTGCGTCCATCAGCTTGGGATGGGGTGGAAGGAGAACCCAAATAATCTACTTAGTGCCTGCATTTTATTTCACAGATCGCAGGTGCTGAGCAAATCTGGATGCAAAAAGACTGTGAGAAATAACTGTAACATTCCTGCCTGAGCAAGAACTCCACTGTTCCCATTTCACAACACAAAGAATGGCCCTGAGTTCAGATTTTTGAGTTAACAGAGTAATGCTTGTGATTTGATGAAATCTAGCACAGAGAGGTTTCAGGGCTCTAGAAGATTCAGCCTACCCTCTGCTTTGTTTTGGCAGAACTTGGGAAAAAAAAATAGGTAGCTAGCTCATGCTTATCTAGCACTTCTCCTTGGAGGTTATCAAGGTGCTTTACAAAACAGGGCCATACTGAAGCCCAATAGCTGCAGCAGTTGGAGATTAAGTGGTTAACGCAAGGTCACCCAGCGAGTCGCCGGCAGAGCAAGACATTTCGTCCAGTTCTGGGATTTCTTCTACCTTTCCGACCTCTCTTTGCAGAATGCAGCACAGCGAGGCTACCATAGCGAGGGACAGTGGCTGCCCAGGTCCCTTGTGACCCACTGCACTGGGTCAGCGGAGGAAGCAGAAGTGCAGCTTTTGGGTTAGGAAGTGCAAAGCAGAACCCTGGCTCCCCGGGATGCCCCAGCTTCACTGCAAGCACCAAGGTCGCAGCGCCTGAGAATAAAGTCTGGGGAGGCGAGAGGGTGCCCGGAGCTGCCTCCCATCCCCTGTCACGGCCAGCAAGCCCGGGCACGGAACCACCACCATCCCCACAAGTAAAGCAGCCCACGCCTGAGGTCTGCCCCCCTCGCCCCGCCGCCGCGGCTGCCCTCGCCCCCCTCGCCCGCTTCCCAGGAACCGCTCCCCGGCGGCGATGACAGCGCAGACCGGCGGCCCCTTACCTGCCGCCGGGGCGGCGCGGCCGAGCAGCAGCACCAGGCAGGCCAACCGCAGCATGCTCGGGGCGGCGGGGGCCGTGGGCAGGCGCCGCCGTCCGGGGCCGAGGCCGGGTGTCGCCGCGCTAGGGCCGGGCGCTGCCCCCGAGGCCGCCCGCGGTACTGCGGCACCTCTGTCCGCGCCCCCGGGACGCTCCCCCGCGGCAGCGCCCAACCAGCCTCTCCCGGGGGAAGTTCCTGCGGGGTTGTGTTGCCAACGTAACGGGCTGCTGCAAAACCGCCGGGGTTTTTAAAAAAATTAAAAAATAAAAAGCATAAACGCTGCCCATCTGTGGAGAGGGTGGGAAAGAGTTTGTATTTTGGTTTGGCGGCTGACATGGCAAAGATAAAGTATTTTTCAGGCTCTGGTGGTGTGAGGACGCCTCAGCCACGGGCAGTTTGGCTGCGGTTATCCGGTCGCTCAGCGCCCAGGCTGGTGGCTTTTCCTGAAGAGCCTACCACGTAAAGCGTGCAATGGGAGCCTCTGGAGGGAGCCAGAAGAGCGGCTCTCACAAACGCAATGCAGGTGTTTTGGGTTTTTTTAAAGTACTTATTCGAGGCCCTTTCTTATTCCTGGCTGCACTTTTTTTTTGTACGGATCAGCTCCCCCACTACCGGCTTTGCTCCCAGTTCCCCGGCGCGGCGCAGCCGCTTCTGCCGCCGCTCCCCCGGGTCGCCGCCGGGCCGCGGCTGCAGCGGAGGGGCGGGTCCTCGGCGTGAGGGGCCCGGGCGTGCCGGGGGGACCGAGAGCGGCGGCGTCCGCCCGGGGTAATTCCTCGCCTGCTGTTAGCGGCGTCGCGCCCGGCGTCCGCTGCGAGACCCCGGGGCTGAGGGGAGGGACGGGGCTGGCCGGCCTCGCCTCAGGCAGCGCGGCCCAGCGGCGGTGGCGGGAGCTGGCAGGCGCCCTCCCCAGCTGAGGCGAAGCCGCCCCGGCGGGGTAGGGCAGGGGGTGGCCGGGGATTGCGGCTCCCCCCGCGCCGGGGCGCGGTGAGGGGACCGGGCGGCGCCGTGGGCCTCAGCGCCCGCCTCCCCCCAGGGAGATGCGCGGGAGGCGGGTTGCGGGAGGAGGCGGCCGGAACTGGGCTCAGGCGCTTCCGTTGCGCCCATGCGCTGCCGCCGGCCTCCGGGAGCAACAAAGGAGGGAGCTGGGGGGCCAAGACCGGCCGAGCCTGGTGAGCCGCGGGGTGAGGAGTGCCGGCTGCGGCGGCAGCGTCTCGGTGGGACCCGGACCCGGGGGCGGGGTGAAGCGAAGCGGCGGGAGGTGAGGCCTGGCGCGGCGCAGCCTGTGGGGCGGAACCGGCGCGCCGCGGGGAGGAGGAAGGGGCCGGAGTCCCGCCAGCACGGCGCTTGGAGGCCTCGGGCTGCGGCTGGGAGGGCTGAGGGTCGGGGGGAAGCGTTGTTGCGGCGGTTCACGGGTGCCTGTGTTCACAGGGCGGCCGCCTCGGCGGCGATGGGGTCGGCGTGATGGCGCCCTGGCAGCAGGGAGCGACCTGGCGGCGGCCAGCCCTGCGGTGGGGAAGGTGAGAGGACGCGGGGCCCTCCGGGCAGCGCCCCGGCCCTGGGGCAGCCGCGGGGGGACTGGGTGGGGCTGTTTGCGGGGCACCCTCAGCTGTTGGTCGCGGCGGGCGCCGTGAAGGGCGGCTCGGCTGAAGCGGTCTGTGTAGGAGAGCTGACAGGAAAGCACTGAGGTGAGGAGAGAGGTCGCCGGTCTTTCAAGCTGAATTGGATTCCAGGTTTCTTTACCAGCGAAAAAGGCAGCTCGTGGCGGCAGGACAACTTCTGGCACCTCTGGGAGTGAATCCTGCCGGGGTGCGTCTAAGGGTAGCTGTAAGTTTGGGATCCAGACGGGTCGGAAGACAAGATAACAGGTGTGCAGCGCCGGGAGCATCCCTGAGCCTGCTGCTGCTTCTGGGAGAAATGAAACCAAACAAAACGCGTAAATGTTTATGCTGTAGTGTGAAGAGCCCAGTAACCACTTCTATCTAGAAGTGTGTTCCTGTGATATTGAGTGCTGTACAGGCTAGGCATTCTATTTGTAAGCCTAACTAAACGTGACGGTTGTGGTTTTTGGAAAAGATTTGTCCTCTTTGGTATGTCAAAAGAGTGGATGTAGTTGATGTGATAATTGCTGCTAACCAGCCATATAAACTAACACATATTTTTTTATTTTTTGTAGGTGTGTGGGTTTTGATTTTACGCACTGAAAGCTGATCCTTCCTCCTCCAAGATGGCATTTGTTTCAGCACAAGGGCCTACAGTGGTGGACCAAACCACTTTGATGAAAAAATACCTTCAGTTTGTGGCTGCTCTTACAGATGTCAATACACGTGAGATACTTTTCTTCTGTTGAAAGTCACAGTTCTTCAGTAGTTTGTTTCACATTCGTTGCAGTATTGTTTAGACAGTTGATAAATGTGTGTTGAATTCACTTTGAATTTTGTTTGAGTTTTGATTTTTAAGAAGCAAAGTGATGAGTAATACTTGCATGAGCCAAAGTGAGCGAGCTGTGTGCGATTGTGTGATGGTTGTTTGTGAGAATGGTGTGCCTTATAATTGGGCAGTGATAGCTAAACTGATAAGATCTGATTGCTTCTTTGATCAATGAGCCTGATGGTTTACTTCATGATGTAGTTTTACATTTGATTTTTTTGTTTGAATTTCCATTTTCAGCTGATGAAACCAAATTGAAGATGATGCAAGAAGTCAGTGAGAATTTTGAGGTAAATAAATTAAAAAAAAACAACAACCCACACAACACCCTAAACAACAAAACCCCACCAAAAAACCCCAAACTTCTGAAATGGCAGTCTGTCTTGTGCTTAATGTACGTTGGTTTGATTTCTGATGTTATGTGGTTAAAATATTAATATTGGTATCTTGTGATTTATGATTTATATTGTTATAAGTAATTGATTTTAGGTTTTTATTTAGGAATTAGTCAGGTTACTGAAGAATTACAACATTTGGACTTAGGGAGCTCTTTCATTCTCTAATCTTTATTCAGGAAGCATTTAAATAGAGGTGAAGTAATAGATTTTTCTTCCATTTTGTGGAATGATATGAAATATCTGTATTTAAAGCTTTCTTTTATTTATTTCAAATGTGTATTGTGCCCTCACGAAGTCCCTTTGATTCCTCTGAGTAGTTTCATAGTATAGAAGTAAGGGAGGAGTTGTCAGATGCAGAATCTGACATCAGGAGTGGAGATGGCTCCAGCGACATCTTTTGCATAGTGATGGACCATCAAGTTTAGATGAGCAGCAGAAAAAAAAGTGAGACACAAGTTAAACCAACCCTGTGTTAGCAGAAATTATACTTTAGTTGAATACTTAGTTATTATGTGTCTGTTCTGAAATTACAGAGAACTTGTTGTTTTGTAGAATAAGTTCAATATCTTAGAATTACTGTAATTCTCTCTGTATCTGGTTTTTTAGTCATGTTGCAATAAAAAAGAGTGCTACCACTGTAACATATTCTGTCCTTACCGGCTTTATTTGAAGTGATCTCGCTCAGTCTGTGATACGGAAACACAAATACGCATTCTAGTCCTGTTTAATGTCTTTGGATATTTTTAAGTAAGCTTTATGCAAAGTTACATCTAACAGGTGCTGGATATTGATAGCTGTGCCAATTTTAGTTGTTTCTGAGTTATCAGTGGGGTTTCCTGTCCAGTGAATTTTTTTGTTTAGTTCAGGTTAACACAGTAGAATAATAAATTTAGAGCTGGTGTAACTGTATTATAAAAAAATGTTAAAAGGCTTAATCCTTGCTTAGTGTATATAAGCGAGTAAGTAGATGTCTGTGACAGTTCTGCATCTATATGTACATGGGGTGAGCAGAGCTTCGTATTACCATAAGTGATTATCTAAAAATATCCTTGTGGAGTTTTGTATCTGAGCTGACCTACTATCTCTAAAACAATTTATCTGAGTAAAAGAATAGCTTTAACAGCTTAGTCTAGTGATCTGCTTAAAATCTGAAGGCTTAGTTGATTCTTTTTGCTCTTGTCTTCAGTAGGGAAGAACTAGTTCAATAATTGTTTTGATAATGTTCAAGATGGAGTAGCTTTCTTCTCTTGGAACTCACTTGGTTCTGTAGCATGATCCTACATAAAGAGATGATGAATTGACTTATGCTGAAGTACAGTTCTATTTGTTGGAAAATACTTGAGGGAGCAAGAGGAACCACTACTACAGTTTTAGTTTCCTTTTTTCCTTTGGAGGTTGCAGGCAGTATTGTTGCATGTTGTTATGCTGGATGGTTTCTTTTCATCTTCTGTTTCCATAGTCTCCTTATTAACTCTTCCCTGTTGCCTACTTCAGCTTCCAATAGCTATAAAGTTCAGCAGGTTTTATTTTTCAAGTGAAAAAATACTTTTTTCAAAAATCAGCTGTTTGTTGAAAGTTACAGTGTTCAAATTCTGTTGGCTGCATTATTGATCTGGATGTCTCTCTAGTTAGGGAAAGAACGGAACATGAATTGGTGATTATGGAGGGCTTCTTGAAGTGAGGTTTAAAATTGACGTGCTTCGCCATAATGTTATCTGCTTGACAGTGCCAGCTGTTGGGCTAGTTGTTAGGGCATTGTTCTGGGCTAGCAGAGGATATTGCTCTTCTAAACCAGTTTCTGGATGGAAACATTTGATAGTTTTGAATCTTGCTTCTTGGAAATTATTTGTTTGAGGGGGGAATTTTTTCCTTCTCCGTTTTTTCATAGAGATTCTGGATTCCAAATGGGGAGAGAGGATTGTATTCATTGTCTTTCCAGTCTCTGTTTTGGAGGAGAAAAAGCTTCCAGAATCAACCTCCATTGCTGCTGCTGATGTCTTGTGCCAGCAGCATAATTCTGAACTTGGTTAGAGTAGTGGAGGTTTTAGTTTCTTGTATGGTGCAGAACAGCAATTCATAGATGCCAAGAGTGCTGCTAATTTTCTGCTCTTTGCTGTTTAGCAAAGATATTGGGAAGGCGCTTTCAGAAATTTAAGCTGGGTTTGTGAAGGTATACTTTTCCCTGAATAGATTTGTGAGCCACTTTCTAAGAATGGGGTAATACCTGTTTCATGTCTTGTCGGAAACTTCCCTCCCTCCCTCCCTCCCAGGCAGGACCATTCGCATGGCATAGAGTTGGGGAGGTTAGGAGTCTTTCAAAATTGGAAAGATTATAGGGGAGGTGGAGGAGGAGAAGATACAGACAGACTTTCTTTGGACGACCTTTGAGGTGAAGAGAAGATGTGGGCTAATCTGCTGTTGATAATATCCTGTCTTGCATTGTCATGGTTTAACCCCAGCTGGCAACTAAGCACCATCCAGCCACTTGCTCACTCCCCCCCCAGTGGGATGGGGGAGAGAGTTGGAAGGGTAAAAGTGAGAACTCGTGGGCTGAGATAAAGACAGTTTAATAGGTAAAGCAAAGGCCGCGCACACAAGCAAAGCAAAACAAGGAATTCCTTCACTCCTTCCCATGGGCAGGCAGGCGTTCAGCCATCTCCAGGAAAGCAGGGCTCCATCATGCGTAATGGTTACTTGGGAAGACAAACATCATCACTCCAAATGTGTGTTGTGTCCCCCTCCTTCCATCCTCTTCCTCAGCTTTATATACTGAGCATAATGTCATATGGTGTGGGATATCCCTTTGGTCAGTTGGGGTCAGCTGTCCCAGCTGTGTCCCCTCCCAGCTTCTTGTGCACCCCCAGCCTCCTTGCTGGTGGAGTGGGGTGAGAAGCAGCAAAGGCCTTGACTCTGTGTAAGCGCTGCTCAGCAGGAACTAGAACATCCCTGTATTGTCAACGCTATTTTCAGCACAAATCCAAAACATAGCCCCATACTAGCTACTGTGAAGAAAATTAACTCTATCCCAGCCAAAACCAGCACATGCATTTAAAATGTTTTTGCGCCCTTCTTATGATATCCATCTACTTTCTTGAAAGCCCTTGAGATAAAAAAAAATTTTGCACAGTGCCTGGTGTAATATGATTTATGGTTGCGTGTTTTGAAATCTTACTGCAAAGTAGAGAATAGTAGTGGAAATCTATAAAAGTAGGTGGCTTTATATAACTTATATATTATTCAAGGAATAACGTGAATAGGGCCCTGAAATACCTATATAGATTTTTCAAAAGAACGCTGCATTCTTATCTGTACTGTTATTAACAGACCAGTATGCTTTTGTATCACAGACACTTCAGAGAAATGCCTAGCAACACATACATAAACTACAATTGGTTTTCCAAATAAACCTCACAGTGGCCAAGTTAGATTTTTTTTTAAGGCAGATGCAGCAGTTGCAGATGGAGGAAGCTTGCTTATCTAATATTTCTTCTGGCTTTACAACAAGTGGACAGTAGTGCAAGATCGTTTTCACAGTGGAAACTAATGCTCAGTTTGGGTGATGTATGCACGTACACATATTTGCAGAAACAACTAAAATCTCAAATTAACAGTGTCTGAAAAGTCTTGGGAATCCTAGAACAATGAAATGCAAGTGTGCTTGTCAATCTTTCTTGTTCAAGAACATCTACAGTAGTGTGGGTTTTTTTCCCCCATTTAAAATAGCTGTATGTTATGCCAATTTTATTCTCTATGTGAGGTGACAGTGTTAAAATAGAAAAAAAATCACATTACAATGTAGGATTGGAGGAAAGGGATTAATTTGTGTTCACTTTTGTTTGTTTCACTAATAGTGCTCTGTAGTGTGTCAGCAGATGTGTAATCGCTGAATCTATTAAAAAGTCACTGAAAATGTTTAACAGAGACTTCGAATGTAACTTGATATCATCTGTGTAATGTCTATTATATCTGTCTCCCCATTTTTTGGTGTGGTTTTTTTGTTTGTTTGTTCTTAAATAGAATGTGACATCCTCCCCGCAATATTCTACGTTCCTGGAACACATCATCCCTAGGTTTCTCACCTTTCTACAGGATGGAGAAGTTCAGTTTCTGCAGGAGAAGCCAGCACAGGTAAACTGTCTGGAGCATCTCTTACCTTTTTGCAATGTGTGCAGCGGACTACTCGTTCAGTGAAGTACTTTATTAACCCAATGAACTGATTTATGTATAGACTTTGTTGTTAAAAATAGATCTGTCATTTGGAGAGATATTGAAAAAGTCCAGTTTCTAAATAAGTTACTTAAGAAACTTTGCAAATCTGTGTGTGCTTCTATGAAAAATGAGGAAAAACTAGGTGCAACAGAATTGGCTTTCTCACTAAAAAGCGACACACTGTTACCAGTTACTGACTTTACTGTGGAATGAAAGGCAGAAGTTGAATCTATGTCATTAAATACTTTTGTGTTCCTTAAAAAAAGTCTGATAACTTGCATTTTTCAACTGTAAATTGGTTAAATTTGCCTTATTCACATATGTGAGTAGTAGGAAACATTATGTGTTTGTATATAAGCATATGCCTGCACGAAGTAAAATAGCTATTTTTCTTTTTAAGCGTGCAGAAGTATTAAGCTGAAAACATGTTGCAACCAATTTTTGTTGGTTTTGTGGGCTTTTAAAAAGTTTTATGTCTTTATTTTTTTTCTTTTCCTTTTTTTTTTGCAGCAACTCCGAAAGCTAGTGCTTGAAATAATTCACAGAATACCAACAAATGAACATCTTCGTCTTCATACCAAAAATATCCTGTCTGTGATGTTTAGATTTCTAGAGGTATTTTTTTTTCCTTTTAAAATGGTTTCAGATTTTCAGAAAGATTTTCCTCTCCTTTCTTCATCTCCAAAAATTGCTGGGGATCGGATTTTAAATAGCTGTGCTTCTGGAGCAAGAGTGGAAGGCTATTCTACTTAGGCTTCACAAGTGTGATATCTTACTACCTACAGGTTTTTTGCGTGTTCTCTTCTGCCCTTCAGAAACTTTGATTTTACAAATGCAAGGAACTGTTCTCATGCTAGACAAGATTTCATTCATGAACACTTTTCTGGCTTATATAAGTGCAGATCCCTTATTCTAGAGATTTTGTTTTGATTCTTATTTGGAATTGAAAACTGTCATTTGAAGCCCACAGAAAATAACCTGCTCTATGTCAAGGTGTCTCGGTGTTTAAATAGGCCCCCTTGTGTGTCTCTGTCTGTGGGACATCAGAAACAGGTCTGATGGTGTAGGGTGGTTGAAACTTCTGTTTTTTGTTCCAGTAGGGGTGAATTTAATTTTAGCCATACTCTAAGGCTGCAAGGTAAAGTTATATCAAAGGAAAGGCATCTTGCTCGTGCAAGTTCATATTAATGGGGCACTTGTAGGTTGCTGAGATGAGTATCATTTTATAGGGTTTTGAAGTACTATTTAATTTTAGCCATACTCTAAGGCTGCAAGGTAAAGTTATATCAAAGGAAAGGCATCTTGCTCACACAAGTTCATATTAATGGGGCACTTGTAGGTTGCTGAGATGAGTATAATTTTATAGGGTTTTGAAGTACTTACTTCAGTTGAAGACTGCAGCAGTAGGCTTACTAAAGATTGTCTTTTTTTCAGACAGAGAATGAAGAAAATGTACTGATTTGCTTAAGAATAATTATTGAATTGCACAAACAGTTCCGACCAGCAATCACTCAAGAAGTAAGTCAGAGATCTTGTAAATGGTATAGAACTCACTGCCATGCTCTGCAGAATTGTTCAAGTGGATTGGTTTGCTTGTTTGTTTTTTCCTGCTGTCCTTTTATGTTGGCTGACCTGTTGTGGTAACGACATATGTAACTTTTTTTTTTTTTACCTTAAAGAAATTTTTAAAAGAAGATTGCATAGTGCTAGTACCCGTGGGGAAAAAACAAACTGTTAAAGCCTAGTTGTTTTTGCTTTAAGTGTTTATGGGCAATATGATTAGACTAAGGAATAAAATTCCCACAGAAGGGAAGAGAATTGATGCCTTTTTATTTTGTGAAGGGAAAATCCTGGAAAAGGAATATTATGATTGTCTTTCCTCCCACCCCCTTGCTTCTCTCCTGTGACTCATGAAAGAGTGTTTGAGAGTTTGCAATTTTATTCTGTTGCTTTCTTTCCTTGATTGTCTCCTAGGAAGACTTAGTTAGTTTATAGTAATTATTTCAAATAATACTATATTGGAACTATGTTGAGATGATAGGTAAATTGGATTCTTTCCAAGTGCAATTTGAATTAATATTGGCAGAACAGAAGGAAATAGGAGAACACTTTCAGATTCTTTTTAAATATGAAAAATATGCTCTGGTGGTGACTAAAGATTTTACATAATTGTACTGTTAATACAGAGATTCTAAAATTGTGAATTTTTTTCTTTATGGTAAACTGACTGCTTCCTTCCTAGATCCATCATTTTTTGGACTTTGTGAAACAGATTTACAAGGAACTTCCAAAAGTAGTGGTAAGCTTTTTATTTCCTAAATTGCCCTTGCTATGGTCAGAAAACTAGTTTTGATTTCTTTAATTTTACCTCTGAAAGATATTAACATATTACTTTTGTATCTAGTGATACAAAGTAAATATAGTTTTAATAAAAATATTTAACAAAAATACATCTAAAAGTGGAGAAATTTAGATTTTGATTTAGAAAACTTTCTGTTTCTAGCACAGTAATCAGTTGAGTGCAGCGGTGTCCATGTATCCATGTAGCCAAATGTGTTGTGTTTTTGGGTTTGTGTGTGGGTTTGTGATGTGTTGTGGATTGGGTTTTTTTTGTTGTTGTTTTGTTTTTGGGTTTTTTGGTTTTGTTTTTAGGGAAGGGTGAGGTGATGTACTTCCCAGCAGATAGAGTTCTTCAATGTGCTTGATCTCTGTGGAAGTCATTGCCTGCTCTTCCTCACTGATACAGAGTATCTGTTTTTCTTTGGCAAAAGGACCACCGTGGTTGGGGATGCTTTTCTGCTTCTTGATGTAGTGGGAGTGAAAGATTGCAGGGTATGTGTGTAGTCCTAGTAGATACTGCATTGTAGTCCTAGTAGATACTGCATTGTAAACCTCATGTACAGAGAAGAAAAAAACACCTGCAGTAAGTTGTGGGGAAAAATTATATGGAGGAATTCTAATGAGATAAATGGCCTTTTGACTATTACTAGCATTATTATATTTTTCTTCTGCTCTTTTCTTGTAGAATCGGTATTTTGAGAATCCTCAGGTGATTCCAGAGAACACCATTCCTACTCCTGAAATGGTTGGCATGATTACAACAATTGTGGTGAAAGTAAACCCTGAGCGAGAAGATAGTGAAACAAGAACAGTGAGTATTCTAACTACTCTTTAACTATGAGACTGTCTGTATCACAGTACCGCAAATCATAAGGGCAGCTAAAGGTAATAGGCTTTCTTTTTGCTTGTTTTTCTTATCAAGATTTATTTGTAAAAGCTGATTGAAACTTTTCAGATATTTTCTATGCAGCTGTAATTACAGGATTTTTATTTGATATAATACCAAATGGTTTTGTGCTTTTAAAATGTTATTATCACTAAATATAGTGCTATTAAAATGAGCAGTTCCTTTAAAAATGTATTTCAAATACTTTTTTTGAATTAATAATTAAACTGTTTATAAAACATGTATTCTTTCTTTCAGCATTCTATAATTCCCAGAGGATCTTTATCTCTAAAGGTCTTGGCTGAGCTACCTATTATTGTTGTTCTTATGTATCAGGTTAGTAGACTCCAGAATTTTGCACGTCAATATTTTTTGTTACTGAATGGCTTGTGTAACTTCTGCTGGCTAACATTAGTAAAAATGAATGTAACGTATTTTTGTGATTAAAATATGGTCTAAAAATAAGCCACTGAGATTTCTTCATTTTTTCTGATTAGCTCTCAAATAAGTTGCCTGCAAGTGTGACTTGTAAATTTCTCTAATAATACTTTTTTTTTTTAAGCTCTACAAACTGAACATTCATAATGTAGTCGCTGAATTTGTGCCCTTGATTATGAACACTATTATAATACAGGTTTCTGCTCAAGCAAGGTAAGAGCATTTTAACAGTATTTTGATGGTATTGGGGATAAACTACTTAAACCTGCCATTCCGTATCCCCCGAAATATTTTTGTCTTATATCCTGTGATTTCTGCTTCTAGTCTTACTGCTTTTAATCTCAAAAGTAGCAATGATTATTTGACTTAAAACTGTCAGAGTTTTGTAAGTGAAGCTATTGGCAAATCTGAATATTTCCGTTATATGTGACTGATAAAAGTTGTGCAGTACGTCCCAATTTATTATTTGATAAGGCATTTTTAAAAACAGAATTTCTGACAGAAATCCATATTACCACAGATAGTATGTGATGGAGACCATGTTGGCTAGGACACTTGCTGTTGTTTAATCTTTACCATACTACCAGTGGTATATTTTTGCTCTTCCAAGGTATGGCTTAGGTGAAGCCTTGTGATGTTGCAGATACGGGTGCTGCTTTTCCTGCTTCAGTGAGAGATGTTTCTAAGGAGCAGCAAGTGGTGCTAAGCAGGGCAGCAGTAGTAAGATCTCTGTCTTTCCCTATCTGCCCAGATGATCTGAATAAGTGGTTGAAGCTTGAGAGAGACAGACAAGTCTGTAGGAGGGAATGTTGCTTGGAGGAAAAAAAATTGCCCCAGTTAGCAGAATGGAGCCAGATGTTTGATGCTAAAGTATTGGCTTGGCTTTCTGCAGAAAGTTGAAAATTGTATGACTGCCTCAGGGCTGTGTGTTTCTGCTGAGAGTATAAGATGCTGGGAATTTGAATGGCAGAGAGCTTGTTGAAAATGGGCTCTCCCATGATGATTTTATTCCCTTATGAAGCAAGAAGCTCACTACAAGATGATGTAATTTGAAACTTCTGTGAATTTTCTGAATGAAGGTGTTAAAGAGGAGGAACAAAATTGTAACCACTGTTCAATTTAATTTCAGGCAACATAAACTTTATAACAAGGAATTGTATGCTGATTTTATTGCTGCTCAAATTAAAACATTGTCTTTTTTGGCTTACATCATAAGAATTTACCAGGTAGGTTGCATTTTTGTTACTTTGTTACTCTTAGTGCAACAGGTCTCTAGTTACTTTATGGCAGGCAAGTGACCAGCATGACTGTAGTGCATCAGGGATGGGAGAGAAGAACATTTATTTGTGTAACAGTTCTGAAGATAGGGCTATACTTGGTTGTCCTTTCAGAAGTATCCTCCTGTGAATGCGAAGTAAAAATGTGCTGTTCCCCCCACCCAAAGCTTTTATGGAATGGTTATTGTATTTTAGTTTTACAAGTAGACTTTATTAAAGAGAAACAAGTGAATAGTAATTGAATGTTATTTTGCAAATGTAAAGCAAAACTTTAAAATAGAATGTCATAATAATTCATGTTATTTTTTGTTATAGGAATTAGTGGCTAAATATTCTCACCAAATGGTAAAAGGAATGTTGCAGTTGCTCTCCAATTGTCCAGCTGAAACAGCACACCTCCGGAAGGAGCTTCTGATTGCTGCTAAGCACATCTTGACAACAGACTTGAGGAGCCGTATGTAGTACTTCTTAAAAATGTGTCTATAAATGGGAAAGATTTGAACTATTTCTGTGTATTTAAGAGGCATATTGCTTACTGTTTGTTTTGGACTATTACATACTTCTGCTTATTTTGGGAGTGGGTGTGATTTTTGATTTGCCGTTTTTCTTTTTCCTTAAAAAAATAAAATCATCTAAATAAGATGGCATACTGAACAAGTGGCTTTTCTAGCTTTCCAAATATCTGTTGTTCCAAGTAATTACCATTTGATGATAAACATTTGTGTTGGTTTGTAATTGTGCCTACAGTTGTATGAATAGTTCAAAATATTAATCGGTTAACCTGAGTGGAAGTAGTTCTGTCAAAACTTGATGTCATGTTTGACTCGGCTCATAACATTTGCCTCTAGCAGAGGAAAGCTAATTTTGGTCTGCGTGAATTAACTAGTTTTGGTGGATATGTTCCGTTTTGGCAGAATTGCAAAAGTGGGGATGAGTGTACTTTGTGAAGTATTAACTTCTATCTTTCCATCTTTACTGTGTGGTCCCCTTTCTTTTCTTTCTGCTAACAATTATGGGGCAGTGTGATGTCTTACAGGTCTTGTTAGCTTGCCAAAAAAAATAGCTTGTTTCCTAGTTCTGGAATTTAGTATTGTGGTTACATGGAAAGCTGTTTCTTTGGCTATTTTTCTAAAGAAATTAGCTTAATTGTTCTCCATTTCTCAGCCTCTCCTTCATAACTTCTGAACTTGACCAGTTTCCACAAAATTCAACAGAGGAGCGAGGTCTTAAAGACATGATGTTCTGCATCCTTTGTGAACTTTAGTGTTTGGGTAGCGGAGAAAACCCCAGTTAGTGTCTCCATTGGAGGAATAAACAGCAGTGTGAGCTCAGCAATTCGTCGCCCTTGGTCAGCTGGCTGGCGTTTTAGCATATATGCTGCTAACTCATCCCTCCAGCCCTGCTCTTGGCTACCTGGCAGCCCCAAAGTGGATTAGAGGAGGAAATGCTTAGAAACGCCAAGGAGAAGGAGGAGCATAATATCACAGGAGAAATTAAGGAGCGTGAAGAAGAGGAGAATTGGGATATAAAGTATGCGGAGATCTGTAGAAGATAAGGCTTCAGTCATTCTGATGGTGCAGTTCAGTTTATTTGGAAAAATGAGTGTTGAGGGAAGTGTTTCATGTTTGTGGGTATTGCCATTGTCCTCAGTGAAATAATCTTTCAAACTGAGTCTTCTGTGTTGATTGAGAGTTGATGAATAATGCCATAATATTTTATTGTGATGCATTTTGTCTGTGTGGAACTTTGTTTCTGATTCCTAAAAGAGAGGGCAGAAGTGAAACTGTACTTGCGCTCTCCACTCTCACTGTAAAGATGGCCTCTGTCTAAGAATATTTCATATCAGCAAAATGTGGTATGCACATAAATATTAGATGGAGGTTTTAAAACCTGGCTTAGAAGACAGAATTCAAATTGGATTTAGAAACTTACCTGTTTTCATCCCTATCAAGCCATTTCTTTTGAGAATTTTAACTGAGATGTCCATTTCAAAAAGCTAGAATAGTTTGTATGGTGTTTCTGAAATTCTAAGGACTGAATGGTGTGAACATTTCTTAATTTCAACGTAAAATATTCTTATGCTACAAAGTTTAACAATGAGAGAGTTCTATCAGTGGTCTGGTAAACAATTTATTATTGCTTCCTTTGCTTTAATTTCTCTTGCTAGTTCACATTAAGAGTAATAGCACAACACAGGAATATTAATGTTAAATGTTTCAATACACAAAAACTTGTTACTGTTTTTCAATTTGCATTTCCTTTGCTTTTTTTCATTGTCAGGATTTGTGTCTCAATCTCTTTGCTCTGCTAACACTAGTGTATCTAATTCCTTTTTTCAAACAGAGTGGTTTGATCAAAGGCAGTTCCTTTCCAACCATCTTTTTGACTCAGCTTTTTTCTCCGCAGTATTATTTGTTGGCTATGGCTGAATTTATTCTCACGTCATGACTGCTGTGGTGGTTGCCTTGTAAAATAATGGATTGTCTTTGCATCTAAAAATCTTTATTTCCATTCCTTATTTGCTTTTTCCACTGTGAGTCTTTCAGATCTCTACCCCCTTCAAAAAACAATGCCAATGTGCTCATTTTCTCTTTCTCTGTGTGTTTGCAGAATGTGACGTTCTCTTAAAAGCAAAGACAGCTACCACATTGTCCCTTTCATTTAAGTGGACCTCACTGATTCCTTGTCTATTTCAGATTTTATTCAGAAAATGCTGGATTTTTATCTTCTAATATTGTTTGGAAATCTGTGGAGAATGAAGGTTGCTGGATGCTCCTCTTTCTCTTTATTTGACTTTTGGCTTATTTGTTAATAAGTTTTAGCTTGTTGCATTATTTGGAGGTGGGAGCAGTTAACCCTTCCAGCCATTTCCATCATCTGCCTTTAGGGTGGAGTGACCTAGTCAATTCCATAAACTTGTTGATTTCTATATTTAAAAAGAAAACGCTTCTTTGGTCTTGCTTTGTCGCTTGATTTTGTTGCCGAAATCTTTCTTTTGTTCCCTGGACCCCAATTTGCATGTATTCCTCGTTATGTTTTGGGGTAGCGCTTATATGATAAAATGCCAGACAAAAGAGAGTTGTGTTCTACCGTGCTACCCAACTTGTCCTTTCCAGTAACTCATTAGTTACATTTAAAAAGTTCCACAAAATTGAAAATAATATAAGCATTTTTTCTTCTTTCCAGCTGTATCTGTTTTTGTTGTGTCAGTGCTGTGGCTTTGACTGTGTGCTGTAATGTTACTCAAAGGTCAAGTGTCACTGGAATTCATAGTCATAAGAAGTTAACTGAAAGTTTCCTTGTAAATGACGCTGCCTTTTGTAAGCTTCAGGAATGAATTTTATTACAAAACCATTTTCTGTCTTGGGTTTAAATACCTGAGTTAAGTGGTTTAATGCTTAACTATCTTATTTTGATTATTTCCTTTGCCAGTCATTATGTATAGCTTTTTCTTTTTTATCTTTTTTTTTTTTTTAATTATAGAATTTATTCCATGTATGGACAAGCTATTTGATGAATCTATACTAATTGGTTCTGGATACACTGCCCGAGAGACACTGAGGTATGGGAGAAAGTTTGGAATAGCTATCTGAGTGCCTGCCAGGGCTGGTTTCTTTCAAGTTTTTTATTAATATTTACAACGATGTCTGTATAGGGTCCTAAATCTTTGCTTTAAATAACTGATTTTATTAGATTCTAATACTGGAAGGGCTTCTGGTGATGTAAAGAATGGTTGTTGTTTAACTCTCTGATGACGCAGCATGGTAGCATGAGTGTAAGGGAAAATGAGATAAACGGGTGAATGAAAACTGTTTCACTTTTTAAATTGCAGAGCACAACCAAAACAGGGGTCATGGTGAAATCGACTCAGTATCTTCCCAGTATTTCACGAACCAGCCTAAATCTTGTGTCCAGTGTAAAATCCGAATGAGATTTAAACTGTTTTGTCAATAAGGACCTTAAAATTTATTCATTCGCAACTGAAAAAAATAAATGGGAAGAATACTTACTTTCTGTGTCTTCAATAGTCTACTCGTTTTTAGGTGCTTTTGCTGACCAAATTAAAATATGTGAACTAGGAGAATTATTTCCTCTTGCTTAAGTATAAAGTGTACCTTCTTGACAACCTGTATTAGATTTAGGAGTATTCACTCTACTAGATGCTTAAACCTGGTGTTTGAAAATAAATGATTTTAAAAATTTATCAGTTTTCGTAACTACTTTTGAAATCATGAATCATCAATGATTAGTTGTGAAAGAGCTTACCAACACTACTTAAAATGTGGCTTAAAACATGCTAATTTGCTCTTAACTGTGTATAGATGAAAATATGTGCTTAGGATGTTCAGCAATGGGGGAAGAAAGATCAGAGAGGTAATATTAGTGTTGTGGGACAGATTAATGCATCTTCGGTTAGATTATACAGGTTATAATTCTCTTGTGTAACTGAAAAAGCCTTGTAAACTCTGGATTTGCATATAAAAATAGAAAATTTGAATTTAGAATCTTGGAAATAGCTCCAGGCAGTAATTATTGGTTAAGTCCAATTAACAGCAATTATAATTGTCCTCAATGTGTTTTCTTCATTTCTTGTTTTTACTGATAGACCACTTGCATATAGTACACTGGCAGACCTGGTGCATCATGTCCGTCAGCATTTACCACTCAACGATCTCTCCCTTGCTGTGCAGTTATTTGCCAAGAACATTGATGATGAGTCGTTGCCTAGCAGTATCCAGACAATGTCTTGCAAGCTTCTGCTAAATTTGGTAGACTGTATCCGGTCTAAGAGTGAACAGGAGAATGGAAATGGTAGAGATATTCTTATGAGAATGCTGGAGGTATTGATTTGTTTAAAACGTTTGATAATGTTGAATATCCTATTTTATAGTATGTTGTTGATCACACTTTACTTTTTCCTTTCTTCAGAAATGAGAATATGTAGAAACAGTCTGCATACTGCATTTGATTTTAATACTTCAGAGAAGGGCTTTTTAAAATGCCATGCAACTGGGATAATATCTCAAGAATAGTGGAGATGCTTTGCCAAGTCAGCTTATTCATTCAGTGACTGGTTTCAAAGCAGGAAATTGAATGTCTGATGCTGGGGGTAGCTTAACTGTTGTTATTATTTTAAAAAAAAAAATATTTTAAATTGTAGTTGTAATCTCCTTTTTTCCCCACTTAAGGGTATGTAAGAATGGTATTTTTTTAATGCCTTCTGGTTATATTTTTTGTGTGTGTGTGGTTTTTTCTTTTTTTTTTTTTTTTAATCGTGAAAGAGGATTATCTCACAGGTCCTTGGCATAGCCCAATACAATCTGTAAAATGTGAAATGTCCACACTTTCGAGACCTACTGATCTTTTTGAAGGATCTTCTTTATATGGGGGAATTTTTGCGGGATTTTTTTTGGTTATTTTTAAAAATCAGGGATGCACCCTAAAAGCTGTCATCCATGGTGTAGTAGAAGTGAAACACTACTTGCTTGTTGTAGCCAAGTTGTTAATGGAAAAATGTTGCCTAGTGTTTCTCCTGCCACAACATGAAGATGCACTCAATTGTAGAGTAAAACTCTTCTAGGGTAAATACTGTCTTAATAATCTAATTTTGGAATGTGAGAGCACATCTTGAAATCTAAATCAAACTGGTATTAACACTTTAAGATAACCAAGGAAAGCCGTATGGCTGCTTGTTGTAGAAAGGGAGATCTAGGAATTCTGAATGTAGTGGATCTGCTCCTTCTTTGACTCTGTCATTGACAGACTGTCATGGTTCTGAATGCACCAGGGGAGATATCTAGTCATTTTAGTAATCTCCAGATTATTTGGTATTACCCCTGAACTTTTTTTTTCTTAAGGTAGCAGTAGTTTAGGGAATGGCTTTCATCCTAAATACAAAATACAAGTGACCGTGCAAGTGAAAAATCTTGATGTTATGCATTGTAATGGGTCCTTTGTTCCAGATTTCTCAAAATGAAGTAGCTTTCTAGTAGGGTTTGCCTTCCAAATAAACTACTTTTTTTTTTTTTTTCCTTTCTACTTTTAAAAAAAGCTGTAATGTAGCACAGGTGTTTTGTCATTTGTTTATCAAATTAAAATTTGTAATATGTGAATTCAGAGAAGATACATCTAGGAAAGAAAGGAGCATACAGAACTGTGGTGGTAGTGGGGAGGTATCAGAGCAAGCCGAGCAGATCTAGACTTTAAAATCTGGGATGTACAGAAAACTTTAAACTGAAACTTTGCGCAACATAGCCCCTGTTTAGTATCAGCCAAGAGGCAGAAATGTTGGGGACCGCTGTTCTGCAGGATTGATCATTGCTTTCTAAATCTGATATGCTGCATAAAACTAAAACTTAAACCTATAATGTGTACATCTTTTAATACAGCTGACATATATTACATATAAATCTGAAAAATCCAAGCTTTTTATACTTAATAGTAAATATTCATAGACTGAAATACTAAGTCTTACTTTAAAAAATGAATTCAAATAGCTTTTCATTTTAAATTAAGTAGTATTGTAGAGAGATCAATTTTTAGTTGATGGTTTTACTAGTTTTCAGCAAATATTTTTACTTTTGGAAATTGTTAAAAGTAAGCAAACTCCTTTGTTTACTCTTAAAAATGTTTGCTGTCATTTGAATGACTTCAGAAATACTTAGTTGTAAATTTTATTGATCTCGGTATGCTGACTTGAAGTATTAGTATTATCAAATTTAGAATGATTTTTGAAGAAGAAACTTATTTTCTTTTTTCTTCCCCCTCTGTGCTCTTTCATTTGGCTTTCCTCTTTGTGCCTTAGGTTTTTGTTCTGAAATTTCACACTATAGCACGATACCAGCTTTCTGTAATTTTTAAAAAATGCAAGCCACAGTCTGAACTTGGGGCTGCTGAAGCCGCATTACCTGGAGTACCGACAGCAGCAAATGCAGCACCTGTTCCTGTTCCATCGCCTGCCCCAGCCACTCCAGTGGCCCCTGCACCAGTACCTGTATTTGAGAAACAAGGGGAGAAAGAAAAAGAAGATAAACAGACATTTCAGGTCACAGATTGCCGAAGCTTAGTAAAAACTTTGGTCTGTGGTGTCAAGACAATCACGTGGGGCATAACATCATGCAAAGCTCCTGGTGGTAAAACTGCATAATATTTAATTACATTTATCTTTTGTAATTCTACAATTAAAACTCTCTAGCATGATAGCAAATAGTATTTTTAATGGTTAACTACTGTCTTATTCTTTATCTTTTTCAGAAGCACAATTCATTCCCAATAAGCAGTTGCAGCCTAAGGAGACTCAAATCTATATAAAACTGGTAAAATATGCAATGCAAGCTTTAGATATTTATCAGGTATGTAACCTGGACACTTAACACTTTTATTTATACAGTTACTGTGTGTTAGATCTTTTAATAAGGATTTATTTGTCAGATAAAAGACCGATTTCATGTGTAGTATATTTTCATTAAGTCTTTAATTTCAGGACTACAGCTATTGGGAAATTTTATGAATTTCAATGTACTTATCACTTGTAAGGAACAAATTATTTTCTTAACAGCTGTTATTGTTTATGCAGGCAGGTCAGACTAAAAATACTTGTCTTTCATGTAGTGGATTAAATCTTTTCTTCAAAGACACGGTTTAGCTATCGGTTGAAGCATTCACATGGCTATGCTTATCTTCTGTAGTTACACAAAGTACTGATGAAATGTAAATGTACATGATTTGGAATGAAGTAACTTTACAAATAAATTATGTTAACTCCTGCTGTTGTCTTTTTCCACTCCTGACTTCACGGTTTTGAAATCTGTGCTGGAAACACTCTATTTTAATATTTTTATTGTCACTATTGGTTCTTGTGCCCAACTTCTAATTGTATGGGGCTTGCATGTGAAACCTGTAAAATGTCAGTTTTTTTCAAAAGGTACTTTAAGAATAGTGGGGAAAAAGTTACTCAAATTCTGTAACCAATAGATGCGTTTTCTAAATTGCCATAGGTCCAAATAGCAGGAAATGGACAGACGTATGTTCGAGTAGCAAACTGTCAGACAGTCAGAATGAAAGAGGAGAAGGAAGTTCTGGAGCATTTTGCTGGTGTGTTCACAATGATGAACCCTTTAACTTTTAAAGAAATCTTTCAAACTACTGTTCCTTATATGGTGGAGAGAATCTCAAAAAACTATGCTCTTCAGGTATTATGTTTTTGTTTACTTTTTTCAACTGATAATAAACAGCCTGTAGAAAATAGCTTATACCTTAAAGTGCATAATGCTGAAGTGGAATTATAAATAATAATGTTGAAATTAGCATGCCAGATTTGAAGCAGTCTATAAAAATACTTTGTGAAGATGGATTTTCAAAAGCTTTCCAGACTAAGTGATACAATACAAACATGAGCACTTTAGTTTAGAAGATATGAGTGGACTTTATTCTTGAAAAGTATTGAACATAGTGGAGTTCTTGTTTTGTTCAAGTTGTTGTGTTAATGTTCTGACCTACTGTTTTACAGAACACAAGTCCTATAATATACATTTGAAATTAAACTTTAAAATTGAATACTTAAGTTATATGTATGTTTGTTTTCCACTGAGGATAACCTGAATCACTTGGGTAGCAGTGGAGATGTGGAACGAAATTTGTCTTAGTTTTTAGTTTTAAATGGGTAGTGCATTTATCCCTCTGTTCTTTTCATTACAGCAACAATAACTCCTTTATGGTTTCCTTTTATAGATTGTTGCCAATTCCTTCTTGGCAAACCCTACTACCTCTGCCCTCTTTGCAACAATTTTGGTTGAGTATCTTCTGGATCGGCTGCCAGAAATGGGCTCTAATGTGGAACTCTCCAATCTGTATCTCAAGCTGTTCAAGTTAGTCTTTGGCTCAGTTTCACTATTTGCAGCTGAAAATGAACAAATGCTGAAGGTAAAGGTCGTTTGTGTTAAAAACAAAAAAATCTGTTTTGGCTCTTAACACATTCTTCAGATGTCTGAAGAAACTTAAGAGTTCTATGCTGTCTAACATTTGATAGTCTTTTCATGTTTGAACCACTATTAGTGACACATCACCATTTTTTCCAAATGCCAAGTACATTGCTTTATTTATAAGAGATGCTTTCTGTGAATATTTGCTTCATATTTGAAACTATAAAGTGATGTACTAATTCTGAGTATGACTAGTGTGTGCTTGTGGCCTGATTAGGATTGCCATAAACCCGTGTAGCTTCATGGTCAGGAGATGCATATCTTCTTGCATATTTTTTCCCCTTTGTTTCCATATTAACTTTTGCTTACACTGGAATGCCTTTTTTGTGTGTTGGTGAATCTTGTTCATTCATGTCATTCATGTTCATTCATGTCATTCATGTTCATTCATGTCATTCATGTTCATTCAGGTACATGTATTTGATGACATGTACCTTTTCAGTTAGATATTTCTGCACTCTTGAAAAGTCTTAAGGAATTAGGAATTAAGGAATGCTATTTTTTCTATTGACATGTTGTCTGTGTATTCCAGGGGTTTGTTTATGTTGATGAGTTAATCTCATTATTCAGTGAGTTTAGAAATACTGAGCTTGAAGCAAGAGTGTGCTTTTTCATAAAAGTAACAGCTGCCTATATCCAGAAAAAACATTAAGATATTAATTGAACGCTGCTCCTTCTCTCATCATTTCTCTTCATTTCACTTCCTTCTACCTTTAGAATAAACAAAATTTCTGATACAAGTAACTATGTGATAATGGTTTCTGTGCTTAACGATTTGTTACAGCACGATTAGTTCAATTTTCTGGGTAGAACAGAGTAGGGACTACTAATTTTTCAGATTCTTTGAAAGATAAAAGTAATATGAAGCAATATTCATAAGTAATATGAAGCAATATTCATATAATAATGCTTAAATTCTTCTAGTTTGTCATCAGAATCAAGGTCATTTGGATTTTATAAGCTGGAGATCCAATTTGAAGAGTGTGACTTACTACCTTCACAGTTTCACGCTTCTGTTACGTTTTTTTGTTTCAGCAGGA
Source organism: Ciconia boyciana (assembly GCF_034638445.1). Taxonomy (NCBI): domain Eukaryota; kingdom Metazoa; phylum Chordata; class Aves; order Ciconiiformes; family Ciconiidae; genus Ciconia; species Ciconia boyciana. The sequence continues at coordinate 8,195,486 of NC_132946.1, read as the reverse complement.
TTGATGATGTGGGCCTTGGGTAGACAATTTAATTGAATGATGAAGGCTATTTGCAGCATTTGCATAGCAATGTAGAAAGCTTTTAGATGTTAATAAAATCCAGAATTATGTCACTGTTTGTCCCTGATGTGTGGCAATCCTTGTATTTATCAACTATTTTTAATGATTCCTGCAAACTGTTAACGTCCTCTGCTCTAGAAAGGCCACCTGTTTTGTAACCATTTTACTTATAAAAGTTTGCTTTCAAAGTGAAATTTTAGCATTCATGAAAATTAAGAATTGGTGATGAAGTTAGATCAGGAGTAAATTAATAATGTGAAATGTCGTCTTTTGTCATTCTGATATTTCTGATTTCTGCTACCTTAGGTTCTGTTTAGCAAATACTTTTCATTGCGTCAGATTTGCAGAAGGTTTTTTTGTTTTAATTCAGTTACTGCTTGGAGTAGCAAGCAGACTTGATTATTTGGCTGATATGAAAGCGGGGTTTAATTAATTAAAGAATGCTCTGGGTTCTTGATACTATTCAAATACAGATTTACTTTGTAACGATTTTTCAACACCAGTATAAAATTAGTGTGGTATCAGAGTACTTGGAATAGCTGAAGGTTTTTGATCTGAAAAACTTGTCTCATGCTAAACTCTTGTACAGTACAATGATAAAATTGATATTTTATTAATCTTCAAGCTTTATTTTTTTTATAGCCACATTTGCACAAGATTGTGAACAGCTCTATGGAACTTGCACAGACTGCCAAAGAGCCCTATAACTATTTCCTGCTGCTCAGAGCACTGTTCAGATCTATTGGAGGAGGCAGTCATGATCTGTTATATCAAGAATTCTTGCCGCTGTTACCAAACTTACTGCAAGGTAGAACAATACCTTCTTTCCCCACCCCAGTTTCTGATCTTATGTAAATAGTAGTAATAAAGTTATGTTACGTAATTAAAAAAATAAAACTAAAGCCCTAACCCTGATAAGTAGCTTCTGATTTTGAGCTTAGCAGTTGATTAAATATCTTGAATGTGGCTTATTTTCATTTACTATCAGCTGCTTCAGGCTCCATAGTTTTGGCTGCTTCACAATTTCTGCTGCTTGTTTTTCTGCTTTCCGTTGTGGGGCTGTTGGGGTTTTTTTGTTTGTTTGTGGTTTTTTTTTTTTTTTTTTTGCTATGGATAACTTTGTTAGCATAAAGCATTGAGGGATAAGAGTAGTAGGAGAAGCAATGTTGCCAGGCCATCACTGGTTTTCTGGGAAAAGAAGCAGAGAAGCTCTGATTGTTCTGCAGTTGAGGGCATGTGTGTGCACCTGCAAGTGCATGACAAATATAAATGCAAATAGTGTCAGTTTGCAAAAAGAAATGGAAATATCAATCAGTTTGATTAACTGAGCATTTGTGCTTGCAAGGACTGTGTTCCAGAGATACTGAGGATGAGCAAGGAAATGTGGAGAACTACTTAAACCTAAGGACAAGCTAATCGGAACAATTCCAGGAACGTGAAATCCTGTGGTTCCCATCTACAGCTGTAGGGGCAATTTTTACTGTAGTTAGCAAATATGTATGTTATCTATAAATCATTATGTAAAATACATGTCAGTATAGAAGTGCTAGCTAGGTTTATGGAATGTAATGAAATCTTGATGGGGAGAAAAAATAAGTTGGGGAATGTGTTTAGTCTGTATGGGACAGTGAATGAACTTGAACTCATTTAATGTTTCTTTTCAGGAGTCCAGATCTTTTAAAAACAATTTGTTCTGTGTGGATTTTTTTTATTGATACAAGGCTGAGGTTTGAGTCAAATTATCTTTCTGGTTTTCATCCGCTGTATTGAAATGCTACTTTATTGAGTCTAACATTAAATTTTAGAATATGCATAGATATTCTTTTTTTGTATATGCATGTACCTACAAAAATATCACTGCATAAAATTCTTAGATGTAAGCTATAATTGTGAATGGTATTGTATTTTGTAAATATGTTATTTACAGAGCTACAAGCTTTACAGAATTTAAAAATGTCAGGTTATTCTGAATTTAGGAAATAGCAATTTTTAACAATAAACTGTGGACTGTCTTTTTCCTTTGAGTGTATAACTTATCAATGATTTTCAGGACTTAATATGTTGCAAAGTGGCCTTCATAAACAACACATGAAAGACTTGTTTGTAGAGCTCTGCCTCACTGTGCCAGTTCGTTTGAGCTCATTATTGCCTTATCTGCCAATGTTGATGGATCCCTTGGTGTCGGCTCTCAATGGATCTCAGACCCTGGTTAGCCAAGGCTTAAGAACTCTTGAATTGTGCGTGGATAACTTGCAGCCAGACTTTCTGTATGATCACATTCAGCCAGTTCGAGCTGAGCTAATGCAGGTAAACATGTTGTTTCCTGTTAGACCACAAGAGGTCATTGATTTGCTAAATATTACTAGAAACTTGTGTGAACCTCTGGTTATAAAAACTTGGAAAATCTGTCATGAGAACCATACTAGTCTGATTTGTATGTAAAAGGCCAGTTGGTGTTATGCTGTTAAACTGAAAACTCTGAAAAATTTAAAAGTGAGTTAATAATTTCTTCTATACCCCCTGTTAAGGGGTTAAAGTTAAGACTTGGGACTCAATAGCAAGAATATTATTATGTTTAAGATGAGTTAGTACAGAAAATGATTAAAATTTGTTAATTTAAACAAACAAACAAAAACTTATTACCTTCAGTATATCACGATTGGCAGCCATATGAAGTCTTAGATATACAGTGAAGCTGATGTGACTGAAATTTGGAACAATGTTTTAAATGTGGCTATTTCTCCTAATACAGTGCTTGCATGTACTTTATCCTTTAAATATAATATTTACTTTATTTGCTTTTTATATTTCAAAACTAGCTCTTTGAGGTTAATTCACTTCAGTCTTAACTGGCCTGCTCTTTTTTTTTTTAAATTCATAATGTTGTTTATGTAATATTAGTCATAAACACAAAATTACATTTCAGTGTGGCAAAGATTTCGTAGCTGATCACAGTAATCTAATCTAAAACTGCATTTAGGACAACCTTGTTACAAAGCAATTGAACTGTTGTGAGCTGAGACTGCTTTTATTCAATCTAGATAAGTATTTTCTGGAAGGTATGCAGCATCAATTACCCAGATACAAGAATAAGTGTTTTCCTTGATGTTTTTTTACATTACAACTTGAAAAATTTTGAAGTGAGACTGGTCTGACCATGTAACATTTAAAATACTTACAGGCTTTGTGGCGTACACTGCGCAATCCTGCAGACAGCATTTCTCATGTGGCTTATCGTGTACTTGGTAAATTTGGTGGAAGTAACAGAAAGATGTTAAAGGAATCACAGAAACTACAATACGTAGTCACAGAAATCCAAGGACCCAGTATTACAATTGAATTTTCAGACTGTAAAGCATCCATTCAGCTCCCAATGGAAAAGGTAAAGGCTTTTTATAGAATCTCTGTTTTAAGAGTCTCCGTATAAGGCAGGTAGACGTACACTAACGTCTTGCTTCATTTTGACATGTAAAATTAGCAGAAGCTTGCCAACCTGTTCTTTCTTTATTTTCCCTTTAAACTGTTTTATATGTCACCCCCAAAATAATAGATTTAAACATGCTGTTCTGCTTTTACCAAGTGATAGGATAGGGAGCTAAACTGGCAGAAGTAAATGCTTTTTGTGCATTTTTCCCCCTTCCTAACTTTTGGTGTACTGCTCCGATTAGGAGCGGGAATCTACTCTAAAACCTCCATATTTTCTTTTTGAAGTGTACTGAAAACTTAATGTAGAAATTCTTCAGTGATGACTATTCTAATGACTCCAATGACTTGGTTTTTGTTTGTCTCTGGGTATAGTACTTCTTATAGCTGCAAAACCACTTTGTACTTGTACTGGCTTTTATCCGACAATCTCAGTGTATCACAAATGTTTAGTTCTCACTAATTACAGCAATCTAACATGCATCTGTGTCTTGGGATCTGTGAGTGAAGCTGGATTCTTAGTTAATTTGGCCTGTAGAGTTTTAATACTTACTTTTCAATTACAATTTCATAAGTAGGTATGATCTGAATGTAGTAAACAGTTTTCTTTACAGGCAGCTGGCTCTCTTTGGCTCCATACAGCCAACAGGCTTAAAAGTAGCTTGGAAAAGTTATTCTTAAAATGGAGATAGCCTTACTGATTTCCCCTCTGTACTGAAACTGATGAGTTGAATATCTGTAAATACTGTAATGGCTGACATTTTCCTATCCTGATAGGTTTAATTCAAACCAAGTTTTCCAAAGTATTTATGCATCTAACATATTGGTTAATAATATGGAACGATCTTCAGATTCTTGGTGTTGACCAAGAAACAATGTTATCTGCTGAATACTTTGTATCTATAAAGAGGAAATGTCAAATTAAAAGGAAAAAAGTGGAATAAATTGAAAATGAGAAATCCATGTTTTCTTTTAGTGCTTTGGTAGTCTTCTGTGGGCTGTGTAAAACTCGTTTTTCTTTTCATTGAGATGCTGATAGTTAATCAAACAGTGATGACAGCTAGTTAAGTCAGTAAGTGGGAAGATGGTTTTCCTTTCAAAGAAGGAAAATGCCCACTTCTTTGTAGCAGAGCCTTTTTCTGCAAAATTCTGTTTAAGCGTGGATGGTTAGATTTTATTTACAGTTGATCAGGTATTCCTTATTTCATGCACTCCAAAACAATTTTTATGTGTTTGTTTTTTTTTACTTAATGCCTGTCTCATTTGTTTTTAATTTCTTATTTTATTTTTTGGGGGAAGGATAGAAAGTATCTAGCTGTGTTTATCTATATGCAAAATAGAAATTTTCCAAAAATATGTACCCTCCCTTTTGATAGCTTTCATATCTTAAGAGATTATTTGAATTATTCTCAAATGTATTAAATAAATCTTCTTGCAAAGGAAAGAAAAATACTATTTCCATTAAGTAAATGGTGTTTGGAACTTGCTTACAGGGACATTTCATCATGTGTGATGTAGCTCTTGATTTGCATGGAAAATATGATGAAGTAATTTGTAAGATAGAACATTTTTTGATACCATTTATATATGCGTATGAATGCATTGTGTACCTACAGTATATAGGGATTCGGAACAGCAATTATTGCTGGAGGGAAGGTGAGGAAAATTTTCTTGAGGGGGGAGAGAGACTGCGAAGGTGTACCTCACTCATGACTTCAAATGCTTTCTGACTGTGGAAATAAATGTATCTGCCATGAAACTTTGCATTTATAAAAGCACAGCAAATACCATAATAGTTTCAAGTCCATGCTCTCAGGCGTTCTCTGCATTTCTTAACTTAGGCAGTCCAAATTGTACCTACTTTTAAAGTTACTTTTAATATGTATTAAAGATACTGTTCCCTTGATTAATCACCTTATTGTAAACATTAAGAACAAGAAGTGTTTGGTTACTATCCATCTTTTTTTCATTATAGGCAATTGAGACTGCTCTGGACTGTTTGAAGAGTGCTAACACAGAACCGTATTATCGGAGGCAAGCGTGGGAAGTAATCAAGTGTTTTTTAGTAGCTATGATGAGCCTGGATGATAATAAACATGCATTATACCAACTTCTTGCACATCCCAAGTATGACAATTCTTTAAACCTAAATGTGTATGTAAAATTTATAGTGTCTTTAGAACAACCTAATTTAGAGAAAATGGTTAGTCTAGGAAGTGTATTCTTCATGGGATTTTTACCTGCTGGTTTACCCTGCTTCCTTTTAAATCAATGCAGGAATTTCCAGTAAGAGGAATTTTGTCAGCGTATTGTTTAATGCCAATGACATGTGTTAATGTTTCATACTTTAATTTTCTTCCCCTACTCTTAGTCCAATGTATAATCTGTTACATATGATCAGACATTTTTTAAATTAATGTTAGTTTAATATATTTAAATAGTTGGAAAATTCTGGTGCTTAATTGCGTTTTAGAGATTAACTTAGTTTGTGATGTTTTGTATGTGCGTCTAACTTTTTACAAAAGTGAAAGAGATACAAAATTCAGTTTCATTTAGTGACCAAACTACAGAGTAGTCACACATGTAACCTTGTAACATAGTCACACATGTAACTGACATCTTTCCCACAAAGTGTGTGCTGACTTCAACTCTTGCAGTGTTGTAAATGTAGCTAAAGAGTATGGTAGCTTTTATAATTTGGACTTGTTAGACTTGACATAAATACAGGTTTGCAATGAACAGGTTTTTTTGGGCAGTGATTTGATAAATAATGTTTCAATCTTTCAAGATTAAAATCAAATGTCATTTTAAAAAAGGGAAAAATGTCAAAATATTGAAAGTGACATTCTGTAATTGAATTGCAGTGCGATGCTTGTATACCTATTATTTGTAATGTACGTGGCTTCTTCTGAACCACTGGCTTTAAATGTTCCTGATGAAATTGAGCTATCCATCATGTTTGAGACCAGTGGTTGACAAAATTAATATGGACTGAGTGAACTGGTCTAGCTCTATCAAAATGAGGGGACAACGGGAGGTGGAGAAGGAGTTAGATATCGAGAGCAAACTTTTAATCAAGTACTTGACAATGCTTATGATTGAGCTTCCAGTACTGCAGTTTAGGATTATAATGAACTTAATTTTGTCTTTCAGCTTTACTGAGAAGTCCATACCCAGTGTGATTATTTCACATCGCTACAAAGCTCAGGATACTCCAGCTCGTAAAACTTTTGAACAGGCATTGACAGGGGCATTCATGTCAGCAGTCATCAAAGATCTGAGGCCTAGTGCTCTGCCTTTTGTAGCCAGCTTAATCCGCCATTACACAATGGTGGCAGTTGCTCAGCAATGTGGTAAGTAAAGTGGAATAGAGATTGTGTAGACTGTCATGAGAGGGGTGGAGAAGTTTATACTTTTTCTACTAGTAATTTGTTTTAAGAAAGTCATGATATTGCAGTTGCTTCTAGATAGATATGTTTTTTGTTTGATGGTTGAATTGTGTTTTAATTATTTTGAGCAGTGGAAAATTATTAAGAAAGTTTTAAAAAACAAGCAATCACCTTTAAAATGCTACAGCCAATGAAATAATTACAGCTTGGGACAGTTCATAGTTCTAGAACATTTGTGTAATGATATACACAGTTATTTTTGCAGATGGTCTTTAATTGGGTTGTTTCCACTTGTGGTTTTGAAGGACCATCAGAACTAAGTAAACATTAGAGCACTGCAGTGTCTTGTATCTATGAAGTAAACTTTTTGTTTGGAGTTGGACTGTATGACAAGTAATTTAGGAAAAGACATACTATAAGCATATCACTCTTCATTGTCACGTTAATGTAACTTGAATTTTTATGATTCTTCATTTTAATTAAATCTTCTTGCAGTGCATACTGTAGTGCGTATAAGAAAATATTCAAGTAGAAGAGTGAAGAATGCCTTCCAATCCATTTATATGCAAATAGACACCGTGCTTACTGGTTTTGCCATCAGCTAGTCAGAGGAGTAGTAAAATCTAATTGAGAGACTATTCATATTGAAATATCCATTGTTTTCTCTCCGCCCCCCCCCCCCCCCTTTTCTTCCCCAATACAAATTACAGGTCCTTTTTTGCTGCAGTGCTATCAGGTTGGAAGCCAGCCTAGCACAGCCATGTTTCATAGTGAAGAAAATGGCTCAAAAGGCATGGATCCCTTGGTGCTTATTGATGCCATAGCAATCTGCATGGCATATGAGGAAAAGGAACTCTGCAAAATAGGAGAGGTGGCTCTAGCAGTGATATTTGATGTTGCAAGCATTATCTTGGGTTCAAAGGAAAGGGTAATATATATATATATATTTTTTTTTTTAAAGTGTATTTAAATGATCTAGTTTCAACCAATGCAACTTTGCTTCTAAAATTTTGGAGGCTACCAGTGAGCTGAAAAAAAAACCTGATACATTTCTTTGTTTCCAGGCTTGTCAGCTTCCCTTGTTTTCGTATATTGTGGAACGTTTATGTGCTTGCTGTTATGAACAAGCTTGGTATGCTAAACTAGGAGGTGTTGTGTCAATTAAATTTCTTATGGAACGACTGCCACTAATTTGGGTCCTCCAGAACCAGCAGACTTTCCTGAAGGCACTTCTCTTTGTTATGATGGATCTAACTGGAGAGGTATTTAATGAATTAATTATATCAAATATTATGGGGGAAACAAACTTTTGTTCTTAATTCACACAGATTGAACTCTTGCTAATCTTGATTTTACTTAACTTCAGAATGTATCATATCTGTGATAGTTACGAGTGAATTTTAGTCATTTTAACTTAAACCAAGACCTGGAGTTAGGAATGAGGTCTGTTTTTTCCACAAAACTTTACCAAAGTTGTTGGAATTGCACTTGCTTCTTTCAGAGTAGAGGTGTACAGGTTGCATTCAGATTGGTGAAAGAACTGTCACTTGCATGAAAAACACTGTTTCATTTGAAAGCTGTTTATCTTATCAAAAAGCTGTATGTAGTTATGGATACCTAGAGAACTGGCTGCTTGAGCTTTTCTCAATTGTGAATCATATGGTGACAACATTGCTAAGGCTTCCAGTGATTGAGTTAGTTTATAAAATTGTGTTGCATTGCAACTCACAGTTTTGGAACGATTGGTGGGAAGTCTAGTTGAAGACATGTTCTGTTTAAGCTTTGTATGTTTTTAGCCACTTGCAGAGGATTCATCAAAATCAAATGCTGTTTGTTGATGAGTAGTGTGTAGATTTGTGATCTTTGTTCTGTACTTATTTGATAAAAATAATCTATGATACCTTAGGTTTCCAATGGAGCAGTTGCTATGGCAAAGACCACATTAGAACAGCTTTTGATTAGATGTGCAACTCCTTTAAAAGATGAAGAAAAAACAGAAGAAATCCTAGCAGCACAGGAAAAGTCTTTCCATCATGTAACACATGATCTCGTTCGAGAAGTAACCTCTCCAAACTCTACTGTGAGAAAACAAGCCATGCATTCATTGCAGGTACTTGCACAGGTCACTGGAAAAAGTGTCACGGTGATTATGGAGCCGCATAAAGAGGTAAGCAGAAATACTTACTGAAAGTGAGTTTAAAGTTGTTTATGAGTTTGGATTGGCAAAATGCTTTTCTGAGTAAGTTTTCCCACATTAGTGAATTAAGTTCATAGTGCTTCGATAGCGTATGTTTGTCATTTGCTAGGTTTCATTGTTCTAAAGTACACTGTGGCTGGAGTACTATAGAGATCCATACAAGCTGTGCCTGACTACTTAGCCAGTATTTATACTGTCTTCAGGTTGATTTACTTCCTGAAATTAGGGACTGCTCATCCTACCACCAATCAGACATAGGCTAGGCCAGGTAGATACTGCATTTTGAACCTCAATTTTGGGTTGCTCTCTAAATATGAGACCTATCGCTATGCCTTTCCCTATCCAGAAAGAGACTATAAAGATCAAAGCTGGTTGAAATAGCTTTTTGCTAGATACTCCTTAAAGCTAATATCATTCATTCTCTTGAAAGACAAGTAAATGTACATAAGCCCTAAGGGCCACCACAACATATGAAATTATAGATGTCATTATTGTAGTTTGGGAACATACAGAAAAGCCCCCTAATTGATATCTTATTTTGCTAAAGGTGTTTGGAGGAAAGTGAGAATTTGGTGTAATGGAAAAAACTTACATGAATGTTTTTGTTTTTCTGATATTTTAAGAGCTTAAAATACTCTTGTTTCTTGACTTGAACATTTGAAATTTGAAATTTCTTTGTTGTTTATAATGTTATGTGAAGTTACTAAGTATCATAGATCTGTTCACAGAGAATATGTAACAATTACAGATACTGAGTTGTTTTGCTAACTGATTGTGAATTAAATTAGTTCAGAGAAATACTTTTCTTCTTGCTTAGTGATTTCTAAAGAGGTACATCTGGACCCACACTAGCAAATGGATAGAAACATGCAGCCATGACTAATGATGTCATCTTAGTGGCTAGGCCTGTGGGGCCATTTGAATAGGCTCTAATTCAGGGATCTAAATTACGTTGTATAGGTTCTCCAAGACATGGTTCCTCCTAAAAAGCATTTACTTAGGCATCAACCTGCAAATGCCCAGATTGGCCTGATGGAGGGAAATACATTTTGCACAACCCTGCAACCTCGATTGTTTACAATGGATCTAAATGTTGTGGAACACAAGGTTTTCTACACAGAGGTACTTTCTTTTTATGTTCTCATATTTGAATGTAGATACTTAAGTAGTGATGGTGTTAGAACTTTCATTGTTAAAAATACATATTTCCTCTGTGCATTTTAAACTTTCACCGAAATGTAAGAATTTACCTTTTGAAACGTGAACTGAGGTCTGCCTTTACCTACAACATAATAGCTCTGAGCTAAGCAGAATATTCTAATGTGTGTGAAATATATTAAATGAACTTTGGTGTTATACTGCTAGTCTAGTAGCGCTAACTTTCATATTTAGGTCTTATTTTATGCACAGTATATCTATTAAAAAAATTGTTGTACCACCAAAGCATAGATATTGTTAGTTAAGGTTTTTGAGTCCCTAACTGTTCGAGTAAAATCAGATATAAAACTAGTGTGTAGATTTAACTTAGAGAAACTGTCTAGTCCCTTGGTTTCCTAGCTTTCTTGTCCAAACATAAGTTCAGAAGGTCTTTAATACCAACAGTAATTGCAATTAGCAAGGCAGGTATGGGGTATAGTTGTCAGTGCAGAAGATCCTCTATTGTTTTTGCCTTAAGGAAAAAAAGTGCTGTAGATGAAAAAATGTCTGTAAAGGTGAGAGTGATATATTGGTATTATGAAGGTCTGAATCTTAATAGTGTTCTTGGATATGGGTGCCACCTGGACATTGTTAACTTGCATAACTTTGTTTCAAAGTGTTCAGTGTTTTCTAACAAAAAACATAAACATATATATTGAAAATACTCATCTGCAAAAGAGAGCTCTGTAGGAAAGAATTGTCCCTCTGGCAGTGACCCATGACCATTAGAATTACTGAAGACATTTTCAACACATTTTTTCCCTATTAATCTCCTTCTGTTCTCTTACACTTCTTACATTTCTGTTCTCTTACATTTCTTTCTGTTCTCTTACATTCTCTTAATTTTCTTCAATATTTTTAGTACTATTACTGCCATTCAGGAGGCAAGCTCTTCTGTAGACTTACTGTTTTATCATATGAGCAGCCTGATTGCAAATAGACCAGCTAGGTATTGGCCAGCGAAATGCAAAATGGCTAATTTTTGCTTGACTTATCTCTGGTGCCAATGCTAATGGGCTCTCTTGCCTCTGGCTAACCACAGGTTTTCATGGGAACTTATACCCTAATTTTGAGTAGAATTTTTCCCTGTTGGTGAAATTTGGAGGTTGATTAGTGTGTTTGGATAAACTTGGCTCTTTGAGGAAATGACTCAAAAGTTGACTGATAATACCATTTCAAATGTGATTCACAATGCAATGCTAAAATGACTGTTTATTTTTTCCCTAGTTACTGAATTTGTGTGAGGCTGAAGATACTGCTTTAATGAAACTACCTTGTTACAAAAGTCTTCCATCACTTGTACCTCTTCGGATTGCAGCCTTAAGTAAGTAAAACTTCCTAAACAAAATTTGATGTAGATAAGTGTCCTTGTGAGCAGCAGGCAGTTTTCTTCCCAAGATCAGCAGAAAACTTGAGCACCTGAAGACTCATAACTGCTCTCTAGAGGTCACGCTTGGAGAATAATGGAGAATAATGGAAAAGTATCGCTGCTGTCTTAATGACTAGGAATTAGTTTCTGAAATGAACCCATTTATAATTGACTAATTACGTTATATAGCATCAGGAAAACTTTAAAACATTGTTAATGGAATTTCCATTCTTTTACTATTTTATGATGCCTGTTGCTTTTGGCAAAGTGTGCTATGCTTTAGCTGTCTGTAATCTAAGATGACATAAACTTGAAGAGAAGAAATGTAGAATTAGGGTTTTTTCCCCTCTTTTGAAATTTAGTTAACAAAGAGAACAAATTTACTTTGATATTTGCAGATGCTCTAGCTGCCTGCAATTACTTGCCTCAGTCGAGAGAGAAAATCATTGCTGCACTTTTCAAGGCACTTAATTCAACAAATAATGAACTGCAGGAGGCAGGAGAAGCATGCATGAGAAAGGTTAGTGTATTAAAATGTTGGTTTTGAGGCCCTTGTTCTCTCTGCTTTACTTCCTTGTTACAAAGCTTCTTGGGAAAGTTCTCTGCAGGAAATAATGGCTGCTCTGTTAATTTTTTGTCAGTGACACCAATATAATTAAGTTTCTGTCAGATGCATTTTTTGGGGGGGTTTGAACTTAGCCATAAAAATGTATTCTGGTTGAAATTAAGCATTATAAGCTCTTGGACAAGGACCATGGTAAATCTTCCAGTCTTTCTGTTTGTCTGGTCTTTGTATCTTCTTTTCTAAGTAAACAGTGTCAGTTCTTCCCAGAAGTTTTGCAAATGTGCATGCCTGGCTTTATTGTAAAGGCTTTTCTCTTGTTTCTTCTTTGTTCCTAAAAGAAGCAGTACAGACCCCATAGTTGATTTTGGAAAAGTAAGCAATACAGCAGAGTTAAACTCTGCATCGCAGTATGGCAGTTACCTTAAGGAACAGGACTATGGCTGTACTGTTTAAGGTCAGAATTAGTATCCTTACATGGTGCTACACTACACTGTCTGTTCTGTGGATGCTAGGTTATGGTGTAAAAAAGCCGGAAGGACAGGGAAAAGGATATTATCTCATCATGATTTGTTGCCCAGTAGATATGCCTAATTCTGATTCAGCAAGATTTTAATACCATTCTTCTAAATACAGAAAATTATAATAAATATACTTACAGTTTCTTTGTAATGATGTGTAGATTGGATGGCGTGTAACAGGGAACATAATTGTAGTAATACTGGTGGTTTACACTTGTTTAGGCCATTGACTGATTAGAGGTCAGACATTGATTTTTTTTTTTTTTTTTTTAATGTCACTCTGGTCATGAAAGGGAATGTACTTATTTATGGCTTGCTGACAATACAGTTGGGTTGAGAGGTAAGAGGGAGCAAATAAGGGTTGTTCTGACCGATGCATTTGGTATAAGACTTTTCTGATCCTTTTTTCCTGTGATAAATCCATGCCCACAGGATGTTTGGTTATGACAGGAAATATTCTCTCTGGCTGCTTGCAGCCAGGTTCTCTTTTATGTTACTCAGGATGCATGCAGATTGTAACACAGAAATTTGCTCTATTGCCTTCAGCCAGATTCACAGGCAGTTCTTAATAAAGCAGTGTCTGAGTAGTTTGTCCATAGCTGTATATTTAATTTATAGCTGTTGCAGTTTTTCAATCCGTCTGTAAGTAAGATCTCTTACCTGATTATTTTATGGAATATCCTACTATGCATGAGAAATACTTAAGTGCTTCCCAAGTCCATCTTGTCACTATATATATATTTCCAGAAATAAATATTGTTTAAGCTATAGCATTTTGAAAGTACAAAATAAAAGAAGAAAAATCAAGTCGGCAGAATTTATTTTAAGAAGGATACTAGCACAGAAGTCGCTTCCCTCTCCATCTGTATTTTAATCCTGTACACTCTTGCAGTTCTTGGAAGGAGCTACCATAGAAGTTGATCAAATTCATACACACATGAGACCGTTGCTTATGATGTTGGGAGACTATCGAAGTCTGACACTGAATGTTGTGAATCGTCTGACGTCCGTCACTAGACTTTTTCCAAACTCTTTTAATGATAAATTCTGTGATCAGATGATGGTAAGCCCATTCAAGTTTTCTTTAGCTCTTGCAGAAGAGATTTTCTTTTACTTAATATTCATATTGTTGAAAAGTTGAAGAATAATTCAGTAGGGACTCAATGTATATATTGGAAGTAAAAGATTTTTGTTTTACAATTAATAGGAAAAAAAAATCTTTAAATATTTTGAGTTAATTTCTGAAGAGCTACTAAACCAGAAAGTTAAGAGATGTTCTCTTCTAGTGAAGACATACCTAGTTATGCGAAGGTCTGCTTGGACAAATTTATCTCTAAGCAAGGTGCCAGCAACATAATGTACTAAGGAAACCCTTGAAAATATGTTTTACTTCCTAGTGGGCTAAGTCTGCTTTAGTGTTTTCTTGATTTATAAAATGATGGAAGGTATTGCCCTTCTTATTTGCAGCTTTTAAACTGTGTATGTGAAATCTTTATCCTTTTGCCATGGATATTTAAATATTTAAATGCATACATATCAAGCAAATCATTAAACAAGTGTAAGCCTATCAGACTTCAAATTTTTTTGCCTTTTAATGTATGTACTCTTATAACCCCTGCTTTCTTGAATATGGAGAGGACATTTAGCAACAGGAAACTCTTCAGTCTGAGGGAATGAAAATAACTACTCATTTTTCCCTTTGTTTCCTTCAATCGTTTCTGCCTCTGCTTCTTCTTTTCTTGTAGTGTATGCTGTCACTTGCTAAAATGGAACAGTATAATTAGAAGTATAATACTAATTATCTTCTCTTTACAGCAACACCTGCGTAAATGGATGGAAGTTGTGGTTATTACACACAAAGGTGGACAAAGGAGTGATGGAAATGTAAGTTAATGAATACTTTTATGTGGGAAGACAAGAAATAAATAGTATTAATGTTTTGGAATTACAGAACTCCTTCAGTTGTAAATGTTGCCATAACTGATTACACACTGATGTTTTGTTACAAGCTAATGAACTTACATGTATATTGAATATTTATTACAAATCTTAGTAAGAGGAGCTTCTTATCTGCTGACAATGGTTACTTTAGAGCCTATTCTATACACGTTGGTGTGGGAACAGCTCATTGATTTTTATTTGTTTTTCCTCAGGATTTTCTGCTTAGAAATCTGTTCTTCATTGGAATGGCTGATGAGCTCAGCAGCATAATCCCTCTTTTTTTCAGTAATATGTTTGATGTTCCTAACATAGTCTTTTGAAAATTGTACAGAATAATAGTATAATCCCAGTTAATTTTAAATATAATTTATGAAAAACAAGTTCAATATTTACCTATTGAGATAACATTAAAATCTCTCTCCTATCCAAACTAATGGCCTCAATGTTGAACTATGGGAAGCTGATCAATTTTCTTATAAATATAAAATTGCACAGTGTAATGACAACAGTGTGCTCTTGGCAATATGGCACTGAAGGGAATTCCTGCTTCAGTGTTGTTTCATGTAGATTACCAGAAGTCTCATAATTCTATTAAGATTTTATTAATAACTTATATTAAGTGTTGAGATTTATTATTGCAACTAGGAAAAAATTGGGGGGAATTTTATTAATTTCTTTGTTTTTCGAATTAGAATTAAATTAGATTGGCTTTTTATTTTCCTCAAAACATGGAAATGGCTTAATGGCTTTTCATTACTCTTTCCTGTCATTGCAAAGAGAGTGTTTAACTCCGAATTTAGTCATTGCTTTGTATTTGACCTAGATGTTCTCTAATGGACTAGAATTTGTTTCTTACGTTTAAATTTAAAAACAGTGCATTTTTCAATTAAACACATTTTATTCAGGTCAGAGTAGGTCTAAGGCCTTCATATTCTTCTTTTGGAATTCATTTTTCCTCAAAGATGATGATTACAGATATCTTGCAGATCTTTTTATAGCAATAGTCTTTCAAACCACAATGTGGCACCTCTAGAACAGTTTTTAGTTGTGCCTAAATCACATTTAATTGTGAATTCTTCTGCTTTTAATGTTTTCTGTTGATGTTTTCTATGTAGTTGTGTGTTTAGTCTCCTAAACATGTAATTTTTTTTTTAGTGTTGGTTTAAAACCTACGTATGTTGAGGGAGAGGTGTGCACCAGACACTAGAGAAGGAATCTACTGTCACATCTTGAGGAAGGAGAAATGGAAACATTTTCAAATAGAATTCTGTGATTGCAAAGCTGATTGAAATATTACTCTTCTCCCTTCCAGTTGTTGGTCTAAAGTTTCCTTAAAAATAAAAGCTCTAGGAAACTGGAAGAGGGCACAGACGGTGTGGTCTTTATACTTGCCATGGCAGTCTGTGTTCACATGTCCATATGTACAGTGCGCTGTTGCTGTAATTGTATCTTCTAAATGTGGAAAAACTAGGATGGTGAAACTGGTGGTCAGAGTTACTGTAGCTGGCCTTTCACTTACTCTGATTTCTTCTTGACCATAGTGAGATTCCAAAATCTGAGATACTCACTTAAAAGCAATGTTGGGGAGTGTTTTTTGGAGTAGGTTGCAGCATTCAGACTGAGTGTGTGGTTAGATCTAGGAGATGGTAAACATGCAGTGGAGAATGGAATTGGTCAGGAAAGCCTTATGTTTGCTAGCTGAAATGGTACAGAGCACTGTTACAGTAACTTTTTTGACCTAAAGAGTTTTCATCTTTTTCCAGCATTACTTCATAAAGGTGCCATTTGATGCTGATGCTGGTGTTGTCATGCACTTCTCCAGCACAGTGCAGATAGTGGGTAGTCAGCAAGGCTTCTTAATGAAACAGTCTGAAAGTCTATGGCATGAGTTTTCATATGTAAATGGCAATTCTAGACAAACTAAAAACTTCAGACACCTCAATTAAATATGTATTAATTAACAACTATTGTAAAGATCCACATTGATGCCAGAATAACCAAGCTCTTTGTTCACCTAAATAATTTTATGACAGTCCTACTGTGTTCCTGAACTGTGACTTGGCTGTTTAGATAAATGAACAAATTAAAACATAACATATTAAGTAGCGATTAAGATCTAATTCATTGGCCCAATGAGCAAAATCTTTTATTTAAATCCCTTCTTCCTCTCTTCCCTGCCTCCCCAAGGAAAGGCCTCTCTTTTTTAAGTCATGTCCGGTAATTGAAAAAACAAGTTTTGAATAGATGTTTACCTCCAACTGTCCCTCTTGTGAACAGTGGCACCACGGTGGAAATTCTGCATTACAGCCTATTAGAAGGACCTTATAGCTTGGTAGTTCAAGTCTTGAAAGTGGTTTCATAATCGATGCTGGACAAATTTGTCTTTGAAGGTGCTAAAATATTGTTTCCCCTGACTTAATCACCTCCAATATGTTTTTATTCAGGACAAATATTTGAGAAGCTATGTCTAAACAATGTACAAGTAGAAAAAAGGTTGCTTTTCATCCTAATTCTTAGGATAGCAATTCAGAGCATGGGAGATACTCATTGTCTCCATTTCAGTTTGAGATGAAAAAATAACCCTACTGAAGTCAGTTTCTGACTGCATCCTGAAGAATAGCATATATTGATTTGTTCATTTATTTGATATTTTTGTGGGCTTTTTCTTTTCATGCTGTGACTTCTGTTTTGGTTCAGCCTGCCACGGAAGGGGTAGAGGTGAGAAACTCAGTGGAGGCACCAGGAAGTTCTTTGTTGTTGTGGGTTTTTTTGTTTGTTTTTATTTTTTCTTGTTCTTTTAAATTGTGGTTTGTTAGTTTTATTGTTGTGTTTTGGGCAGAGTGCATTGTGCCTTTGAGTGCAGTGCTGTGAATTGTCTTCTGTTTGTCTGTGGCAGAGTTGTTTTGATAACATTGCTATTAAGGATGTTAAGCATGTTTGTACTAGGAAGAGCAGGATTTTTAGTTTCTGTGAAGGCATAAGTGCTTTCAAAAGACTTTATACGTGTTCTCAGTCCTGCATTTCAATCCATGAGAGTAGTCTTGAGGGGCTCTGTCTAGGCAGATCGTGTTAAAGGAGTGGGGCCTAATGCTTTGTGTTTAAATTCAGTTGAGGAAATGCAATGCACTTGATAATATTATTTTGTATATTGCATACTAGAAATTGGTTTTAGAGGGATGGCAATGGTGGATGTTTCATTTTGTTTTGTTTTTTCCTTTCCCTTTTCTTACTGAAGGAAATCCACACTCTAGTTAACTGAAATACAGTCCCCATTTAAATTACACAATGAAAGAAAAACACAAAACTAATTTGGACTTCAAAAGAATTTAATATCTAGTGGGAGAACAGAGCTGACTTTTCTTTGAAGTAACCAGCTGTTTGCAAGATATACTGAATGGTGCTGTGAGAAAGCTGTCTGTTTTTTCCTTCGTGTCTAGTCTAGGGTTGTGGGGTGTATATAAGAAATTGTTTAGAAAGGAAGGTCTGGCTTTTTGATCCATGAGCCACTTGGTGTAGTACAGTGAGCACTCCATAACTCCCCCATCACCATTATCATTACACAGTGTTTAGCTCTGACCTGTAAAACACCACTATGCTGACAAAGAAAATAAAATTATACCATGATATTACAAGGGGGGAAGGGCAGACTTCCACAAGAGCAATTTTCTCCATACATCATGGTAAGTAGATGCTGTATATATGTTAACCCTTCGCATTTGGTTGCTGGCTATGCTAATATAGAGAGGAAAAAAAAAGACAGGATGTGTGGTACTGTTTTTATATGTTTAGCTGGTAATATGAATTTAATTGTGTTTCTTTTTATGTGTAGGAAATGAAGATTTGTTCAGCAATTATAAATTTATTCCATCTGATCCCAGCTGCCCCTCAGACTTTGGTTAAACCTCTGCTGGAAGTAGTGATGAAAACAGAACGAGCAATGTTAATCGAGGTAAAAATGGAAGTTAACATTGCTGATATTTTTGCTTTATAGTATTTTTAAACATTATTATATAATGTTTAATGACAATATTTTAGACATGGTATAGGAACATTTGATGTAATAAATATGCTCTTCAAGCCTTTTAGGTGTTAACATTTGTCTTAGACTCTTCAAAATGAAGTTTTGAAATTGTCAATAAATTCTCATCATAGAAGTTCTGAACACTTTGTATTTGCATAAATGCCAAGTCAAATGTATTTTTGAGTGCTAGTAAATTAGTAGAAAATACTCTGTACTCTGCATTTTGAATTTAAGCTTTATGACTCTTTCAGGCTGGCAGTCCATTCAGGGAACCCCTGATAAAATTTTTGACACGTCATCCATCCCAGACTGTGGAGCTGTTCATGATGGAAGCCACTTTAAATGATCCACAGTGGAGCAGAATGTTTATGGTAAGCTGGTTGGGGAAGGAAGCAGGAAAAAGCCCCCTTCTACACAAATCTTATGAATGAAAAGTTTTTCATTTTTTCCATCATTTTTTCGCTGTATGACCTTATAGTCCTTAATCATGATCTCACTCTGACTGTAGGGTGCCTATTCTCTGTTCTGTATTTGTTTGTCCCGAGATGTTGATTTCATACCTTTCCAGATCGTGTAGGATTATTACTGAAGTGGTAGAGGTTATTTTTATGTATGTGAAATACAACCTCTGCAACTTTAGTGAGGAATATAAAAGCTACAGGATGATATAGCCTTTTGGTATTTTTGCTTTTAAAGGTTGTTATTAAAATTATTTCTTCCCCTTCTTCAGAGTTTCTTAAAACATAAAGATGCCAAACCTCTACGAGATGTACTGGCAGCTAATCCTAACCGATTTATCACTCTACTGTTACCTGTTGGTACCCAAGCAGCTGTTAGACCTGGTTCTCCAAGCACTACCACAATGCGTCTCGATCTTCAGTTTCAGGCTATCAAGGTATTCATTTATTCTTGTTTGTCTCTGCACTTGATAGTTAAAACCTCTTTAGCTACAGACCTGTTACATACAGGCTTTCAAGTGTCTGTGTATGTATTATAGCTTGTAGAAGAACACTTGTAAAAATGTAAAGTGTTTGTAGTCAGAGTCACTCTAGGAAGGGAAAGGGCTCAAATGAACTATACTTTTTTTTTTTTATCAAGTAAGATACAAGAGGAAAACATGGCAACAGAAACTTTTAAAAAAAAAATAAATTCCTTTTAAAAATTGATCTAAACTAGTTTTTATTTGACTCTTTTTAAAAAAATATTTTAGAACCCTTAATTGACCTTAAAGAAGTGCTTTTATATTATTATTTCTACTGACAGATCTGTTGCATGTTGACTGTGCATTTGTCTTGTTTTGCTTTTGACAGATCATAAGTATTATTGTTAAGAATGATGAATGTTGGTTAGCAAATCAACATTCCTTGGTGAATCAGCTGAAACGTGTATGGGTGAGTGAAGCTTTTCAGGAGAGACATCGTAAGGAGAATATGGCTGCGACAAATTGGAAAGAACCTAAGCTATTAGCATATTGCTTACTGAATTACTGCAAGTATGTAAAAACATTTATTTCCTATAGCTTGCGTACTTTTTGTCCTTTTTTTTTTTTAAATTTTGAAAATACTGTAAAGGTATACAGGGGTAGTAAAAACGGTTTGCAGTTATTGAAGAGAAAGTTTACTATATTTCATAATACTGCCATTAGCTCTAAAACCATGCCTCTGGTGCTGCCTGCTCTTGGCACTCTGCTCATTTAAAACTGAGATTAGTTTCTTCACCAAGTCATCAGCATAGTAGTTTGAGTATTTTTTCACAGAAGCTTTTTATTTTATGTGTTTTTACAGAAGGAATTATGGTGATATAGAGTTGCTCTTCCAGTTGCTTCGGGCTTTTACGGGTCGATTTCTCTGCAATATGACTTTCTTAAAGGAATACATGGAAGAAGAGATCCCCAAAAACTACAGTATTCCCCAAAAACGGGCTTTATTCTTCCGGTTTGTAGACTTCAATGACCCAAACTTTGGAGATGAGCTCAAAGCCAAGGTAACTAAAGCAATTAAATCAAAGAAGCGTGGTATTTAGGTTTAATTTTCTTCTTGGGAACTAGGGCAACAAAACTTGCTTACTTAAATGTCAACGAGTTTGATAATTGGCAGAGCCATTTAGGTGAAAATATCATACCTGAAGAAGAGCGATAATAAACAGACAGAGCAATTCATCTTGCTTTCAGTGCTGACTGCTTTAGTTTACGCTTTCTAAGAATCTTTGCCCTTGGAGGGGGGAAAGAGGAGGAAAAAAATCTGTGTGTATCTGTTTTTTAAGGTTTTATTTGCAGCTTCCTTTTGTAATGCAGTGAGTATGTCTAACATGCAGGTTTGCATATGAAATTACTTGAATGTTGACTGCCATTAGAAGAATCCAATAGTTGAGTATTACTGTTTTTTTGTTTATATTCTGTAGGTGCTGCAACATATCCTGAATCCTGCTTTCTTGTACAGTTTTGAAAAGGGAGAAGGTGAACAGCTGTTGGGACCCCCAAACCCAGAAGGAGATAATCCAGAAAGCATTACTAGCGTTTTTATAACAAAGGTAACAATCCTTGTTTACATTAAAGCGTTTGAAAATTAAAACACAAAGTTGTTCCTCTCATCTGGCTTTTCAATCCTGATTTGAATTAGTTGTGCTATTTCTAAATAATATGATCAGTTATATCAAATCACATCATAACTTTGAACTGTTGTGAGATCCATCAGTCATCCGTAGGATCGGACTCCAATTTTCAGTTTGACATCTCTTTGACTTGAATGTCTGTCTTTGGGATTACAGCCATATAAGGCCCATTTCTAGACTTTTTCATAAGCAAAGCTTACCATGACTGAACATTGGTATCTTTGTAATTCACTTTGGTTTCACTGAACCAGTTAGCAATTATAAAATAGATGTTGTTGAAGATGAGGGTTGGGGGTTTTAAATTTTTTTTTTTAATAGATTAGCACTGTGGAATTTCCTAGATGTGCTCATTATTTAAAAGTTCTTACCTCAGGAGGTTGTTTTGTGGGTGTTAAACTGAATGAAAAATTTGGTTATAGTTGTTATTTTTCTTAAAAACCACTCAAAAAGCAAAAAACTAGAACTTTGCTTTTATAGATAATAAAGCTGGGGTGTTTTTGTTTTGTTTTTTTTCTCACCTTCCTCCTCTCCTCTTTAATCATCCCTGGGACTAGGTACTTGATCCAGAAAAACAGGCTGATATGCTGGATTCTCTCAGGATATATCTCTTGCAGTTTGCCACACTTCTGGTTGAGCATGCTCCACATCACATTCATGACAATAACAAAAACCGGAACAGCAAACTACGACGCCTAATGACATTTGCTTGGCCTTGCCTCTTGTCCAAGGCATGTGTGGATCCAGCATGCAAATACAGTGGACATTTGCTTTTGGCCCACATCATTGCAAAATTTGCCATACATAAGAAGATAGTTCTGCAGGTATTGACTATAGGCTTGTATTCGTACATTTAAGGGATGTTGAAAAGTTCTGTAGTGTGCTTTCTTCTATTTTAAAATGCAGAGTAGAGGGTGCACAGTAGTTTTGGATACTTAGTATATGAGTAACACTTAAATTCATATGCAACAAACAAATACAGAAGCAGCAATCCAAATATTAATACAAATTTATTTGGGGATAGAAGAGTATAGAAAGAAGTTTAAGGATAAGTGAAAACAGACAGGGTAAATGGGACAATGAAAAGTCCTTTTGGTTGAATTAAAAAAATTGGTAATGTCTCTTCATTTAAGAGACAGACCTTTCACTTGAGACAGAATGTGGGGACCAAAGGAAAACTTCAAATTGGTCAGTGGAGAGGGAGGAAGAAAAAGGGAATGTAAGGGAGACGACTATATGCTGTATACTTCTGATGATGAAGTACCATTATATATTTACCCAATTATGGACCTTTAGGAAAAAATTATGTTGTTTAGAAAATGTTAGTTATAGTTTCTCTTTCTTTATAAATGCTTTATTTTTGTAAATATGTATATTAATATTGATCAGAAACTTTGCTGTTTAGGTTTTTCACAGTCTTCTAAAAGCTCATGCGATGGAGGCCCGAGCTATTGTCAGGCAAGCGATGGCTATTCTGACTCCAGCTGTGCCTGCTCGAATGGAGGATGGACATCAGATGCTGACTCACTGGACACGAAAAATCATTGTGGAAGAGGGTCATACAGTTCCCCAACTAGTACATATTTTGCACTTGATAGTACAGCATTTCAAGGTACTTGTGCCAGTTATTCTGGTAATCACTGTATCTCAGGTATCAAGGAGGTATAATGCAGTTTAATTAGAAAATAATGTAATCTGATGTATATGGTTTAGCTTCAAAAGGCATCAACTGTCGGCAAAGATATGTATTTAAAACTGAAAACAGCTATTAAAATTAAAGAGCAAACCACTTATTAAGCTTAATATCATGATTGAAGTGAGAACTCAGTGTTAGGTGAAAGTCTGCAAGATTAATTCATTGGACGTGCATTAGCAGTGCTCTTTAACAGAGCTGTGGAGATTCTTTAAGAGTGGTTTAAAAAAAGCGCAGAACCATATTCTTTTCCATCCTCCAGTAATCCTTGTTTGTTTGACTTTATTCTGTGGGGTTAACTAGGTAACTTTTATCTGCAGCTAACGTATGTTGGGAAACATTAAACAAATGGGGGAATGCTGCAGAATGTCGATATAGGAGCATTTTTGAAAATGGTATTAAAATATGATCCAAAGTGACAGCTAGCTAATATGCGTTTAAGTCACTTTTCAGGAATCGATGCCTCAATGCTTTTTGAAAAAATATCTGAGTGTGTTCAAATATGAGTTGTAGCTCTCTAAAAGGATTGGCAAAAATTTTGAATTATTGGTCCTTGAGGAAAAATCCTGTCTTTTCAAAAGAACATCTTCATTTGGATACATGAAATCAGTAGTTGCTACTGAAAATTGTAGCCAAAATTTTATTTTCAAAGCACCAGTTACTTTTCTGGATTGCAAAATTTGAACATGGTACAGATTTAGCAAACTTTGGGATTAAAGACTATTTTACCGTTTTGCTTTATTTTAACTCTGTAGTTTTTGTGTAGGATTTTATTGGTTAGTGGCTAACATGACTGTGAAATCATCTTTTCAGGTTTATTATCCAGTGAGACATCACTTGGTTCAGCATATGGTTAGTGCCATGCAGAGACTGGGCTTCACTCCCAGTGTTACGATAGAACAAAGAAAATTAGCTGTGGATCTTGCTGAAGTAGTTATTAAATGGGAATTGCAAAGAATTAAAGACCAGCAGGTAGGAAGTCTGAATAAACTGGTAAAGATTGAACTGTTATACAGTAAAATGCTTTTTTAACATGCACATTGCTGCTATTTTAGCCAGATTCAGATATGGATTCAAGTGCAAGTGGAGAAGGAGCAAGTTCTACCTCATCGGCTGTTAAAAGAGGATTGTCTGTTGATTCTGGCCAAGAAGTAAAACGATTCAGGACAGCTACAGGAGCAATAAGTGCCGTAAGAAAAATTCAGATTTTGTTCAGAGACTCTGAAATTATAACATGCAGTTTAGTTTACTTTGTTTTTTCCACGTAACTTGAAACTCCCTGAATTGAAGGTTATACTTCAGAAAATATTTTAAATCTGTTCTGCTTGTTGTTATCCTTCTTCAGTGTTGCTTATGGTTTTTGTATACATGCAGGTATTTGGACGTAGCCAGTCCTTGCCAGGAGCTGATGCACTTCTTTCCAAGCCAATTGACAAGCAGCATACAGATACAGTCGTGAATTTCTTGATTAGAATTGCTTGCCAGGTAGTATGTTTATTCTGATATGCAAATACCAATGCAGCATTCGTAGCCAAAACCATAAATCCCTCTTTTCATAAGAGTCCTTTTATGCTTGGATTATTCTAGTGTTTGTATACTTTCTTTTGCTGAAAGGTTAGAAACTTTAATGTGAAATTGTACAAAAAGTAAAATGTTTTTATTTTAAGGAGGAAAGAAATTGAATTTGATAACCAGTTTCTGCATGTTTTTCATTTCACAAATGATGCATATTATACATGAGAGGTATGCTTTAGCTTCTTATTGTTGGCAGTGTACATTTATAGCTTGATGCAGGGGACATGCACTTTGAAATTAAAACTTTAAACGTGAATGGTTGCAATCCAGATTTTGGAATTGAAAGATTCTCCATTTCACTGTGCTGTTGATCACTTCTAGCATTTTGTTTGTTTTTTACTTTCTCTTTTCAAGCAAGTACTGTATCAGGAGTGACATGATTGAAATAAACGTGACTAGTAGAATTTGGCTGGAGCCAGCCAAAGACTTCAAAAAGTTTCCATAAGTGTTCTTTCTTAATTCATTTATATATTTGCCTGATGCTGCAAAGTATACTTGTTCTATTGCCTAGATGTAATAGCAAGAATATTTTTACCCAAAACCTGAAGAATATTTAGATAATTTAATAGGGAAAGACTATGTCAATTACATATCTAAGGATAACAATTGTAATTGTATTTTCAAGATCAAATACATGGAATTACTTTTTTTCATGCCGCGTGTAGAACTAAAGCTTTTCACCAAATTTTGTTAAGAATTAACTTTTTTAGAATGGGGAAAATTAGCTGGGTGTCATCAAAGATGACAAATTTTATGGCTTCTGCTTCTGCAGCAGGCTTGGCTGGAAAGTAACGTGGGATTTTATACTCCACAGTCCATTGCACAGAATAGACATGCTCTTGAAGTATAAGGATGAATTGAGTAAAGAGCTGAATTCGAGTAGAGTAAAGTAACGTTTATGGATACCTTGCAAACAGAAAAGATTAACCATTTTGAGCATGATCAGAGTTGCAGTAATACTGTATGGGATTAAACTTTTTTTTAATATACCTTTGATGGGTGATTTGGGGTAATTAGCTACCAGTTTAGACACCAGTTCTGATGTTTACTATTAGTTGTCAGCTTTTTATGCAGTTAAATACTCTGTGACTATACTGATAAAAACTACTTAAACTCATCCATTTCAGAAATAAGAAATTATATGCAAATTAATGAGTTGGTTACAAAAGGGTGTCATTTTGTTAACTCTGATTAATTGCTAGGTAAATGACAACTCAAACACTGCTGGATCTCCTGGGGAATTGCTGTCTCGCCGCTGTGTCAACCTTCTGAAAACAGCTTTACGACCAGACATGTGGCCAAAATCAGAACTGAAGTTGCAGTGGTTTGATAAGCTGCTAATGACTGTGGTAGGTAACATTCTAGTCCTGTAGGTCTTTACGTTTCACTAGCACATATTTGAATACTAATGATATCTGGATACTGATTTTTACAGTCTTAATATTTTTTCTTTGTAGTGAAATACATAAATTGTTAAGTATGTGAATGGCATCAGTGGTTATAACTCATATAGCTGCAATTCTTAAAAATATTAAAATAGACTTAGGAGCAGGTGGAGTAACTTCCTGTATTACTTTGATTTTAAAATAGATTGTAGTTTGCTTGTTTGGATGGCCTACTGGTTGTGTGGGGTGGTTTTTTTTTTTTTGTTAGTGGGAAGTTTTACAAATTTATTTTATTGGTTCCTAGTTTTCTGACTATGTTATGGTAATATGGAGTTCAGCCTTTCAGCTAGCCGAAAGGCTAGCTTCCTGTATTTGGTGATACTACATATTTTGTTTATCATCTGTATGCTATTTGTATGCTTTTTGCCATATAATAATTTTTTCTATACCTATTGTGTTTGTATCATACTATTTAATAGACTAGCAACTCTTGCTATGTTAAATTTTTAGGAGCTCTCTTGATGTCACTCTTCTGTCTGAATAAAGGAGTAATATATCCTACTTTTGGAAACTTTAAAATGTCTAAGATTACATGAAAATTCACTGTGGCCCATTTTTTCCCAATGTTGGTCTGAATGTGCTATACTTTCATAATGCTGTTTTCTTTATGGAGATAGTCCTTGAAAGGGCAAGTATCTGCTTTCCTCCTTCTCTCCTTCTATTGGAACAGTGTTTTATATAGCTCCATTTGTTTTGGGTTTACAAGTGTTGATAGTGCTCCGGGGATCTAATATTTGTTACTTTATTCATCTTTTCCCAAGTAGTGTGCAACCTGAGTGAAAATTGCCATTAAAATTCATAATTTTTTTCCTGTTGATGGCATTTGATAGCCTACAACAGGAAGAACTGCAGTCAATTCCGACCATTGCTGCACAAGGATTACCTCCTACTCATCTTCCTCACTTACACAACTGCAAAGCTATTTAAGTGCCAATTGAAAGAGGCTGTGCAATAACAGCAGTATGCCTTCAGGAAAATCACGACTTTTAAGTGATTCCTCTGTACTGAAGACAGAGAAAGTTGTGAGTATCTACGTGCTGGCTGCTGAAGAGCAGCTGCATGTTATGTACAGACCATCGTTGCCCTCCCTTTCTGGAACAGAGGGGAAGATGGTGGAGTGTAAAAATAACTTTAGAGAGTGCAATTCGGAGAGTTCATATGCTTCCAGAACGTGAACCACTATCTTTTTTTTCCTCTGCCTTTCAGACAAATCTTTCAGTTTGTCCACCTTCCCCAGATTCATGAAAGATGATAAAGTGCACTGTATCTATGAGCGAGCCAAAATCAAAACCTAGCCTGCTCCACTTCTCCTTCCCCCACCTCAAAACAAATGCACTATACCACCCCTCAGACCTGAGGAAGGTGGACGTGATTGATGTTTACTTAATACAAGGATATAAGCCCTCTGGAACAGGAATTTTGTATCTTAATTTTGTCCTGTGTGGCATCAGTTATTCAGGAGGTTCAGAAAAAAGAAAATAAAGCTTCTGCAGCAAACAGACTAATTGCTATCTTAATGATAATTTTGTAGGTTTACAAAGATATGTCTAGGAATATTTTATGTTCTTTTTTTTTTTCTTTAGTTCCAAATATCCCCTTTTCTAACCTTTAAGCTGTAACGTATCATAGAATATGCTGTTTTAGCTCTTCACTGAAGGCCTGTCTCTGACAGATGTTGACAAAAAGATAAAACATTATCCTCTGTCGAATGCATTTGTAACCAGCAAGGTTGCGGGCAACTTTCAAAACTGAGGACCACAAAAAACATCAGAAGGAACATACTGTAAATACTTAAGCAACATTTTTATGGTTAAAGATTTTATAGTGCCTTGTATTTTACAGTTTTATATTGCATGACTTACCCAAAAGTTTGATGTGAAACATCGCTAGTGTGCAAACCTCAACTTTGTTACAGGTTTTCAACAGATTTGACTAATCTGTGTAATACTTGTGTGATTTCTCCCACCCACTGCATTTTTGTATGTGTTCTCTTTAGGAACAACCCAATCAGGCCAACTTTGCCAACATTTGCACTGGCTTAGAGGTCTTAAGTTTCCTGTTAACTGTACTGCAGCCCCCTGCTATCCTTAGCAGCTTCAAACCCCTGCAACGAGGCGTAGCAGCTTGTATGACTTGTGGAAACACCAAGGTTTTGAGAGCAGTCCACAGTTTGCTTTCTCGCTTGATGGGTATTTTCCCTACAGAACCAAGTATGTGATATTTTCTTCTTCCTTTTATCCTTCATTGCTGCATAACTTAAGTGATTAAAGGCAGGGTGAAGATACTCTTTGGAACGTGCTGATACTCTGTTTTATGATTCCTGCATTTAATGGCCCATTTTAGCTTGCACTTTCAACCTCTGTTTAAAAAAAAAGAAAAGCTGAAATAAGTAATCATGTGGAATACATCATTATCCATTGACATAAAAAGTTAATAACCTGTGGCTGTCATAACTTTGGTTCAAGAAATGCATGCTATAAATTTAATGTATTTTTTCAATTATAATTATAATTTCAGAAGTGCAATTTTTTAGTTGTTAAGCTTTGCTGTTTTGCTAAAACAAGGAAGGGAGATAGAGTGTAAAAAAGAAAGACAATAGGTAATATGCCGTGTCTTAATATAAACTAATTCAGATAATATTTTCTGGAAAAAAAAAATCAGTGATCTAAGACTTGTCATCAAAATGAGTTCTTTAGAAGTAGTGGTACACTATTATAGAAGACATATTGGTTATATAATAAAGAGGTTTATATAAACGAGGGATCTGCTTGTGTTACCTTGGTTTATTAGCAAGATAATGGTTCATCAGTTCCAATGATGGTATAGATGACTGTATATTCACAGTGTAACTGTTCCTTGCCTGTTCTGTGGCTAGTGTTACCAAAAGTAAACATGATTCTCTACACTCTGCAGGTACCTCAAGTGTAGCTTCAAAGTATGAAGAGCTGGAGTGCCTTTATGCTGCAGTTGGAAAGGTTATTTATGAAGGACTTACTAATTATGAAAAGGCCACTAATGCTAACCCTTCTCAGCTCTTTGGTAAGTTTCCCCCATCCCTAGTAGACATATGTAGAGTGCCCGTTAATGGGTATGATCTTTGTCACAAGCTTTATTTTCCGTAAGGAAATTGAAATCTGATATCACACAGAAGAAGCTGTGGGAAGCATTTGGAGCTAACTTGAGAGATGAGCCTGGGATGTCTGTCATCTGTGAAGAAAGGGACTGGGGGGTTCATTGCATTCTGTCTTCTCCTGGTAGCTGACTTGGGAGCAATTATTGGAAGTGGGGAGCTGCAGCTGTGCTAGGTGGAAGCCTTCTGTATTCAAAGTGCATAGGAAAAAGATGCAACATTCAGATTAACCAAAATATAAAGTAAAAGTTACTGGAAACTTGTTACATAGAAAAACCAAAATCCTGCGGGTGCTACTCTGAGATACAATAGAATATTTCAAGGAATCTGTGTAAACATTCTTACATGTTATTGCCTTATACTTTCTTTTTCAGTTGTTTTTAAAGCCTCATTTATCAGCTGATTTAAATAGTGCAGGAAGATTTATGTATTTATAGATCTTGAATTCTCAGTAAGTAAGAAATTACAAAAATACTATTTTTTGGTGAGTGAGCAAATCTGAATCTTTAGCGTATACCATTCTGAAGAGCTGAAATGTTCTTCTCTTCTTGTTCTTTGTACTCACTTAACTGGTAGAGAGCTCAGCTACGCATTACAATTACAAAGATATATTGAAATGATACATTTTGACCCAGAACTGGTTGTGTTGGTAATACAGACCTGAAATTGCACAATTTTGGAAAACTTGCAGATTTAAATGGCAAATGTCCTTCACTATTCTACCCTGTGATCTCTGTGGATAGTTGTAATTTTGCTTTGGGAATTGCCTATTTGTCAGATGTCAGGATGTGCTTTACAACAAACTAACCAAGAAAGATGTTTCTTACACTGTGTCCAGAGCTCACTTAAAAGCAGCACTACAATCTAACTGTCAGGTGGTGCGTATCTTATTAATTCTGTGTTTAAGAAGCTGAACTTTGTGTGCCAAATTTTGTACACATCTGAGCCAGAAAAGAAATAAAAACTTCTGAAGCAGCCATTCAACGAACAAAGCAAACTTCTATAAATATTGTTGTAGGCTTTTCATGAATTATGAAGTTGCAGTAAGGAAAGGGATAGCTGTAGGTTTTTTAGAGGGTATAGTTTGACAGGATATATGTACTTTTTTTAAAGAGTTAAGTATTTTAAAGCATAGATATTGCTAAAACTGAGTGGTTTGCATGTATATGGATAAGTTTATATTAGGATAGGCATTGTTAACGACTGTGTAATTTGAAGGGACTGTGATCTTGTAGGCATCGTGCGTTCGTAAACTGTGCCAAAATTACCTGTTTTAATAGTGTTAATTTTTTTTGATCTACAGTAACTGATTTATGAATCTTTATAAAGGTTCTAGATTATAAAACCAACATTATTTTTATTTTTAATTACTAAACCCAGGCCTATTCATGTAGAATTTTTGCTACTTTTTGCTACTAAAACAAATGTGCAACATTAGGAGTAGTTTCATTTTGCTTGGTTAACTATATTTATGTGTTTGGTTTTTGTTTTGTTTTTGTTTGTTTGGTTTTTTTTTAAGGACTTGGAGAAGTATCCGCTCTCAATCCCTCTCTTTCTGCCCTCCCTTTCTTCCCCCTTGCCCTCCATCACACACTTACATACAGAACTTTAGTCTTCGACTAAAGACTAAAGTTGACATGGAAATTTTTCTTCAAATCTATCCAGATTTCTAGTGTTTGTAACTTGGGTAGTCTCATGCTTCTTTCATGGCAGGACAAAATACAGCTAGAATGTTTTCCTGTGTTCTTCGTTCTTTCATAGAACAAGAACTTCCACACTGAAAACCTGTATCTTACTCAGGTCATGCTTAATAGTTGTTTTACTTCCTTAAGTATTGTTTTTATCTACAGGTACTTTAATGATTCTGAAGTCTGCATGCAGTAACAATCCCAGCTATATTGACAGATTGATTTCAGTTTTTATGCGATCTCTGCAGAAGATGGTCAGGGAACACTTAAACCCCCAGGCTACAGCAGGAACAGCAGAAGCAAATACAGGTATTACGTGATATAGTCTAAGGATGTTAATGATTAGAAGTATTGTAAAGTATTAAAATTTCTTCATCCTAAAGGGATTCAAATGATTTTGTAGAGTTTTGTGTGCATTATTACATGTTGAAAGATGCTTCACCATTAGTGAGAAACATTATTGAAGTATTGAAGGATAAAAATGCACTCTGAGTTCCTGTTACCTGCTTAATATATGAATTTCAGTATTAACCCAAACATTTCAGTGAATGGTTGGTGAATATTTGTTGAGTTACAGCATATACAGAAATACTGAAATTCTTCAAGAGTTTATAGTGTTGAGGGGAGAGAGGCTGAATTTTTTGAATTGTTCTGTGCTTTCATGTTTGTTTTTTTTTTTTACTCCTTCCTATTTTATAGTATTGGAACAACTGTTTGTGAAGTTAACTTTAACAAAAACTGATGCTTTTGTTTTTATCTTAAAATAGCATCTATTTCAATCTGTACAATTCTGTCTATCATCAAATTAATTAGGTCATGAGTCATTGAAAAAAATCAGAAGTTCTTGTAGAAGAAAATTCAGTGTAGTAAAGAGCACTGTAATTTATTAATGAGTAAGCTACTGAAGAAAATACTTTGAAAGAATTGCTGCTGTTAGATTCCCAGCCCATATTTTAATTAGGTAAATGAGAACCTTGCAAATTTTATTAACACTGAGAAACAATTGGAAAATTATTAAACTTGACAGATAAGCAAGTCAGGAAATTAAGAGAACAGAGTAGGTGTGCTGCATCACATAGTATGTATTTCACAAGTTTAATTGCAGTTTTTCAGTACTGGCATTCCATAATACCTTTCACCAAAGATTTACTGAAATGAAACCACACAGGCTCGCCTTTAGGATTTTGAATAGATTTAGTTGTTTTTGGAAGGAGTCTGTCTCAGTTGTTTAGGAATGAAAAGTAGTAATTCTGAAAACATTATTTCTAGGTAACAGATATTGTTGTTGCTATTTGTAAAATTACAGTAGCTTATCCTGAAAATTTCTTTACTAGGCATTTTAGAGGTGTATACACAATTCTAATCCTTTTTTTGCATCCATAGCAGGTACAACTGAACTGGTAATGCTAAGCCTGGATCTTGTGAAAACTCGCCTGGCTGTGATGAGCATGGAAATGAGGAAAAATTTTATACAAGCTATTCTAACATCTCTCATTGAAAAATCTTCTGATGCCAAAATTCTTCGTGCAGTGGTAAAAATAGTGGAAGAGTGGGTGAAAAACAATTCACCAATGGCAGCTAATCAGGTAAATTGAGAAGATAAAATCATTATTGCTCTCAAATACTAAATAACTATAAGCCACTGTTATAATTAATCAGTTTTTGACAGTGAGGTTTGTAAGGATCTGTTATATATGTTTAGATGCCCTTGATGAGGTTTGGAATATTTTGTATCCCCTGTGAAAGTAGCTGGAGTTAAAGATGCTTAGCATTTTATAGGCTTATATTAGGTGTTTGATCTCAAATACTGTTTTGCTAAGAACTTGTTTTAAAGTAAAAGTTTTAAAATATGTTTCACATGAACTTGGATAGAGAGATTCTTCAGGAGGAGGGTGACTAATGCTGGTTTAAATCGTGTTATTCCTGTAACATGCTGTGGCCTGCTCAATTTGCCTATTTTCTGTTAGAGTTGTGTACTTGACAGTCTAGTGCTGTATAAAAGGACCTACACTTTTTAAAATATACGTTAGATTTTGGTAATCATTGAACAACTTAAACCTGTTTTTAGTAATGATTTTAAAATTCTGTAGCATGTATTAGAAGGATAAATGCTTGTTATTTTTCTTTTTAAGAACTATGACCTTCTACCAAGCTATTTTTCAGTACTTTAGAAGTGAAAGACTGATATAAAGGATGGCTGAGGGGTACTTTGAATGTGCCGGTTCTCTGCATGTTTTAAGATGAATTAACAAAATTAATCATGTCTTCTTTTAACACAGACACCTACTCTCCGGGAGAAGTCCATTTTACTAGTGAAAATGATGACTTACATTGAAAAGCGTTTTCCAGAAGACCTTGAATTAAATGCCCAGTTCTTAGACCTTGTTAACTACGTCTATAGGTAATTATAGCAATTAATCATTTATTGCAGCCTTATTGGTTCATAATTTGTACCATATATGACCTTTATAACATGCCATCAGTCTTTTTAGGTCTGAATTAAGTGATTTCTACACACCACTGCCCCCCCCACCCCACCCCTCCTGAAGTGCAAAATCAATTAATTTCACCGAGACCGCAATACGTATTTATGGAAGACAATTTGAAAACAGAAGTTCCTTAGAAAGGATTTTCATTTTGGATCCACTGAAATATCTCCACTGCCCCAACCTCTACTTTTCCCAAGATACCAGGGCATCCTCGTAGCTGGTTTTATTCTAAACACTGTGGTGGCAGCTGAAATCTGTCTGTCTTTTCACATCCGTAGGGTATAATAGAGGATTTTTTTTTTTTAATTCCCCTTGGAAATTTATTGTAAATTATACTTTCAGGAGAGTTACTTTGCTAGCTAAACTGGCAGGTTTTGTAACACGATGAAATAATTAAAGTAGTTACCTTATCAAAAAATGCTAGGTATTTAATTTTGTGCTGATGATTCACATTATTTTGAGTTACTGTTTGTTGCTGTTCCATTTTCTGGGTAACTGCCCTGGTGTGGACATGGTGGTCAGAAGTTTTTATCAATTAATATCATTTGGCATTTCAAACAAGATACCGATGTGGCTGAAATTGTTTCACAATTATGATAAGATTTTATCCTGAAAGAGTTTTTACGATAGTTCTGGGGCAGTTTTCTAACACGCAGGAATGTTTTCTTTGCTGTTTCTCTCAAAATGCTGCACCTGGCTGCATGCCACACCATGTGGGCTTCTACAGAATGTCACCTCTTTTGATTTTTAGTGTTTTGCATATAAAACCTAGAAGGCTTTTCTTTCTAATGTCTCTGTCATTTCATCTTTATTCATTTTAGGGACGAGAATCTTTCTGGTAGCGAACTTACTGCTAAACTTGAGCCAGCATTTCTTTCGGGTTTGCGTTGTGCCCAGCCACTCATACGAGCCAAATTTTTTGAGGTCTTTGACAATTCTATGAAACGTCGTGTGTATGAGCGCCTACTTTATGTGACCTGTTCTCAAAACTGGGAAGCAATGGGAAACCACTTTTGGATAAAACAGTGCATTGAGGTAGGGAAATTATTTTTATCAGGAATACAATTATAATTTGAGAAATATGTTTTATTCTCCATTTTTCGTGGCTGTGTGTAAAAGCATTATGCAATGTGTCTTGTAGTATGTATTTTCTGTATCAAAGCCAAATACCAAGTCTGCTACCTCAGATACTTCCAGTGGTGCTTAAAAATAAATACAGTGTCTAAACCATGAGATGCTGATGCTTGGAAAGTGGCTTTAATATCAACCTTTAAAATCTGTTTTCTCTGCGAAAAGCTTAATGACCAGATTAATACTTCTTAAGAAAATCCATGTCTTATAAAAGAATTGTTATAGTAGATGATTTCAAGAAAACTGTTAAGGCTAGAGTGTCTGCTCTGGTGGTATGACAACTGTTAGGTGGGATTGCATTGCAATTAAATTGCATTTTTGGTTGGTTTATTTAAAACAAGATGGGACCAAACTTTTTTTTAAAAATCAATTTACATATTAAAACATGAGTTTAAAGTGACTGTGAGGATAACTTGGTACTCTTAAAAACATTAGAACTCCTTCCAGAGAAATAAGAAACAGCATTGTCGGGTTTTTTTTCCTTCCTTTTTGGGAGGACTTTCACTGTAACGGGCAGAGTCTTGTACACATTAGCTGATTGAGGGCACTAAATATATGTGTTTAAAAGTACAAAATACAGAATTTAGGCATAGAAGATTCCTATTTCTTCAGCATTTTCAGGAGAGGCTTGAAAAACAATCTTGAAAGTATAGTCTTGAACTTCAAAATAGTGACAAAATGGTATGAGATTAAGATGAAAATGTATTAGTGTATTTATTAGATAAAGGTGATAAATAGGCCTTGAACATATTATTGCAATTTTTATCTTGTTGATAAGTATTAATCCATAGTGATGTTTTCCTTGAAATACTACAGTAAATGTATATTTAAAAACTGTCCTTGCTTTTTAATGTCTTAGCTCCTGTTGGCAGTGTGTGAGAGAAATACTACAATTGGGACAAGCTGTCAGGGTGCTATGCTGCCCTCTATCACCAATGTTATCAACCTTGCTGACAGTCATGACAGAGCGGCATTTGCTATGGTAACCCACGTCAAACAAGAACCTCGTGAAAGGGAAAACAGTGAATCCAAAGAAGAGGTAACTTACAGAAAATACCGTAGAAAAAGAGATCTTTTTGATGGAATATAGCTCTTCCTAGTTTCTTATTCAAATAAGTTTCGAGAATATGTCTTGAAGATGATGTGCACAGATTGGTCAATATATCTTGTGTTTAATACATTGTAGTTTAAGCGTGCATGGGTTTCTCAGAACTTGCATTCATTCATTTAGCATTCTCTTTACTGTAGCACTATAGCAATTCCATATCTGAACCTCAAGAACTTGCAGAAATAAATAGTGAGAACTGAGATAAGTTGATTGGAAGGGTATTTTGTATTTGTTTGGGGAAAAAACCAAAAGTACTTAGAAAATATCTGCATGCTTTGCGTTGTTTACTTCTGTATAGGATGTTGAAATAGATATTGAATTGGCTCCGGGAGATCAGACCAGTACACCTAAAACTAAGGAACTTTCTGAGAAGGACATTGGCAATCAGCTGCACATGTTGACCAACCGGCATGACAAATTTCTTGACTCTCTTCGAGAAGTGAAGGTTGGTACAGGCTTCCTGACAAATCATTTTAGTACTGAAGTCTTCAAACTGACCTGACATGCTTTTTTTTTCTTTTTTTATCTCACATTTCTGATTTTTTTAGCTGATGTTTTTTTTTCTGTAGATATCTCTTATAATCTAATGTAACTTCTTATTGCATAGGGTAAAAAAATTCTTAAGCCTTCACTTAATCGCTATTTGTTACTGTATCCCTTCCTACAAAGTTAAATTTCATCCTCCTCCACCTGTAAGTGTATTTTAACTGTTCAGTTAAGAAAATAGTGATGGCAAAACCAGGGTATAGGATCAAAAAAGTGTATCAGCATCTTATGTTTAAATAATTTCTAAGAAGGTATTTTTAGCTGAAAGCTATGTTGAAATAATTCTCACAGTAGTAACAGCTCTATCCAATTAACTTGATCATTCCTATTACCAAAGTCATCAACTTCCCCCCCCCTTTTTTTTTTTTACACAGTTACAGTAATGAATTGGAGTCTCAATCAACATGAAAATAGTATTAAATTCTTGTTACAGTAGTCTGTATTGCTAAAGGAAACATATTTTTGATATGTTGGTTGGAAAAGGCATTTACATTACTGCTTAAACAACTCTATAACTGTGAACTGTTTTTCCATAGTATTAATTGTATTTTTCCTATTTGTATACATCTCTTTCTTTTTGTTTCTAGACTGGAGCATTGCTGAGTGCCTTTGTTCAGTTATGTCATATTTCTACGCCATTAGCAGAGAAGACTTGGATACAACTTTTTTCACGACTTTGGAAAATCTTGTCTGACAGACAACAACATGTGAGAATCTCTCTGTCCTCACTTACAAATTCCTCTTTGTAAATGACTGGTGTTTCAGGAAAATGTATTTGTGTGATAAATGACTTGTTCACTTGCTTTGAGGAGTTTGCCATTCTTTGTGACTAGTGAATGCTGTATACCTCTATCAGTACATCTTTTGAAATAAATAAAGCCCCTCAATTTACAAAGAGAAATACACTTATCAAATGATTGTTCCCCTGTATTAACAAGATTTTTAATATAAATTCTCTAATTGAATAATCTGAATGAAC
This sequence comes from Ciconia boyciana, assembly GCF_034638445.1. Taxonomy (NCBI): domain Eukaryota; kingdom Metazoa; phylum Chordata; class Aves; order Ciconiiformes; family Ciconiidae; genus Ciconia; species Ciconia boyciana. Next base: position 8,158,415 of record NC_132946.1, on the reverse strand, counting down.
AGATAACTATCCTTTATGTTTTTTCTTCTAGGCTCTAGCAGGTGAAATAAGCCCTTTCTTGTGCAGTGGTAGCCATCAAGTACAGCGAGATTGCCAGCCGAGTGCACTGAATTGCTTTGTGGAAGCAATGTCACAGTGTGTTCCTCCCATTCCCATCAGACCTTGTGTCCTGAAATACTTGGGTAAAACTCACAATCTCTGGTTTCGTTCTACACTGATGCTGGAACATCAAGCCTTTGAAAAAGGACTGAGTCTACAAATTAAGCATAAACAGGCAACAGAATTTTATGAGCAGGAAAGCATAACTCCTCCTCAACAGGTAGTGTTATATTAATCGAAATACCTTATGAAATGTGAAGAGAAAAACACAGTTGACGGTGTAGTACAATAGTATCATAGAATCATTTAGGTTGGAAAAGACCCTTAAGATGATTGAGTCCAACCGTTAACCTAGCACTGCCAAGTCCACCACTGTACCATGTCCCTAAGCACCACATCTACAGGTCTCTTAAATACCTCCAGGGATGGCGACTCAACCACTTCCCTGGGCAGCCTGTTCCAATGCTTGACAACCCTTCAGTGAAGAAATTTTTCCTAATATCCAATCTAAACCTTCCCTGGTGCAACTTGAGGCCGTTTCCTCTTGTCCTGTTGCTTGTTACTTGGGAGAAGAGACTGACCCCCACCTGGCTACAACCTCCTTTCAGGTAGTTGTAGAGAGCGATGAGGTCTCCCCTCAGCCTCCTTTTCTCCAGGCTAAACAACCCCAGTTCCCTCAGCCGCTCCTCATCAGCCTTGTGCTCCAGACCCTTCACCAGCTTCGTTGCCCTTCTCTGGACACGCTCCAGCACCTCAATGTCTCTCTTGTAGTGAGGGGCCCAAAACTGAACACAGTATTTGAGGTGCGGCCTCACCAGTGCTGAGTACAAAGGGACAATCACTTTTAAATCTTTGTATTTAGAAGCTTGTTAAAGTAATGTCAATTTTTTTTAATTCAGTGAAGAAATTCCTGTCCTTTTGTGTTTGTGAATACAGACACTTGTAACATTGACTACTTTTGTCTTACCTACGTCTCATGCTTTTCTTTCATGTGTCACTGATATTTTCATATTTTTCTCTTTCTCCCTATTCTCCATCTGCTTTTGACACTAATTCTCTGCAGCACCATAGAACTAGATGAAACCATTTCTGCCCCTAATTTTAAATCTTGAGTAGAAGCCTGTATTGTCTCTGTTTCCCTCAAAGGGAGTATGCTTTCCCTAATCAAATCTGTTGGTATATGACCTTAAAGGATTATTAGCTAAACAAAATTGAGTTCCCTGTAAACAGGTGCTTTTATGTTTAGTAGTTTGTCGGGTAATTATGATCTACCTTTGGCATGTTTGTGATCAGCTGAGGAAGCTAAATATTACAGATTCTTTTTACGTTAAAGACCGAGTTGTTGGCTTGTTAAACAATTTTGTTTTCTATGACTTGATCTGATATATTAGGAAAGACAAGCAAGAATCAATGTACAAGCCATAGGGGTGTTTTTTGTCATGTGATGCAGTGTTGTTCTTAGTACTTGGTTGTTACTAATTGCTTGCCTTCTAGAGTTTTAAAAATAGTTTATATAAACAATTCTCTATTTCCATGTCTTTCTCAATTTGCCTCAGTGTAGAACATGTGGTTTTGCTTCTACTATGCATCGATACTATGCATATGATAAAGCATCTACTATGCTTTATAAGGACGGCTTGACTGTGGAGAATTATGTGTGCTTAACATTCTAGGAAATACTGGATTCCCTTGCTGAGCTCTACTCTTTGTTACAAGAAGAGGATATGTGGGCTGGACTATGGCAGAAACGCTGTAAATTCCCAGAGACAGCAACAGCTATTGCCTATGAACAACATGGCTTTTTTGAACAGGTATGCTCTTGATATTAGAAACTATTTGAGTAGTTCTACTGTCAGGATGAATATTCTGGTCAGCAAGCAAATATTTTGAATATTAATAAACAACTTCAGTCTTCTAAAATAGGAAGTGCTACAGCTTCTCTACTGTCTGTAGTAGTAGTTTAAGGCCATGTAAAACCTAGATAAGGTGAGACTTTTGAGCACATCCATCAGTTTTTCATTACATTTGTAAAGCTGCCAAATAATTATATTCAGGAATGAGTTAACACACACATTTCACCTTTTTTCTTTTTTTTTTTTTTTTTAAACTGAATTTATGAAAGTTTTCTTATAACTTTTTTTAAAAGGAAAGAATGTTGACTTAATGTGTATACAGCAGATGGAAAAGTAAAATGGTTTGAATTTTATTTAGGCGCAAGAAACTTACGAAAAAGCAATGGAAAAGGCTAAAAAAGAGCACGAGCGGAACAATGCTTCCCCTTCGATCTTTCCTGAGTATCAGCTCTGGGAAGACCATTGGATCCGGTAAGACTTTAAAGCTGATGTGGAACAAGTATTTTTACCCTGCAATAGAAGTAAAATACCCTGCTAGTTTAAAGCATTAGTTAAGAGAATAAACTTCGCTCATGACTTAGCTCAGATATAAGGGAAACTTAAGGGAATAAAAAAAGCTATTTTTTACTCCCTTAACAAACCCTCAGAAATGGTATGCCTGAAGTGTTGTAAAAATGTAACTTGCTATTGGTGGAAAGAGATTGGTACTAAAATTTGATTTTCCTATTTAAAATGGTTGTTTTGGGAGACACAAAATACAGCTCTTCCCTGTTCATAGATTTATGTATTATAACTGGTAATAAATAATTAATAAAAAAATAATCTTCCCATCTGGATAAAACTTTTGCAGTGCTTGCAAAGCTGTTCGTAGACAAACAAATATGCAGATAATATTCTGATACATAACATTTATAGTCACTTCTATTGAAATTTTTTTTTTTTGGTAACCAAATTGACAATGGTTTTGATTATCTTAGTTGCTCAAAAGAATTGAACCAGTGGGAGCCTTTGACAGAATATGGCCAGTCAAAAGGTCATATAAATCCTTACCTAGTACTAGAATGTGCATGGAGGGTCTCAAACTGGACTGCTATGAAGGAGGCTCTGGTGCAGGTGAGTGAGAGCTTTTTATGCTAATGTTTAGTTTCTTTGTTCATTTTACTGATTACATTTCTACAAAGTCAGCATTACAGTTCATTTCACAGAGATAGTGAATGCTCTTTGGAAGTTTTCTTTGATGTCCCAGCACACTGCTGGGTATTTTGGCAATTGAAGCATGTAATTTCAACAGACAAACTTGGTTCTCTTTTTCTATCTGTTTATAAAGCTGTACTATGTACGAAATTTAGCCAGGGCAGGTGAAAGATATGGTGCATGGTAATGAGTCATTAAAAAGCAAAATGCCTGCCACAGAAGTGTGTGCCAGCAGGGATATGTGGAGAAGCTTAAAATGGGACCCTTGCAAGCATATGGTATTATTTAAAATAATGCAGTATTGGGGAGGGACGTTTTTTGTATTTTACACCTTTACAGGAACAAATGTTCCTTTTGTGAAAGGGAATAAAGTACAAAAATACATCTATTATCGTCTCCCTGTCTGTGGGCAACGTAAGTATGCTTCCAGATGTAAAAGGGCAAAAGGCCATTGCCTCTGTTGTTTTTGTTTGTTTTAGCACCTGAAAGGCAAAGCCAAAGCATTCTCAACTTCTACTGTCCAAACTTAAAACTGCCAAACACAATTTATTCTGTTCATCTCCACAGCACGTGAAGGGGGATTAAGGCATGTATGAAAATGTGAGGGTCAGGGACTTGTCAGCTAGATTTGGTTTACATTAAATACCTTAGTGTATCTGAGGATTATTTGTAAGGCTGTGTTTCAGGATCCTTGTTAAAAAAAAATCCCTGAAAAGGCAACACATGAAATCTCAGTTTCAGTGTTGATTGGTTGGTGAGGCTGGTGTACACTGCAGATTATACCAGTAGTTGTCGTTTTAATGATGATAGTGACAAATTTGAAGTTGTTTATATGTGGTGGGAAATGTATTAGGATTACTTACTTGGCACATGCTGATTTTCTTGTTTCTTGGATTTTATAGCCATGCTTAGCAGAAGCATAATAGAAGGTTTGTTGTTCTTGCAGTAGCGAAATTTTTCTGTACTATCTGTCTGGGGATTGCTTCCTATATCTGTTGTCTTTTGCTTTCCTTTTAAGTAATCAAATACTTTATTACTGCAAATTAACTGCTAGATTTCTAACTTTATTCTCACTTTGAGTCTACTTTAGTTCCATTTAAAATAAGTCTCATTTGATTTTGCAATGAATCCATTACATATAATTTTAAAATATCTTGGGAGCACCAGAGGTTGGAGCCAGTGTGGTCAAGACTGGAAAATGGAGATCTTATGAGAGATGAGGGACAAGGAGACCAGGTAATGAACCTCAGGCAATGAGCCTGAGATTGGGAAGCAATGAGAAGAATATGAGGTGAGGATGAAGGAGGTTGGAGGAGTACAAATTTGACTAGGAGTGGCAGGGTTAACTGGGTAAATGGACTGAAGCAAGAAGTTGAAGAAAGTGATTTCCTTTGAGAAAGTATAAAAGACTTGGTAAAACTAGCAGAGAGGAGAGAGGCATTGAATTAAATGTTGCAGGGTGCATCAATGAGACTGGCTGTGCAGGAGATGGGATTTGAATTGATTGACAGGAAGAGAGATGGGGATTGGACTTGTCACCGGGATTATTACAGTAAGGAATAGGTTACTTCTGGGGGAAAAATACTTCGATTCTGGAAAAGTAGGTTTATGAAGTAAATAGAATCATAATGCATAAGCACAAGGGCATGCTTAGCTTTTAGATGATTGACTTTCAAATGCGTTCCCCAAACAATTTTTTTCTGTGTATAATATTTATACTAGAAAGCATACAAGTAAAAATACTGAGACCACTTATAAGAAAGAGTAGGCTTTTATGAAGTGACACTGTTTAAATCTGCAGTCTTTACTGGAAAAAAAGAAATAAAGCTAAAAATTATTTTAATCTCCTCTCAAATTGTTACAATTTGTGCTAAGTTTTGTGCTGGAAGTAAATATCATAATGATTTTACAGACTTCTAGATACATATGTTCATGGCAGAGTGCTGAGGCTTTGAGATAGCACTGCTAGTAGGAGTTGTTTCCTGTAAGTTCCTTATTTGATGTTCTGTGGAATCAGAAAACTTGAGTTTGGAATTTTCTGATGTTCCAAGGTTTCCTCAGAAGCTTAATGCATTGATGATTATACTTTTATAGTTTAATGTAAAGTTTACAGAACCATAAAATAATTTGAGTTGGAAGAGACTTCTGCAGGCCATCTGGTCCAATGCTCTATTCAGAGCAGGGCCCAAGTAGATCAGGTTGATTTGTCTAGTAGAGTTTTAGTATCTCTTAAGAATTGAGATGCTACAGCCTTTCTGGGCATATTCTTCACCTGAAGTAGCATAGATATGCCCTGCCTGTTGTATTTTGTTTTGGAAACCGGCACAGTACTTAGCTTCTTTTGTTAGAAACTAAGGAACTTGTGTATAGCAAGTGAGGTAGTTACCATCTTCATTTGGTAATGGATAATATGTGTTGTTTGTACTTTCCTGCTATTGACCTTCCTGATTCATTATGGAGTTCATTATTGTGTTCTGCTTGTAATTCATTTTGCCGAACAACATGCACTGGTAAAACATTTAACCTTCCCTTTGTCCTTTCCTGGGTTTCACTCGTGAGACTGTGTGTTCTGTGCTATCCATGTGCTTGATGAATGAATGCTCCATAAAGTTTTGGCTGTTACAGAACAGTTTGAAGGCAGGGGGCACAGTACATACAGAAAATAACATTTCGAAAGAATTAAATCTGGAAGATCTTTTTAATTTCCCAGTGTTCATAAACATTTTTTTGTGAATGTGTGAATAAAGTTTAAATGGCTAGGGAAACATGCCGAAAACGACCTGCCATTTTCTGAAAAGGTGCAACAGAATATACATGGGTAGATCTATTTTTCTGAGAGCAAACTTTGAGGAATTCTTCCACGTGCAAAAACAATGGCTATATTTAGGTAACTTCCTCCTTATTCTCTCTTAGGCATCTTATTCCCAACTGTTTTAAGAACCATCCCATGTGACTAAGCTAGTGGTTATTGTTCTTGAGGTTGCTATAAAATGTTAGGCTATACAGCCATCTCAGGCTTCTTGGGACAAATGGCAGACTTCTGTATGCGATATCACTGTTCTATAGAAGATTGACTTTTTTTTTTTTTGTTTAGGGTTTGGGTTTTTTTAGCTTTAAGGAAAGATACCCTCCTTTCATGGTAGGTAGAGTTGTTCATCTGTGACTAGTTAATGTAGAAACATAAACCAGATGTAGAGCCGAAATCTGAAAGGTGAGAATACTGCATTAAATCACAAGTGGAAAGGAGCTTGCTGCTCTTCATTGCACCATTATTATGTAGTGTGACATTACTGGAATTACTCCGCTAAAGATGCCAGAGTTTGGAATAAGGAGGTGAATTGCATATTTAAGACATAATTTTACCAACAAAGCTCTGAGCGGAGCCTTAGGCAGTGTGTTTTCATGTTGCAGAGAGAGAGCCAGAAGAATTAGTTCCTCTCTTAATTGGGGTTTATTGTTTCATTGGTACTGTTTAAGTTTTGAACCAATACCTAAAAGTATTACATATTAAATTGACAGTTGACTGTCTAGTTTCATAATATTTGCAAAAGGTAAAACATGATTATGAAAAATGCTGAACATCCTTTAATTCCAATATCTTGCAGGATTAAGTTCCTATATAAAAAATATCCTAACAGCATGCTTCATTGTGACAGCTTAGTCTTGTATGATAAATATGCTGAGTTGTATGTCTCTCTTACTTTCTTCAAAATCAGACTGAATATTACATTTTTTTTAAATGTAGTATTTTTATTCTTCTGTAACACTTTTTTTTTTTTTTGTCAGGAGGGAAAATAGGTGGATACAATCGGTATGTTTTGCTTTACAGGCTAAACTATGAAAACAGTAAAAGTTGTTTACTTAATTAAAGGTAGTGTTGTCTTTTGATGGAACCTAAATTAAAGGTGTCCAACCATTGCAACATTTGAAATGGAATTTTTCAACATTTGTAGTACTGATGGTTCAAATTAAATAGGTGTCTCTAAAGATGGATTTTATCATTTATCAGCCTATGTGAAGCCAAGTCTGTAAGTAGCAAGCTGCATATGCTACAAAAATTATCTTACAGGTTATATTTACATTTTAATTAACTTTTGTTCCTATAACAATTGGTATTTTGTGTCCTATTTAAGTATGCAACTTCAGTGGCTAATTATAGAAATAATATTATTTGAGAAACCTTTAAAGCCTAAAAGAAGAATTGTATTGTACAGTATATTATAAACCTGGAGTTTGAACAGAATGGAATAGATCATGTCTGACAGGTTCTGGTTCTGGAGATTTGCAAATTGAGTAGAAGTGACAACCATGAGTAACTGCTGATAAGCATTAGCTGCAGTTATATTAAATGAGATCTTTTCAGTAATGAGACATTTACTAAATGACTAAGGAGAAGATGCTGCTGAAGCCATAAATGGAGCTTTTGCAGCTCTACTCAGATTCTTGTAAAAGTGTCAGGACATGTTTGCATAAATATTAGGATGTGTAAGAATAATTGATTCTATGTTGCTATATGCACTACTCCAATTTTATTGATATTCTTTAATGTGGCTGGTTTTTATCAAGTTCCGTGGTTGATTCACAAGAGAGGTCAGAAAAGATGGGAAATGTGTATCGGTTTTCTTAAATCTTTGTGAAACATTTTTAATAATCTACTTATTAAAGCGGAGCTATTAAAATAGCAAGTGGCCTTTGATAGGACCCAAGACTCATTTCCATTTGCTCACATTGCCATTGTGTTTAATGATCCAGTAGATAATGTAATAAAGAAAGAGAGTATTTTCACTGTGTAAGTGTAAGGTTGCTACCTGGCAGTTTCTCTTTGCTGGCTCAGGTGTAAAAGTCAGTTGAGGATAACAGAAATATCAATTGTAATGGTTAAGATACAGTATATCAACAAGAAGATAATGCAGAGGGATTTCTGTGTTACATATCAATCCATAAAGGGTTCAATGTAAAGCGGAAGAAAGAGAAGTGAAAAAGTTCTAGATTTAAGGCTTGCAGTGTCAGCTAGTGAGCATTGGTTAAGTGCAAGTTTACTGTAAATTACTCACAGAATTTAGTTGCTAGACAACTCAAGCACTTTGCTGGTTTTAGTTGCCATATTTCTACTGTTCCAGGATTTTAAGAAAATGGTTTAAAATTACTTTTAAAATTATTTTAGCCTGTGACCTGACTTTGTACCTGTACTCAGAAATTCCTTTGACGTAAATGGGAAGGTTAGTTGTAGATGACTTAAATTATTAACTGTTTATTCTCATAAACTTAGTAATGTCCTAGAACAGGCAGTTAGGAAGTATAATGCAGGTGTAATGCGCTTGACATATAGGGATGGGATCCTTTTAAGTGAGAAGTTGACATTACTTGTTCTGGAGCCCCTGAAGCATTTCAGAGGTAGTATGCGTTATCTGCTGAGAAGCACCTTTTTTCTTTATACGGGGTGAATTAGTTTGCAGTAAGCTTCATGCTCCTGTTGCAAGAGTGCTTTCAGCTTGCTCAGCTGTCTCTGAGCTACACTACAGTTGTCAATGTAAAAATACCCTAACAGCAGGTTGTATGCAGGCACTTCTACTCTTGTGCTGAATTTACAATTTATTTGCTAGCCTGCCCTTGCCAATAACTTTGAGAGCTGAAACTCCTCTAATGACAGAAATTTTGATATTTTAGTCTGATATTTTTAGAAATTGAGTTAACTTTTATAAAAAATGAGTGTTTAAGAAGGCTTTTAAAAAAATTTTTTTTAAAGTCTGCATTTGAGTATGAATAATCTTTACTAGACTTTTTTCCATTTCATTACCAGGTGGAGTTGAGTTGTCCAAAAGAGATGGCATGGAAAGTGAATATGTACAGAGGATACTTAGCAATCTGCCATCCGGAAGAGCAACAGCTTAACTTCATTGAGCGTTTGGTAGAGATGGCGAGTAGTTTAGCTATTCGAGAATGGCGAAGGCTTCCTCACGTAGTCTCGCATGTTCATACTCCCCTTCTCCAGGTAAGAATGAAAAGATTTTTATTGCCAGTTATTTTTGAGTAGCAGATTTCAGGACTGTTAGTAACTGCGAGCATAAAATATTTTACTATGTAGTACTGATTGTTTTTTCGTAATGGTATTTTTTTGTTAAAAGTTGCAGAATGTGCATTTTGATTTGGATTCCTTTTAAAGCTTTTTATAATTTACCTGAATCCATTCTGTTTGTGGCATGCAGGGGTAGCTATTGAAAAATTGATCAGATGGCTCAACTTTTTTTGTGGGCTAATGCATAATGCACTGCAGTACTTGGAGATCTTGAACATTCAGTGGGTTTTGAAGTGAGGTCCAGTTTGGGTGGGTGTATTATTGCATTATATTATTTGCAGAATTGTTGAAATAACCTCCTAAGTGTTCTTTTCAGTTAAATGCAGTATGGAATTTTGTCAACCGTAAAGTACTTCTATATTTTTTGGTTTTAATTTTTTTTTTTTTAATCTGAGCTAACTGTTAATGTCCTGTAAGGGAAAGGTGTATTTAGAAATGCTGGTGTTTCTTTGAGGAGTAGTGTTCTAAACAGGCTGAGCAAGTTCTGAACATACCAGTGGCTAAAGCATTAAGGTCAAAGAACCAAAAACTGTTAAAGTCTGTTGTTAGTGAAGGACTTCTCAGGTGAGCACTACTACCTTTAGTAAAAATACTGTAGGTTCTGGCCAATGTGAGCCTTACCTTTTCTTTGTCATTTCTATATGATATTGCTTAATGTTCTGATTTGCGTCAGGGGAAGAAAGTAGGAAGGAATCTAGTCTTTAAGTATATGATATTTCTCATTGGACAGGGAGTTAATTGTATACAAGTTCTGCTGAAAAGGAGAGTGGATTCTATTAGATAAACTAGCATGTATACCTCAAAGCTTCATGTGCTGGTCTTCAGCTTTATTAGTTGTCTAGCTAGCTCATTTGGCAGGTTCTGTTCAACACTGCATTAAGATCTTGTAGTAATGTTGTAAAAAGAATTCCCATGTTGAATCACATTACTTCACAGACTGACAGATGTTGTGGATTGGCAAGAACGATCTCTGCTCCCCTCATCTAATCTGATGCCAGCTACAGGAAAGAAAATTTCTTTGGTCTGAGTGGAGGGCCATATTTCAGTAATGCTCCTTGTCTACATGTGGGTGCATATCGTGCAAATTTAGCTGTGCTGATTGAAAAGGTTACTGCTTCCAACTAATTGGTTCATTTTAATTCCAGTCTGTTGTGGAGCCCTCATGTGAGTAGGTCAGCTGGAAGATTTGAGTCAGTGGTAACCTCTGTCAGGGACCTTTTGCTGAACTGAGGAGGAATGGACTGCTTGAATCAGAAGCGGATGGAGCCCTATGGCCTTACTAGTATGTGATCTGAAAGAGATCTATATACTTTCTGGACAAAAATGGACAAAGCAAGCATAAACTTTTGAGAGAAGCTTGCTTCTAAAGTAGGGGCAAAATTCTGGCAATGAAGCAGTGACCTGTCCTGTCGAGAATGAAATGAGGGACAGCTAATGAATTTGGGGCTACTAGAACTTTAAAAACAAACAACCCCGCCCCAAGCTGAGTATTATCTGATCTTAAGCAGCTTAATTCTTTGTCAAGAACATTTAAAACAGGGGAAGAAGCTTGTAACTTGAATTTCATACTGTCCTGTAAAATTACTGCAGTATATTGTACATGACTTAACAGCACTGATGTTCAAATAAACTCTTGTGTGCATGCTTGAATCCTTGACTTATAAAGGACGAGTAACTTTCCAGTTGGATAACCCAGTGCATACATAGAGGATGGGCAAAGCCAACATTTTTTGTGCCATTTTTCTTAACTTTCTTATCCATTTCTAGGAGAAGGTAGAGCTTACTGGCTGCTTCTGAATCATAAATGCCTTTTGCTCAGAAGGGGGCATGCTATTTTCTGTTTCTTTAAAGGAGTATGCTTGGAATAAGGAAAGTAAAAGATTACTTTTCTTTCATCCTTGCTAAACAGGTTCTTAGTGCTTATTTAAGTACACCATAGTTTAGCCCTCAAATCATTAAATATTACAAGGCAAAGAATGTACTGTTTTCCAGCATTTATTTAAACGTAAACTGGTTTTAAGATGCTGTACACCAGATGCGTCTTTATTTTTGCTTGTGAGAAATCTTTTATTTTGTTCATGCAACATTGACAATTCAATTTCAAGACAAGATGTGTTTAAATCCTGTGCTTTTAGTCTTCCTCTTTGGCATACGTGTTACTCACAAATGGTCCACTTGGAAAACTAGGGAAAAGTATTTGTTTCTTGTCCTGTCAGGAAGAGCTTGTAAGAACTTGGGACCATTTTTTTTTTTTTGGTCCTCCAGAAATATTTTGGTGAAGCACCTGGCACAACTCTGATAATATAGAATATGCAGTTTAATTATTGTGTTACATGAAATAACGTGTTGCATGGTGAAAAATGTGTGTTTTGTCCTCCTGTGAAATGAAAAACTTGTGAAAAAGTTGTGTCCTTTGCAACTTTTACACGTATTTCTTCATAACAAAAATGGACTCCTGTTTCCTTTTGAAATGTATGAAATGTCAATGCTTATACAGTATGTGATCTGGACAAAACATGCCATTCATTTGTCATTTAGGCTGACTGTGTCCCTGTTTAGGTGTCCTGATAAACATGCACCTGAGGAAGATTAGCTCTTGTTACTGTTGAGGGAACTTTTGATCTCCAGGGGAGAAATTCTGCAATATATCTCAGTGCAACACAATCTGAAATTTCGTAACAGGGATGCATTTCTTGATGGATCATTGCTCAGAGAACTATGAATGAACCTTACCTGTAGAAATGCAGAGCATCTTGCTTTCTGAGTTCTGTTTGATATAGTGGCTTCTGTAATTCTGTTTAAGTTCAGTAGTTTCACCCTGTGTGTCATGCCCAGTGTGATTCATAAGCAACTAAATCTGCGTGATTTAAAGTATCTCTACTAAAATGACTGTACTTGTGGGTAGAGCTTACACAGCTGCCCATACCTCCGTACTTTAATATGAGTCGATACATCAGATAAAGTGAATAAATATGGAAGTTTTTCTCCACATTGAGAGGAAGTTGTCAAGTAAATAGATACAGTGTTTGATTTGTTTGAGCTGACACAGTACAACTAGAATGCTTCTTGATGAAATTAATTCCTTGCTGCTAAGTTTTCACTGATATTTCAAATTTTTCCTCCCCTAAGACTGGCAGTATCTGCAGCACGAAAGGATTAGTATTGCTAAATAAAGTATTTAAATGCTTTCAGATATCAATTAAAACAAGCTTTTAAAATCATCTAATATGTATATATCCCTCATGAAGAAGTGATAAATTAGTCAATGACTGACAGAGGTACAAATGCAGCCATGAATTTGCACTGCAGTAATTACTTTTTTTTTTTAATATCAGATAGTATGTGATTAAATACCTGTGAGAAAATTAAATTTATGTGATGAATGGGTGTAGGATGAAGGTTAAGCTATTGTGAGAGCTGATACTGAGATGATTGTAGGAAAATATTACTTTGTTTAATTTATTTTGTTTCAAGAGATTTCACTCTGTAGATTTGGACTGCCTTTTTTTTTAAATAGCTATTTTATTTGGTTGATTAACAATGAATACAAATGTTATCTGCCAAGAGGTAGCTTAGAGAATACTACATTGGTTTTATTGTACTACAGGTAATTAAATTCCATTAAAGTTTCTGGGCCTTTTCTTCAGGTTGTTGAAGTTTTAACAAAATGGCTGTTGCTTTTAGTAGGCTGGAGACTACTGCCATCTTCTGTTTGTTCCTCTCATTAATTTGAGGATAGTAGATGTCAGTGAAAAACCATCCCTAACTTAAGTAACTTCTCAAAGCTAAGGTCTTTGCAGAATATCTTAAAGTAACACCTTCAGGAGCACGTAGATAATATTTCTGTACATTCAAGTTTCTATTAAGAAGTCAGATCATGACCAGGGAATTTATACTAGTAAGTTCTGTTAAAAGTTTTAATTTTTAATTATTAAAAAGTCTGTTAAAAGTTTTTTGTTTAAAGTCAGTATTTTTACTTCATCCTTGTATTTAGCACACAGTATATATATTTACTTGTGCTTTTCTACGATTAGGGTTGATGTAGTAAGTCCAAACCTGTATGCTAGAGTTTAATTCTAACCTGTGTTTAGACGTGTGTGGGGAAAAGGAGGGGAGTGAAGAGAGAGTGTAGATTCCAGTAAAGTATCTTTCCTTTGGTGTTTCTGGTTTTGTTGGGGGTTTTCTTGGGTTTTTTTGTTTAAAAAGAAAAAAGAAAAAATGCTTCCTAAAAGCAAGACACTACCATTTGAGGGATAATTTGTGAGAGCATTTGCAGTTCAAAATAAAATAAAGGATGAGGGAATTTTTATCTTAATACTATCAAGGAAAGACAAGTCATAGTTGACCAAAGTTAAACCTAGCAAGCAAACCCATAGTATTATAGGAAGAACACATTAAGTATAGATCAGTAATGTCTGTTTGCAACCAATAATGTTAGGGCACTTAGGTTTTGTCAGAATGAGGCGTTCATGAAATAAACTGCTTGATACTGGTACTCCATCCCTGGAGAAGACGGGAGCCTGAAGTTATGCAGGGACCTTTTGCAAGCATGTAAGAAAGTACTTTACGGCACCTTTATTTTTTAAAATAATTTGTTTGTTTATTAAGACTAGCGACCATTGGCATAAATTTTGTGCTGGTGATTCAGTGGATGAATTCAACATTTCAGTCAGTGACTAAAGTGTTGAATCAATCTCATGGATTTTTTTTTGATGTGTTTTTTATTAATTAGATTGGTTAAAGGTCATTTATGCAACTAATAGACAAGCCCCTAGAACAGCATAAATAGTTTCATCTTTATTTGATCATTTAAAGGTGGCATCATTCATAGAGATCTTTTTCTAACAGTGAAATTGCCCACCTTATTGTACTACCCTTTATGATAATTCTTATTGTTTACTGTTTTCTAGGCAGCACAGCAAATAATTGAGCTTCAAGAAGCAGCCCAAATAAATGCAGGATTGCAACCAACTAATCTGGGGAGGAACAACAGCTTACATGATATGAAGACTGTTGTAAAGACTTGGAGGAACAGGTTACCTATTGTCTCAGATGATTTATCCCACTGGAGCAGCATATTCATGTGGAGACAACATCATTACCAGGGTAAAACTGCCTGGTCCAGCATGCATTCATCATGTAATTTTCCAGACAACACATTGTTTGAAGTTTTGGTTGTTTTTTTTTTTTTAAACATACAAGAATGTTGATTTTGACAAGTGTTTATTTTTATTCAATTTCCATTTAAGTGTTTCATTATCTTAAGTCATCATTTCATATGTATTGCTGTGTAAGATACTGCTGTATATATAATTTCATTTATAATGACAAACATTTCACGTTTTGTTTCTAGCTATTGTAACTGCATATGAAAATAGTTCTCAGCATGATCCTAGTTCCAATAACGCTATGTTGGGAGTTCATGCTTCTGCATCAGCAATTATCCAATATGGAAAGATAGCTCGAAAACAAGGGCTGGTCAACGTAGCTCTGGATATACTGAGTCGCATTCATACAATTCCAACTGTGCCCATTGTGGACTGCTTTCAGAAGATTCGCCAGCAAGTTAAATGTTATCTTCAGCTGGCTGGAGTCATGGGCAAAAATGAATGTATGCAGGTATGGTAGCTTTATGTCTGAAGTTGTTGTTGGAACTTGGAGGATTACAAGGGCCACTAGATACACTGATTTAAATAAACTGCCTGTATACAGGACAGGGTCTGAATTTCATTGGCCATGTTATACCATGCATAGTGTTGTTTTTTTTTTTTTTTAAGTAATGCTGTTAGTCAAAAGCAGTCATTGTCCTCTTTGAACTGAATTCTGTGAATATATTAAAAATTAGCCAAATAACAAGTAAAGTGGAAATATGTTTTTTGAAATCTTACAAGATAGATAAATGGAAGGGAATTTGAAAATTATATTATTTGCAATAGGAAGAAGCAACACTATTGCAAGACTAACTGAAGCTCTAAGTCAGTTTTGAGTGTCTGACTCATGAATGATGGATGCTGGCATACTGAAGTGAAATCATATCTGTTAAAAGGAAAGGAAAAAATGTGATTGTAGGCAAAACCCACTGACATGATTTTAAGGTCAGCAAGCTGGGACCTTAATAATCATAATGTAAGATAATATAAATAATAATATAACGTTAAAAAAACAAGGTGGAAAAGATAACCCATCACCTGATGAATGTTGTCTATAGTATCTAATAGTTTTGCATAGGCCAGTGGAAACTTAAAATTGCTGTCAGTCCAGATTTTTTAAAATGAAAGTTAAATACTAGAAACTCATGCCACTTAAACTTCAAGAGACTATTTTGGCTGGTTTTTTTATGGCACTTTCGTTTTAATAAAACCTTCCATTTTAGAAGGCTTTTCTCACTAAGGCTTATTTAACAGGGTCTTGAAGTTATTGAATCAACCAATCTGAAGTACTTCACCAAGGAGATGACTGCTGAGTTTTATGCATTGAAGGGAATGTTCTTGGCACAGATTAACAAGTAAGTATGTTGGCTGGAAGAGGCACTAGCACACATCTGAGAAAAATGCATCTGAAGTATTTCAACAAGGTATTTGAGCAGGAAAGTTGTTCCATATGTTTATACCAGCCTAAAATTTGTCACAACTGTATAAGAAAGGCAAAGTGTACGTGAGAGTTCCTTTGCAGTTTGAAGATGTCATGGTTGGTCATATTTCTAAGTATTGTAGGAAAGAACTAGTTAAAGCAAACATTGCAGTAATTCTTTTAAAAAAAGTTTTATATTTCAAGGGATGAGATGGGAAGAGGCAGGAAGAATAGGTTTGTCCAAAGCTTTGCAGCTTAAGATACATTCTCCCCCGCTCCCCCCCAATTCTGTGAGTGCTTAGTTAGACAAACTGATGTCTAACTGACGTCTTAGTGTAGTTGACAAAAGGAGGGTGCTTTAGTTATGTTCTTAATGTAAACATCACACACAAAACCAAGGAGAAAAAAAATGTTCAGTCTGTAAGCTTACAGCTACTTAAACAAAATTAGTTTACCTCTTTTTTTCTCTCATTTCTGTTTCATTGTTCATTTTATATGTCCCATTAATAGCTGCAACTGGTCAAGGCATAGGAAAATGTGTGGTGGCATAGTTCAGAGTGCTTAGACAAATCTGGTGTGCCATGCAATATGGAAATGCAACACTCATTTCAGATAATTGAATTGAAAAGACTAATGTAGTGTGCATTGGAGACATCTTGCATTGCAGCAATCAAACTCCTAGGTACAAGCCTTGCTTTCACACAACTACTTTTGTAATATTTTTGCTTTATGCTGATAGGCTTCTCTACTATTTTGAGGATGATCTCTCTTTAATTCAGTAAACAAATATCTCAGCAGTGAAATTTTGTTCGGTGATGCCAAAAAACCCCTTCAGATTTCAACAGCTTTTAGTATGCGTGGTATTTAATGGCAGTATTGCTACGTTACATATGGGTGGAATAATTCCTTTACCACTACACTGTGGACACTTATGGAATGAAATCCATCAGGTTTTAAGCTGTACACTGCAACCTCACATAGCAATTTAAGTCAGGAAATGATGAATATCTTCTTCTATGGGTACAAGAGAGAATTTTAAATAGGCAGAATGTAATTATTTTGATGGAAAGTGCAATGGGCTTTTTTTATGGCCATAAGTGAGCTTAATTTCAGTTGAGGTGTGAAGAGAAGGAAATGTACTTCCCCCCGCCCCCTTTTTTTTTATTTTTATTTTTCGTTGGTTTTTTTTTTAAAATTCATGCAGATAAAGTAAAAGGCAGCTAAACTGTCTCTGTTCATTCTTTCAGGATAGAATGGATAAAGGTTTCTGTTTAAAACATGGTTCTGATATACTTACAGTTTCTTAATTTTGCCAAAAAACATACAGGCATTTCTTTGGCACCACAGCTGAGGTCAGGAATTTAGGAAGGTTACAGTTACGAACAATGGCAGTGTTGAACCTGAGAATGTGTGACTACTGATTGCCTGTGTGTCAACTCAACTGGAAGTTAAAGGTCACCTCTGCTCTTGCATCTCCCTGTGCTGCCCATTTGCTGAGCAAGGTGATAGAAACCATTTTTAAAAAGTCATCTCAGGTGTCAAGAATGATGGATTGTAGAGAAGGAGAAAAGAAAACTTGCTGAAAAGTCCCCGTTTTATAAAGGGGAAGTAGTGATACAATGTCATCTATCAGCTTGCTGCTGTGGTAGTTCACTTCAAAACCTGGAGCTAGGGTGCAGAAAGCCTCTGAAAGCAAGTAACATAGAAACTAATATATACTGTGAAAGACAGAGTTGCTTTCCTTTTTATTGTTTTGCCTCAATAGCTTGTAGTTTTAATTTATCACTGTAATCCTCCAAGATAATATTTTTATATTAAAAATACAGCTAATTTTAAAAAATAAGTCAAACAAGCATTATGTTACTTTTGTACTGTTTTATTTCAATGCTTATTTTGTAAGGGAGAAGTGGAGCACTTTCCATTAATAAAGAATCTTGGAATGCATTAAAAGTTTCTTCATTTCAGTAATGTGTATGTGAGTGTTTTCATCCCTTATTTTTACACCTGAAAAGTTACATAGCTTTAAAGGCTGTATATATATTGGGATGAATCATGCCAAATCTTGAACTAGGAACACTTGAGGAAACCTAGAGAAGACTTCAGAAGTATCAAACAAATAATCTTTTGGTTACCAAGAACTGTGTGATTAACCTTAACCTGTTGAAAAATAGACTTAAAGCTGTGGGGATGAGGAACTGAATTTTTCCAGATAGCGTTGATTATAAAGTTTTTTACGACTTGGGTGGGAGAACAGTTAACTAAGATGTAGTCCTCCGAAAGATAGCTAATATAACATCTTCCCAGTGTTGCTTTTTCTTACTCCCTTTTTTGCTCAGCAGAGAAGCACTTTTTAATGCATGTGCTTCTGCTCTTCTTGTGTTATCATTTGTTCTTCTTTCTCCCAGTATCATTGTTTGGGTTGCAGTTGCAGTGCACTGCAAGTTTTCTAGTTTTTTTCAGGGACTACCTGGAGATCTTAGACACTTAGATAATTGTTTCCATTATGAAGCATTTCATAGGTGCTGAACTTTAAGGAAAGCTAAGACAAAACAGTTATAAGAGACCTCACTAGAGAACTTAATGGAAAAATATCATTGAGTATTAAGAAAGTAATTGAGTACCCTATCAGAAATCTGACTGTTACCTAATTTAGTAACCTTTTGTTAGTATAAAACTAATATTCTTACTTGTCACAATGCAGGTCTGAAGAAGCAAACAAAGCTTTTTCTGCAGCTGTGCAAATGCATGATGTGCTAGTGAAAGCATGGGCAATGTGGGGTGATTACCTGGAGAATATCTTTGTGAAAGAACGTCAGCTTCACCTGGGTGTGTCTGCTATTACTTGCTACCTGCATGCATGTCGTCATCAGAATGAGAGCAAATCAAGAAAATACTTAGCAAAGGTAAGACCTAGATATTTAAAAAAGAATTGGAGCTCCACCCCTTCAGAAAAGGCTGGAATAATGTTCAATGGCCAAGTTTGTGCAAGTAGAGAAATATCAGTTACTGATGGAAAGCTTTAATTTAGACTGGAAGTCTGCATATGGTTGCTGTTGGGTCATTGCATGTAACTCATCATGGGTTTTTCTACTTCATTGGGATATCTAGGTTGTTTTTTTAAGGTGTGGAACCTCTTTGGGGGGGAAAGGGGACAAATCATATTCAGCATTTCTCAGGTATAACGTGGTGAAATATCTGCAGCAAGGCATCCTTTGGTGCTTTAAAAAGTAACATAATTTGATGTCTGTTTATCATTACTATGGTTAATTCATATTAACTTTTACATCAGTATTGCATTTTATTCCAAATAGGCTTTTTCTGTAAATTTTTCCTCTAATTCAACAATTTCAGCCAAAGTTCTTTGCGTTACATATTTCTCAGTTTGGGGATATTTACTTTAATCTCTCTTATGAAGAAAATTTTAAAAATTATAGCAGACTGTGGAAGACAACCTATTTTGAACATGAAACAAACACAGAAAAAAATTTTTTAGATTGAGGTTGGCCTCCATAGCACTCTGAAGTTTATTATTCTCTCTCTCTGGTTGCGTAACTGTTAGTGATTTTTAGTCAGTGCTTAATATATTTGCATTTAAATGAAATTGTAGAAAAAGTATCTTTAGGGGTGGACAGTTAAAATAATTAAAAACACCCAAAGAAATACTCAAGCTCTCACTTCAAAGTTAATTTATCTGAATAGCATATTTTAGGTTATATAAACATGCCTCATATTCCACCCACTCCCCCAACCAAAAACCCAAAGAATTTGTGGAATGCAGTCATGTTCATTGGCATTTTTCTGTCTTGTTTCATAGCTAGTAGTACACTTACATTTATTTTTTACATCCTTTAAATATTATTTCTAGGGGAAAAAATGACATTGGCCAGGCATAATGAATGTACATTCTTGCGTCTGAGGAGGCTTTCACATTTAAAAGGGCTCCACTATCATATTAATAAAATAACTGTGGGCTTTTTTCTGCATCATATGATTGATTGTCGTGGTTTAGTTTCAGTTGGCAACTAAGCACCACCCAGCTGCTCGCTCCCCCTCCCCGCCCCGGTGGGATGGGGGAGAGAATCAGAAGAGCAAAAGTAAGAAAACTCGTGGGTTGAGATAAGAACAGTTTAATAATTGGGAAAAAGAAAACGTATGTAATAATAATAATAATTATAATAATAATAAATTGTAATGAAAAGGAAAACGAGAGAGAGAGAGAGGAACAAAACCTAGGGGGAAAAAAAACAAAGTGATGCAACCGCTCACCACCCACTGACCAACGCCCAGCTAGTCCCTGAGCAGCAATCCCTACCCCCTGGCCAACTCCCCCCAATTTCTATACTGAGCATGCCATCATATGGTATGGAATAAATAGCCCTTTGGGCAGTTGGGGTCAGCTGTCCTGGCTGTGCCCCCTCCCAGCTTCTTGTGCACCCGGCAGAGCAGGGGAAGCTGAAAAGTCCTTGACCAGTGTAAGCACTGCTTAGCAATAACTAAAACATCGGTGTGTTATCAACATTATTCTCATACTAAATCCAAAACACAGCACTATACCAGCTACGAGGAAGAAAATTAACTCTGTCCCAGCTGAAACCAGGACATTGACGTGTCTTGAATGTAAGCCCTGAGATGTTCTCTTGAATTCTCTTTTAGGTTCTTTGGCTACTGAGTTTTGATGATGATAAGAACACTTTAGCAGATGCCGTAGACAAGTACTGTATCGGTGTCCCACCCATTCAGTGGTTGGCCTGGATTCCACAGCTGTTGACATGCCTGGTTGGCTCCGAGGGCAAACTCCTTCTGAACCTCATTAGTCAGGTAGGTACAGAAGATGATCACTAATTTTTTATTGTCTGTAATCCTTGTTTTCAAGATGAGATACAAATATTTTTCAAAGCCAATTAAGAAAATGCTAAGTTTTAAAAATGCTATTGTTTGCAACTGTTGATGAGTTAAAAAATGCTAATTTTCTCTATAAGTAGAGTATTTTAAATTTCAAAGTGAGTATTACTTAATGAGATTAAATCCAGTGAAATTGTATGCCATATGTGCATGAGGCATTATAACTTTCCCTCTGGAATTCTGTTTATTACATTTTTGTGAACACTATAGAACACATTTAGAAATACATAGTTAAATGCTTGTAACATAGGAGTAGGGATAAAGAATTGTTAGCTTTAGTGACTAAAGGGCAAACTATTTCATTAGTGCTTTGTTTTTAATTAGACTTGATTTTTAAAAAAACAAAGCTCTGTCTGTCACCATCAGAAATCTTTACCCGGGCTTTGTAAATTTTCACTTGGAAGTTTACCATGACAAATGATTAGACAAATAAGCATAAGGTTTAGGGAGTTAGATGAAGAAACTGACTTCCTGGATTTGTACCTCTGAACTGACAGATAGGAGTTTTGATTAATCTTGCTTTGGGATTTTAAGACTTTTACTGCGTATTTCTGTCTGCTCCGAAGCAGAATCTAAGAGTAGAACATATACCTGTATCTCAGTATAAAGTTGGTTTAAGCATGTCTGTAGACTAAGGGAAAATAAGTGACTTCTTTCTGTTAATATGTTTTTGGATACTGTTTTGTTATGGCATAGTGTGAACAGGGTTCAAACATCATGTTTTCAGAGATGTTAACTGTTCATGGTCTAACTTCAGCTCTGTTTTAGCATGCACACAACCTGGAAGTATTTTGATGTTTGTTCATTCAAGTTAATGTAAAACAATTGTGAAGTCCTATTAACGTACAGGTGAACGTATGAAGCTCTCTCATTAGCCTGTAGCCCAGGCCACCTCTGTCTGCAGTGCTCCACTGTTTACTGAAAACTGGCAAAGGACAGCTGTTGTGCTGAATTCTTCACAGTATTATTCTTTCCTTCCCTCCACTTGATTTTTGAGATATGGACTTGATGATCCCTGTGGGTCCCTTCCAACTCAGGATATTCCATGATTCTGTGATATTCAGCTCCTTTTATACTATCCCTTATGTTTGCCCTTTCGAAGCTCTGAGAATGTGTATTTTTTTAGAGAGACAATATGTCCATGTGTGTTTGCGTGTGCACTGATACTTGCGTACATAAATCTAGATAAGTATGTGTATGCATATGCGCATATATGTTTCCTTCTCTCTCTCTCTCTCCATAAAATTAAAATGAAACTTTGAAGAGACCATGCACCCAAACAGTTTAAGAAATCAAAGTAGTTCAGGCAAAGTTGCTGATGCGTATGGCTTGGTATTGTCCTGCAACACCAGTGTGCTCAGCTGTCTTCTGACAGCAGACAGAAAAAACTTGCTTCAATGAGCTATTTGTTGAGATCTCTATAAAATTTTTAGAAGTGAGTGCTTGCTTGGAAGTGCTACTGTAGTTGGACCTTAGGCTCATAGATATCACAGATATTTTTGTTTATCTTGCCTTTAAACTTCAGGTCCATAGAAGGAATATAAAATTAAAAAATACAATTTTTTCTGTGTTACTAATTGAAAATTCTAAGTTTGCAGAAGTACTAGAACCTAAACCTTACAGTTGTCTTCGAATTATTTACTCTTGAATTACACCATGAAGCATATGTGTGTCAGGTTAGTAATCTGCCATAAATACCATATTACTGAACAATTAAACGCCATTACAAAATTTCTACCACTTACCATACCCATCTGGATGGAGGGAGAATCCATGATTTAGTAAAACTGTGGCTGGAGAAGCCTCTAATCATGTCTTAAGATGTGCTCTATCGTGGGTAGTACTTAAACACATCTTTTCTTTCCTTTAATAGCTACTGAGATTTACAGACTTTAAAGGGGATGCTGAATGCTAATACCTCTCTAGCTTTTTTTTTTTTTAATGGAAGCCATAAAATCTTTTTTATTTCTGGGTGAAATTGGTATCCCCTTACATTAAGTACCACAGTTAGGTGGAGTAAAGTTACTCTCTAATGGGCCTTCTTATCGAGTATCATGGGGCTTGCTGGGAATTGTGGCCTAATTTAAAGACTAACCGCTGTCATTATGTGTGTTTTTATTCCATTATGTACATGAGTAAGATCTTTGAACTGGCCCAGCTGGTACTCTGGCATTATGCTGTTTTCAGGTTTATTAGGCAATATGATCTGGAAGCCCTAATTAGGTAATGCCTTAACAGTGTGTGGAGGGAGTTGCCATTTCATCCTCTTTGGGTGTCTGTTACTGAAAGAAGCTTTAATTTCCTAGTTTTCAATAAGCTGTTATTTAAAACAAGGAGCTGATTGTTACTGAATTGCACTCATTTACAAAGAAAATCTGTACGTGTTGATCTGACCTATAGTCAGTTTTCCTTAGCTGAGAAAGACTTATATGTGTATCTCCAAATAGGTGGGAAGAGTCTATCCCCAAGCTGTCTACTTCCCTATCAGGACCCTCTATTTGACCTTGAAGATAGAACAACGAGAGCGCTACAAAAGTGGTGAGCTTGAAAATGATGAAATTGTTTCATCTCTTTGTAACTTAGTTATTATTTTGAGTTTCACCTGATTTTACTGGGAAAATAGATTCTCTAGAAAACATACCAATTTACCAAGGCTAAGGAGAAAAATTGTTGATAAACTTTGCTTTCATTCATTTGTTTCTGTGAAGTTAAATCTACAGATGGCTTGAGCTGTCATGAATTTTCTTGAATAAAATATTCACCAAGAAGTGTTTCATGTCCTTCATTCTCGTATCACCTTAATTATTGAGAATCACATGTTCTTTACAGGGTTTTAAAAAATTGGTGGAGAGTTAGAAAATTCTTGGATTACAAATTCAGAAGAGCGTTGTAGTTTTCTAAGATGTTCTAGTCTCATTTTGATTGGAAGCATGAACCACATGACATTCTGTTTCTTTTCAAATGAGTCAAACTTATTCTAAAATAATAACTTAACAAAACGTGAGTTCATGTAACTCAAGTGAGGTAAACTGCTTTATTTGAATAATCTGTACTTTAACCATAATAACTTCTTATGGTGAATTTTCAAGTAAAAATGATGAGTATCTAAGTTTACACAAAATCAATTTTAGCTTTGAAGAAATGTTTGGGAGGTGGGGAGAACATTAAGTAATTTGGACATCACCTTTTTTTTTTTTTCAAGAACAAATCTTATTTAGAGTTATGTCAAACGATTCCACAGAATTTAATTGTTCTTTTGTCTCCTGGGAATCCCAGGAGAGCTACTTGAAGAACCCTCCCTTCTGTTCTGTATTCTTTGTTACAAAGTGCATTGTTTATTTAATTGCCCTTTTCACTTGGGAATTGGCTCACTAAATTTCTGCATAAAACTTTGAAGGGTGCTAATTAAATAATGTCTTATTTTTCTTTGGGTGCTTCTTTGGAGGAGGAGGAGGTGCCCACATACCATAATACTTCACTACATTCATATCCAGCAACAGAGGTTTCTGTGCCACATTCTTTGTATTGCCACATGTCCATTTAGTGATAACCAGTAAAATATTTTCCTATAGGTTCTGCCACAAACTACTGCTCTGTCGATGGGTTGTGTGAAGTAGTGGGGGGTCATCTGATAAAGCAAAACTCTCTGCTTAATCACTGTCTGATGTAGTTGTAATGCAAGAGATGAGTTATACTAAAAGATACACTCTATGACAGTTTGTGTTTTGTTGGCACCAGCATGGTTATTCTTCAGTTATGTGTGAGAGATCTCTCCAAAAGGGAGGCGAGCAAAACCCTGATAACTTAAATAATTTGATCCTATATGAAACAGTGTCAGTTACTTCAAGAGCATGGTTTGGTAGTGTAAAAGCTAAGGCTACACCTCTTGGGAGTTTTTGAAGAGTGTTTATATTGCTCTAAGTTTGGAAAGTCTGTGCCATTGAACAGCATTTGGAGCAGAGTTTTCTTTCTGAAAAACATTTTCTTTGTAAAAATCAAATTTTCTGAAATTCAATAGATAATACATGATTAATAGTTAATGCAAATCTAAAGCAAATTCTTGGAACAATTTACTTCATTTCATGCAGGCATGTATCAAGTTTATGAAAGGTAATTTTATTTTTTTTTAATTTTCCGCTTTCCAGATTCTGGGCAACAACAGCCAAGTTCAGTTGGAAATCAGTCCCACTCTGCCTCAGATCCTGGGCCAATCAGAGCCACCGCACCAATGTGGCGATGCAGCAGAATTATGCATATGCAGCGAGAATTACATCCAACACTTTTGTCTTCTCTGGAAGGCATTGTAGATCAGATGGTCTGGTTCAGAGAGAATTGGCATGAAGAGGTATTTGGCTTTAATACACCTTCATATGTATGTATCATCGAAGGAAAAGTTAGCTGCAAAATATTTATCTAGAATTGTTTTTAAACATTAAAACATAACTATTTGTTTTGATTAGTAAACTGATGTATTTGTAGAAGTGATTGTTCTGATTGGAGTTTTAAGGAACTTGGTTATTTCTGGAAGCCATACAGAGGTTTCCCAAAATTATTAACTTGATGAATGCCTTTAGGGTTTAAGTTGTTGCTTGTACTAACTGAAAATTTATATTCTCAGATTAAGTTTCACAGGTACCAGTTTCCTTCTTGATCTGGTGGTCTGTGACAGGTGGTGATTATTGTCTGAAGTTTGAATTATAATAGAGCAGATGGACATGCCGCTCCACTTTTAATTCCCTCTCAAAGTGTCAGGCTATTCTGTTCTGTCTACCTAGCACAGTGTTTGTTTGAAGAAGGATCCCTCATATCACATCATTTTCTAATATATCACAAAATATGAAATCTAAAACTTAGCTTCTGTTGAAAGAGCAAGGTGTACTTTGTGATGCAGCATTTCCATTGCTCAGTTTGTTCGTTTGCAGTGCTAATAAGAATCAGTGCTGTCTTTCTGATTGACCCTCTGATGCAATTTAAAAATACAGTTTTAAATAAATGTTTCTGAGAGGATGACTTTACTATATAAAATGCAGTGTGGGAATAAATACATGGTGTCAAATCAGAAGGCCTAATCTTCCTGACTATTTTGTCTCTGTTTTGAATCCTTAGGTTCTTAGACAACTGCAGCAGGGCTTGGCGAAGTGCTATTCAGTTGCCTTTGAGAAAAGTGGAGCCGTTTCAGATGCCAAGATCACTCCTCATACACTAAATTTTGTCAAGAAGTTAGTCAGCACTTTTGGAGTAGGTCTTGAGAATGTCTCCAATGTGTCCACCATGTTTTCTAGTGCAGCCTCAGAGTCACTAGCTAGGAGAGCACAGGCAACAGCTCAAGATCCTGTGTTCCAGAAGTTAAAAGGACAATTTACAACAGGTAAATGTTTAAAATGTTTTTTTTTAAAAGTTACTTTTAATCTCCAGAGAAATTTCCCCCCCAAAGTTCAATTGTGAAGGCATTCTGCTTTTTTATTCTTCCAATATTTTTCGTGAGAGAAATATAGAAAACAGCACCTTTCTGTCATTCAGAAAACCTGAAATAGTTTGTCTGTTCCAGTCTTCTGTGGAGTAATAAAGATAATTCAAGTGAAAAACAGATCTCAACATAGAGAAACACAACATATTGTTATGTTTTTGTTACCTAAAACTGTGGTCAAGTTACATATGTGTTTAAAGATAAATTAGATTACTTTGCTATAATATTTTTGCAATTTGCGTAGAACTGCCTGCTATAGATGAGGGACAATAATGATCTCTCTTTTACGGTGATGCCAGAATTTAATGAAACTTTCACCATAGAACTCCACACTGACAATATTGTGTGAAGTCTTTCAAAACAGCCTACTTCGGATGAATAAGATTACTTTAGTGTTTTGGATAACTAGATTATAAAAATCCTATTACACAAATTTACACCGTTGCTAGGTAAATTGAATCAATAACTTTAATCAGATCTAATAAAAAAGATACTTAAGGGAAGTAGCTTTTTTGCTTAATTCGTTTTCCCTTTATCAGTGGAGTTACATGTTTGAGTATCTGATGTCGATTTAAAATTCTAAGAAAAGCTTGTGTACAGTAGAGTGTGGTTTTGATATATTTGGTGAAAGGTTTTAAGGCCATGAAGCTATACATGACAGAAGGTGACATTGATTGTCATCAGTGTTTTGGATTGCCAGGATTTTGAGTTTTGCATAAATTCCTATCTAAACTACATCAGCTTTTGCTTAAAGATAACTGTAGAATTAGGTGAAAAGGAATAGTTAAATTCAGGTGTGTGTGTTTTGTTTTTTTACAGAAAAATTCAAACTTATTAGTTGTTCAAAACTGGAAAGATAGAATTTTTGTGAAGATGTGGGTTTTCGTCTTTTCCTGAATGTACTTTTTTTCTTTACCCTACTGGGACTCCGACTTAGGTGATTCTGGCATGAGTTAAAACTCTATCATCTTAGCTTTTATAATGATGTAAAAAACACTCCCTTTCCACATCAGGCTGGTTCCTCTGCAAAAGTGAATCTTGCATTGAAAAGTTACTCTTTTTAGAATTCTAAGTTACATAAAGTTGCCTTAACTTAAAATTATTTGAGGTCAACACAGCTACTGAGCATTTACAGAGTTCAACAAGTAGACTTGCGGTGTTTTTTCAAGCATTTTACTGATAATGTTGTGAAAATAAGTGAACTGATGGGAATCTTGTGAGAGTAACTCAGTTGTAGAGATGACCTATATATCTTGTGCATGCTTCCTTTATTGCACGGTGTCCTTTTTGAGGCACAACAGTTGCATGACAGCAGACAATGAAAGTCCTGTATCATATGATTAAATTTTTAATGGATGAAGTGTACTAGGGAGGAAAATGGAAGTAGAAACATTTTGTGTGTCTTTGATGGAAGCTTACAGGGGGAAAAAAAAATACATTTAGTACAAGTTTATACTCGTTTTTCATTTTTAATAGCGGTTTATATGTCTTTACATTGCAATAGTAGTATACTCACTTTTTTTACTGCTATAAGTGTTGCTGATATGCTCAGTTTTTGTTGGTTTTGAGGTATTTTTGGTCTGTCATAGTACCTCTTGGTTTCTTTCCTTTGAGTGTTAGAGAGATCTAGGGTTTCAGAAGGTGTAAAGGAAAATGAAATACAACACCAGGCTCAAGTCTGCAAAATCTAAACTAATGTTTCAGCACATTTCTAGAGAAACAATTAAGAAAGTTTAATTACAATTCAGTTACAGTTTTTAGTTAAAAATGGAGAGGATTTTCAGTTTTTATATGCTGCTGTGCATTTTTTGCATGTCTTTATAATATATAAATGGCATTTAAGGTTTTCAGGTTTGCTATCTAATCGTGTAATTTATAAAGAATTAGATGGAACAACATATAAAACAAAGAACAACAACATAGGCCTGAACATAAAAATCATGTAAAGTTGTAAAATGTGAAGTGTTTCTTAGTAAACTTCAGTTTAATAATAAGTAATTACTTTCTGTATATTTTTGTTGAAGAGTTCAGTTATTTTTCAAGTATTATTAAACATGAATGTCTACAGGTTTAAAATAATTATTTTGCTTAGCACTAGATTTGATTTTATTTTAATCTAATAAATTCAGTGTTTCAGTTCACGAATTAAGTGTGGGAAAACAGAAGAAATTAAACTGATCGATATAGTTACACAGTTTTGTAATTTAATTCATTACAAAGAAAATGAAAATAAGTTTTTTATTAATTTTGCAATAACAGTAAAATATACATAAATTAATGAATAGGATTGTAATTACTGTACTAAAGATAGCAAAGGCTGTTTTAACATTATGAAAAACCATTTGTAAGTCATGCCTACTGTATCCTTTTCTCACACTAGAATGTTCGTTTGTTTTTTCTGATTCTCAGTACTAGTTGCATTTAGTTGATGGACAGATAATTACAGTGGTTACCTTCCGTTTCAAAAGTATCCAAGCTGAGGATCTGTCTTGGAGTAAACTGTTTTCTTCAGTTATTTCCAGATTAATTTTGACAGCTATATTTTATAGACACTTTCAACTATGTTTGGTTGCATAATCTCTTCCACCAATGTCTGAGTTGCATCTTAATTCCTGTTTGGAGCCACTGGGGACTCTCACACCATTTCTTACATTCTAAATACTTTGTCTGCAGTCATCTGGACCGTTGGAGCTTTGATAGGTCATCTTTTTCCATCCTAACATAATTTTTAAAACCAAATTTTACTTTAAATTTTTTTTTTTTTCCCCTGGAACTTCAAATGCATAGTTCTCTGACCATCTGTTCTTTGTTCCTTCTCTCCTTTTCTGCTAAACCTTTGACATCAAAGAACAGGCAAATGCTGAGAAATACTCCCTTTGAGAGCTCTCTTAGCAGTGAAAGGAGGAGAAAAACTGCCTCAATTGTTCTTTTGTGGGCAGATGATAGTTTAGAGTTTGGATCCTGCTTCTTTTTGCAACCATCTCTCCACTGAAGCTGAATACGAATGGAAAATTCCAAAATAAAAATATACCCTTAAAGGGCAAGATAATTTTCTTGAGAGTTTTGGCAGCCAGTACAAGGAATTCTCTACTGCGAATGGAAACTCTGTAATCAGAAGGAAGCTTCTTGAAGTCCTACTGTTTCTCTGAAGTGTGGTGAGAGGGCAGGGGGAAGAGCTCTGTTACTAATTTTCAGCTTTTTTAAGGATTTTTTTTTTTTCTTAAGAGTGAGCATAGCATCACTTGGGTAGCTCTTTCTTTACTTCTGTTCAGTTTTAGATAACAGGATGTTATCCAGAAAATCCAGATCGAGAGATTGGAGTTAGCATCATATTTGACCTTGGTCTGGTCTTCGCAGTCTTGGTTTTCTGGAGCTGAGTGATAAACCAGAAGTTCTGCTTCGTAGTTCTGCTTACCTGTCACTGAGATTTTTCGTGTTTGTTGGTGCTCTCCAAAAGTTCTTGTGAGATGAAAAAGAACCTTTGGGAAAGCACAGAGTATATAAATGGCTGAATAATAACTTCAAAAGTAAGACAGCTCTTCTCTCTCAGAGGATGCTTGGATCTTCTTCAGTATCATATGTATAAAGGATTTGAACTGCTCTGCGAACCTAAGCTTATGTTTCAGTCCCAGGTGGCATCTTACGTGATGGGTGTCCTGACTCTTTAGCTGAAGATCCTTGGGTCATGAACTTAATCATGAACCTTAATCATAGGCTTTGTCTATGGTCGGAATAGTCTTTAAAGTCTTGCAAATGAACTGTTGCTTGCTCTAAAAGCATTAATAGTCTGTTACTTTTAACTGATCAGAACTGTTTTCTGCCAGTGTAGCAGAAGGGGTTTTTTTAGTTGTTAAGTCTTAGTTTGGGGGTGTTTTCTTTGTTTGTTTTTTAATGCTATGTTAATGTTCTGTAGGTCAAGGGTTTTGGGGGGACAAGAGGTTTGGTACTCTAATTTTGCTAACTCAAGTGTATTCTTCTTTTGTGTTGCTTCATGAGAAGTGATGATACAGCCCTCACTCAAAAAGTATTAAGCTTTATCTAGTTGTGTTAAGAACCATCAGGATTTTTTAGGTCTGTTTCACTGGCAGGAAGATTGTGCCTCCTGTTTATCCTTTCATTGAGAGCGGCAAGAACTTGCCAATTACGCTGGGTTGGATGGATTCAGGTAGCAATCTTTGAGGCATTCAAGACTTCGAATGAATGTATGTGTTTGAAATACATATATCACACTGTAAAATCTTTAGCAGCATTGAGAACAGAGAGCAAACTTTTACAATTGCAGTCTGTATCATGGTCTTCTATGAATATCTCCATTAAAGATGAGGGGGTAAACTTCCTATTCTGTTTAGGAAAAGATGGTGTAAGTAGTAAGGTATTTTAGACCAGCATGTGTTAGCTTGAGAAAGATGTTCTGCAGTAGCAAGTACTGAAAAAAGTGGATTTGTTTGAAACAAAAATACTATTTATATAGATTAAGATGTCTGCAAAGCAGAGAGACTTTGTACACACATAATGTCTGGTCTTGTATTTCCGTTTCTTCCAGCTGAAGTGATTTTTGTTCTCAGATGGGCTCTCTGTGACATGAGCAAAAAGACTAATTGAACTCTGTTTTTCCCATCTGCCACCGGCAAACAAAACAACAACAAAAATCCTAAAATAGGCATTTCAACAAACTAGAGCTATTCTTGTGGTGAACTGAATGACTTTTTTTGTAAGGAATATATATTGATGCATATTTTTACTACTTGAGTGATTCACATTAGCACAAAAACTAGTTGCAATTTGGGCATACTTTCCTGTACTTCAGGAATTCAGGAGATAAATGATTCAATAATTTTGTCACTTTCATGAAATGATTTACTCCCACTGCTCACTAGAGGGTAGGCTTGGGATTATAATGAGTGTTTTACAGTGATACTGCAACAGATGCACTGTCCATACCAGGTAGAAAAAGAAAAGGGAATATTACAGAGTTATACTAATTTGTAACATCCATAAATATGAAACTGTATTTTTCATTATAGACCTTTTTCTTATAGAAGCGGAAAGGATTTTGTATGTGCTGTATTTTTCTCTGTTTTGGGCTAGTAGACTTAAGACTTTCACCAAAAGCTTTTAGCATATCAGTATATTGTGGATACACAATGCGCTATGTTGGGTTATGTGTTCTCTGATACTTTGTTTAAGTAACAGAATAGCAAAATGAAAGGAATCCTAGGTTGCATTATTTTATTTGGTAGTAGTATCCTGTACACATAAAGAAGAGAACTTGGAGAACAAGAGTCTATGTATAGAATTATATGAATTATTCTGTTTAAAAGAACAAATGTTCTAACCTTGTTTGTAGGAGTAAGTCTTGTGGATAATCAGTTTTCAGTGCTTTTAATTGTGGCTGAGAAAAACTTTTATATGTAGTAGTACCTGTGTGCATGTACTTAATGCACTATTAGCATACTTGCAGATAGATGCTTGTAGCATATTTATGTGGTCAAATTAATTTCCCCTCTGAGCAGCACTCATGATTGTTTTGTTTTGGGTTTTGTTTTTTGTCAATTTAGGAAAATATTGCGTGTATGTAACATAGTGAAATGTAGATTCTGCAATAAGATTCAAACTCATTTTTGAGACTGTGTTAATTTTCTGTTGTACTGAACCATAATGAAGATTCTGTTTGTTCTGCTTTAGCTGTAAATCTCAGAAATACTGAACTGATATTCTCTGTTTCTTGCTGTTGCTTTTTCACTTGTAACATGTTGAACTTAAAATGGCATCCTTTAGACTCTGTTACAGAAATGCTTTTTAAAAATTCAAGTCTGTTAGTTAACTTGCACAATTTGGGATGCCATAACTAATGAGGTTTACAGAGAGAGCAGTTTATCTTCTTATCCGATTGTGTTTAATCTCTTGTTGTGGTACTGAAGTGCTGAACCATAATTTCATTTGTGTATGTGGTTTATTCATTTTCCCTCTTTTGGGAAATTCAAACACATTTATTTATTTATTTATTGGCTGTGTTCTGAAACTGTAGTGAAGCAGCGTTGAGAAGATGGCATTGAAGTTGGCCCAGAAAATGGTTGATATTATAGTGATTTCTGTTACAGAATTATCCATGTAGTGTATTGAAGACCGTGTATTGACCTTGAGAAAGTTCTTTCTTCACTTGCATGTGGGCTAGAGGAGGTAGTTCCATGCTGCAGTACTGTTATGTTGCAAAGCAAAGAGCAGGCTGTTTGCATAATATTGTCATTTTTGCTTAGGCTGTCATATCTGTTCTTCCTGTGGTGGCATGCAATTGTTATCTAAGCCAGGAAAGAATAAAGAGATTTTTCTTGCAGCTCAGTATAGGAGAATAATAGTAATAGCAATTTTACTACTTGTCCTGCAGTTGCTCACAGATTCTATATTGTATCCTCAGTTGAGGCTCTTTCATCCCTTTTAAAAGTAAAAAGCCTCCACTGATTTTAAATAAACAAATCACTTTTAAGGAAAGAGGCAGAAAATTATAGCGCTAGACTGTAAAATAAACTTACTTTTCCTCTTTCACTAAATGATCTGATCTAATCGATTGGTTTATTACTGCTTTCTTTCTATACAGGTCTGTCTGGTTGCAGTATATAGGCAGTTAAATACCGTAATAGTATTTAAAATTTTCACAGTATGTTTTTCTAATGTTTGCATGACTGAAAAACAGGAAAATCTTGAAGTTTGTTATTTACTAAATAATAGAGAATATTTTAGAGCTGTGTGCAGAAAAGAGGTAGTAGATTCTGACAGGTTTAAGTTATATATAATTTTAGGACTTTACTAAAAGATTTTCTGTAGAGATGAAAAATTCAACAGAGCCTGTCTTTTAAAGGCAGTACAGCTCTCTGTGTGTGTTCAGTATGCACTATTGAACTGTATGATTTGTTCTCCTCCAGCATCTACTGTTGTGTTATTGCTGTTGTATGATCCTATACAAATTATGCTCTGACTCTTCCTTAATGATTCTTGTCTCTTCTGTTTTTGTCTGAACCTGCTGGTTTTCCTTTGTGTTTAGGGTAGCCATGTTTCTCTGCTGGACTTGCTTGGTAGTGTGCTTTCCCTTTTTGTGTGAGTTGCTGATTGTAGTAGCTTTCCGTTTTACTGTAGTATTCAAGGCCAGTGTGATGCTTTTCTACATAACAGGTATGTGTGCTGTATGTGGGACTCGTTAAAGTATTTTGCTTGAGGGCATGTGGCTGAAAGAACCTCTTTGAAAATGCAGACTTCAGACACTTGGTAGTTAAATACCCTGTATAGAATTTGAAATGCTAAGGATGTATGTTTTGTTTTTTTTCTTTTAGACTTTGACTTCAGTGTGCCAGGGTCAATGAAACTTCACAATCTTATCTCTAAACTGAAGAAATGGATCAAAATTCTGGAAGCAAAAACTAAACAGCTTCCAAAGTTCTTCCTCATAGAGGAAAAGTGCCGCTTTCTAAGTAATTTTTCAGCTCAAACTGCAGAAGTAGAGATACCTGGAGAATTCCTTATGCCAAAGCCAACGCATTACTACATCAAGATAGCAAGGTAACCTAAAAAGACCCTTTGGTAGTTGTAATTCTGAAAATAGAGAAAAAAATGAGAACCTCCTCCATCCGTCCACTCTGCAAAAGTAGATGTTGTGTACATTTCATATATTTAAATTATGTATATAGAGTCATACTTTGGTATAACACCTTTATTTTTTTTTTATCTTCCTTCGGTAATTTTACATTGCCTCACTAAGCAACTGTACTTAACGTGAAGTATGAAGAGTATATTTGGTTTTCTTTTATGTTGATATAAGTTGAAATTAGTTCTTCTCTTGTAGTCAATAGAGGTACTATTCTTCAAAATAGTGATAAAGGTCTGATCTAATGATTAATTTTGCTCAAGAACTGTGTTTTCTTAAAAACAAATAAACAAAATCAAACAAGAGCTTTTTGACCACAAAAGAGAAACCATGGGCTAGCTGGATAATATAATTGTACCTTGTAATACAGTTGCACTGCCTTATTTCTTTGGAGGTTTTTTTGTTTGTTTGTTTTGTTGGTTGTGTTGGGCTTTTTTGTGGTTGGGTTTTGGTTTTATTTGGTTTTTTTTTGTTTTTGTTTTGGTTTTTTACATCATGATTTAATATCAGAGGAGATTAGCTCAGGTGCTTTAATATCCCTTTCTTCCTGATAGGTTTATGCCCAGAGTGGAGATAGTTCAGAAACACAATACTGCAGCTAGAAGACTCTATATCCGAGGCCATAATGGAAAGATTTACCCATATCTGGTAATGAATGATGCTTGCTTGACAGAGTCTCGTAGAGAAGAGCGAGTATTACAACTTCTTCGCCTTTTGAACCCCTGCTTAGAGAAAAGGAAGGAAACCACAAAAAGACATTTGTTTTTTACAGGTACTGAAAAGAGATATTTTTTAATTAAAGTATGTTATACTCAAAGATTATAATTGCTAAAGTTTTTGACAGTTACTAATCACTGATACTGAAGTTTTTTGACTATTCAGAAGGTAAATTCACATCTGTCTAGGTGATTAGTCTTCTC
The DNA here is from genome assembly GCF_034638445.1 of Ciconia boyciana. NCBI lineage: Eukaryota > Metazoa > Chordata > Aves > Ciconiiformes > Ciconiidae > Ciconia > Ciconia boyciana. The sequence goes on along the minus strand of NC_132946.1, from coordinate 8,123,698 downwards.
TGGCATTGTAGCACCCCTCTGAAGTAAAGTTGATTGCATGTGATTTACGGTGTTTTTAGAAGAGCTTATGTGCATCATTTATGGTATAAAGTTCAGTTGTGAGTAACACACATAAGGCAGAGGCGTGCCCATTGGATCTGTTGCTATGGAAATGGATACAGGTACTTCAGAACAAGCATTTAGAGACAACTGGGGAGGGACAGAACACAACTTTTTCTCCCCAAGTTGCAATATATGAATATTGAATTTCTTTTACCTCTTCCACATAACACAGAAGAAGAAAGAATTTTTTTTGGTAGGGCTTAGAATTTGATATATAGTTTCTGAATTCTCTGATATGAGAACATATCTTTGTAATTTTTGAAGTAACTTTATATATCCATGGTGATGTTTACTTTCAGGAATATGTACTGACTGGTTAGTTGTTGCCAAATAAAATCCATTCATAATCTAGATATTGGATGCAGGACTTCTGTTGATCATACTTCTATGATTCTGTAAAAGGTTACTTGGTTTGGAGAGTGTACTTTGCCAACAGCACCACCTGGCAATGCTTAAATATTACAGAATTAACAAACCTAATGGTAGGGAGGCCTTGATGAGAGTTAAGGAGGGTTCCAATATGATTTATGTGTATAAATTGCCAAAATACTCATGTAGTAAAAAGCTCACATATTTAGGCATTTCAAAACAGAAACAGTGAATGAAGGCTGAACACACAGTCTTAACTCTTCCTCTTTCCTTGTGTGTCTTGGCTTTTTCATATGTTGATTATAAATAATTCATTCATGAAATGAGAAACAGAATATCAGAGTCTCGCCTGGCAACATACTTGATCTGCTTGTGATTCAAATACTAATGTAAATGCTTTAAAATAGTTAAACTCTTGTGTTTTCCAGATACTAAGGCTGTTGGCAAGTTCCAGCTTACAGCTGTGTAGCTACTTCATATTAATGAAGTATAAATACTTTTCATTTCAGAAGGTCAATGAATCACTTACTAGCTTCATATAAATGAGTTCTGTACATTGCATTAGTCAGTTCTAATAATCCTTGGTTGGTGAGCAGGAAATATATTATGGATAAGGGAAACTTTAATCAAAGACACTAAGACAAAGCTGCTACTTTGCTGTTGTCCTGTTAAAAAATGCTGAGATCTGATTTTTAAAAAGTATGGTTTTATCAGTCCTCCTTTTCGGGCTAATAGTATCTATTGACATGAAGTTGCTGTCATGAGCTTAGGTGGCCAGATGATGCGAGTTGCACTTAGAGAGCTAGAAATGCGTATTTTGAGTTCTAACTTTAAAAAGACAAAAATGTACAAGCCAAAGGATTTGTTATAATAAAAGGTAAATATAGTATCTCTACATATATGAAGACAATTTTGCATCACTCTGAGGCCAAAATGACAGAAATGCAATACATAAAGCCTTGAAAGATGTGATAAACAAGGCCACTGATACAGAAGTATATCCTCTATATAACATGATTAGTAAAGTAACATGTTTTCTTTCAGAGAGCTGTTTTTAAACTGTAGTGTTTTTGGAAATAATTCTGTACCTTGTGGTTTGATACTATGTGAAAGAACCTAAAGAACATTCATTTTTCTGCTGCCAGAGGTTAATGGAAGCAGACCAGAAGAAATAGCTCATTAACATCCCTTCTGCAGAACGCATTTTCTTCTTTAGGATTGAAGAAATTACATCAAACAATTTAAATGCATTTAAAAAACTTTTCCGTGTATTTCTGAGGTTAATTATTACAGCTTCTGAGGGAAATGATGAGAGAACAGTTTTGGTGGTAACTGGAGGTTGCTGTCAAACAGTACAAACAGTGTCACTGGAAAAGCTAGCTAATGGCAGAGACCTGGTCTGTCTTGATGTAGGTGGGGATGCACATAAGACTCAGTAGCATGATAGATCTGTTGAGCACCATAAAACAGCAAACAGGGTTTTTGCAAGTTTACTGTTCATCAAGGAAGAGCTCAGCGGCTTAAGTTTTCTTATTATTGAATATTTTGCTGTGTCTTCCCTATGTTGTTTTCAAATAGTGTCACTTAAACATCTATTCCTCAACTATGTTCAGATTTTTTCCTCCAGTTATTCTGAATCACTTTAAATACCCTATTGAGTTTAGTAGTTTTGTTCTTCAGTCATTTTTATTGACATAATGCCAGTGTCATGTAATCAGATATTACGAACCCATCTGCATCTGAACAAAACATTACCTTCTTTTCTGCAGATAAAGAAAAGTAGGAAGAATAACAAGTGCTCAATTTTTTTTGCTAATACAGTTGATGTTTCTGTTAAGATAAAAAAAATCTATCATACTTGCTTTTTAACTGAGTTTGTGAATTAGTTATGAGTGTAGTAATAAAAATTTTCTCTTGTTACACTTCAGTTGATTATCACAGTTGTGTGTTAAGGGCTGATACTTGCATGCTAATTCTTCTCTTAGTATTTGGGTTATGGATTAACTGTTTTGTTTTATTTTGCTCTCTCTGCTCCTGACCCCTGCCACCATCCTCTCTCACCCTTCTCAAATACTCCTAGTTCCCCGTGTTGTAGCAGTTTCTCCACAGATGCGTTTGGTTGAAGACAATCCCTCTTCTCTTTCCCTGGTGGAGATCTATAAGCAACGCTGTGCCAAGAAAGGCATTGAGCATGACAACCCTATTTCTCGTTACTATGACAGACTGGCAACGGTCCAAGCACGGGGGACTCAAGCTAGCCATCAGGTACTAGAATATAAAATAAATTTTAATCAAGGGCTTTTCTTGAGGACTCTACTATACTGTGTCCAATCCCCCCCCTCCCTGACTCTTCACCTCTTATTAGGTGCGAGACATTTTGCAGAGGTGGTGTTTTGATTTTGGGGGGTTTATTTTGTTTTTGCTTAATGTATTATTGGGAACTCTTATATCTCTTTGGTATTTTAGATTGTCTTGGAAAGCTTCAAAAAAGCTGTATTTGTTTTACTCTAGGTTGTTTTGGGTAACTGCAACTGAAAACAGACAAGGTGTTGATTGCTTTTTGGCCCTTTCCTATAGTGCTTTGAAAATAATTGATAACATGAGAAACAGCTTTCCTAATTTACATAAGCAGTTACAGCATGGTATGTGATGCAGGCTTCCCCATGTTCTTCTTATGTATCTCCTAAAGTTTCCAGTGGATTGATTTCATCTAAATCGAATGGAAACAGTTGAGTAAGCTCACCCTAATAAATGATAGTACTCAGAAAGAACAAAGCTGCCTCTCTCTGTAACCTCCATCAAAAATCTAATTGTGATTAATAAGGTTATTTAATGTTTTTTTAATCTTAAGGTTAACGCAAATTCTTACATAAAATGCCAGTCCCATTTCACATATAGCTATTAGAAAATCGAAAGTATACATGTATCACAGACATCATTTAGAAAAACTATCTTTTCAGGCTTTCTTTGTTACAAAATAAAATGAAGTGTTACATAACATCTGTTTCTATTTTGAGAATTTTTCCTTCAGGTTATGGAACTCTTTAACAGCCATTTAATTGAAGTCAGTATGACTATCATGCTTTCTGGTGTAATAAAACAGATCCTAACTTTATTTCTTTTTCTAATTAATTAGGCTAGTATATGCTACAGTAATTAAATATTTTGGTAGGTTGCAAATGTTTACATCTAGGGAAAAAACTATTGCACAGTGTTCACTTACAGAAACAGTTGAATACAGCTCTCGGCTTTTATATGTCTGTATTTTTGAAGTAATTTTGCTGTAATACGTGTTACAAATTACTTTACCCAATGTCTTTCCCTATCTTGTGTAGTAAAAATCCTTCACCTTTTACCCTGTATATGAAGAAACCATGCAGAGAGCCATCTTTAGGTTGCATGCTTTGTAGGTCCCATGTATAATTTCAAATCTCGTCATTGTGCTTAAAATAAAGGGTCTTATTGCTGCAAAATGCATACCCAGCTTGCACTGAAGCTAGAAAATAGTGAAGTATGTTCCGTTAGTTTCCCATAAGAAGTGCAGCATCATGACTTGAATGTCTCTTTAGCTCACATCTGACTTTCTTGAAAGTCTTGAATAGAAGATACTTCAAGTTGGGTTATATAACTTTTCAGTCTCAGGTTTTCTGACATGCCTGTTTGTGGTTCTCATGCTTATATGGCTTTATTAAAAATTTAGTCTTTTCAGATAAAGAATGTTTTTCTAGCTGTGCAGAGGATGGGCTAACAAAATATTATGTGTGTTTTGACAAAGAAGTCAGGAAACAGTGTTGGATTGAAAGTGTCCAAGTTCAGGATTTTTTTCCTAAAATGGGATATAGCAGTTGAGATAAGTTGTTTGGTAGTTCCTTTTGGCATATTTGTCTGTTGCTAAAAAGTGTATTAAACATGATCTCTTTCAACTAATATTTTTAATATGTAGGTTCTCAGAGATATACTTAAAGAAGTACAGAGTAACATGGTGCCGCGCAGTATGCTTAAGGAGTGGGCTCTACATACATTCCCCAATGCTACGGATTACTGGACTTTTCGAAAGATGTTCACTATTCAGTTAGCCCTAATTGGCTTTGCAGAATTCATCTTTCATTTAAATAGACTCAACCCTGAAATGCTGCAGATTGCCCAGGTATGCTTTAGTTTGTTCTAGATGCATGCTGTCGTCTTTGATCAAATGGAAATTTGGACTATACTTCTGAAATGAGTCAAAACGGTAATTCGACATACATAATTAACAGTGCATTTCAGTAGGCTTTTCATTTATATGTGATTGCACATCATGTAGGTAGTAATTTAAACTGCAGTCCCTGTGGACATCAACTCTACCTTTTGTGGTGAGAATTTAGAACTTTGTCTGTAAAATTGTTCTTAGATATTGGAACTGTTCATGTAAATGACTGATAAGTCTCTCTTTTTAGTCCTCCTTCAGATATATTGCTTTGAATATATCTCTGTGTCAAACAGATTTTAAAAAAAAAATAATTTAGAGCTTCATTTTCTTAAAGGGGAATACCCTTTTTCAAATACTGTTCTCTTTTCAGCATTGCCATCATGTCAAGCTACAACTCCTATTAATAGTGATTTTTCTGTTTTAACCCAACATTTAAAATGAAGCTTGCCACCTTAGTAGGGCAAAGGTGGTATATATTAGTCTTAATGACATTTTAATGCATGGAGGGCTATACTCTGTATAGCAATTAAGATTCTTTAATCCCTCTAGATGAGTGTTCAGATGCTTACCCAGAGTGAACAATGCATAGAGAACGCTTACCCAGAGGTGGGATGCATAGAGAACAGAGACCTGTCTATCTGCATGACTCCTTATAGACCACGCTACAAAATAATCTATTCCTTAAGTTTGATATTACAATAATATGTATTTAGTAAGGGGTTTTGAACACATTTTGAGAGAAATACATAGCTCACTCTGCGCATGACTTTAATTTTAACTTTTTTGCTCAAAAACTGTTTGACTGAAAGAGCAAAAAGCCATTGGAGTACTATTTGTACTCTGAGTATTAACAGTAAACAAAAATCGAACTTCTTTTAGTTTCATTAATGAAAATCTGTTCCTTTAATTACTTTTGTGCATCTTGCTTTTAAATCCAGGATACTGGCAAGCTAAATGTAGCTTACTTTCGCTTTGACATTAACGATGCTACTGGAGATTTGGATGCCAATCGTCCAGTTCCATTCCGGCTTACACCAAACATTTCTGAATTTCTTACCACCATTGGCGTGTCTGGTCCACTGACTGCATCTATGATTGCAGTAGCTCGCTGCTTTGCACAGCCAAACTTCAAGGTTTGTATACCTTTTGAAAGGTTGTTTGCAGGCATGGCAATTTATAAACTAAACAGCACTTTCTTGGTTTAAGGTAGAAACTTAAGGTAGAAGCAGAACAGTCAGTATTTGTTTTTAAATCTTACCCTAAGGTCATCACAGAGGCCAGCTGAAATGTTTGCAATTTGCCTTTTTGGAAAGAATAGGAGGAAGATAGGTGTAATTCTACCCTTAATTTAATTTTTTTTGTCCAAACCTGTTAATTCAGGCTGATTGTTTCAGTGCTCTAGCCTCATAAATCCTTACAAATTCTGCCAGTGTTAAATAGTAAAATGACAAATGCAACATCATTTAGAATCTTCAAAATAATCTGTGAATAGAAATGTCTCTTGGCCCTTTGTTAGCAGAATAGAATGCTAAAGATATACTGTTACTTTGATGGATTCTAGCTCTTAGCAGGGTGTAGTTTTCTAAAGAAATTGTCTAACTTCCTTTTAAATTCTAATGCTTTCCAAAAATGATGCATCTTGCACTTAGGCAAGCAATTTGCACCAGAAAGACATTCCACAGAACATACAGTAGCTACGGTGTGAGCTAGTTACTCTTTAAAAGATGGAAAATATCCTAAAGTGATTTTTTTCTTTATAATACAGAAAGCTGTGTTAGAGTATTTTTTAATAATTCATCATCTTACATTACAAAGCATGTCTATACATGCAAATGAATTCACAGACGTAGCCTGTAATTTCAACATCTGAATGATGTATGCCCAATTAGACTTGCCACATCAATTTGGTGCGGCCCCACCTCGGGTACTGTGTGCAATTTTGGGCACCTCAGTATAAGGAGGACATCAGACTATTAGAGTGTGCCCAGAGGTGGGCGACCAAGATGGTGAGAAGTCTCGAGGGCAAGACTTATGAGGAGTGACTTATGAGGAGTTGGCTTGTTCAGCTTGGAGAAGAGAAGGCTGAGGGGTGCCCTCATCGCAGTCCACAACTTCCTCAAGAGGGCCAGTGGAGGGGCAGGTGCTGATCTCCTCTCTCTGGTGACCAGTGACGGGACGAGAGGAAATGGAAAGAAGCTGCGTCAGGGGAAGTTCAGGCTTATGAAAAGGCTCTTCACTGAGAGGGTGGTTGGTCACTGGAACAGGCTCCCCAGGGAAGTGGTCATGACACCAAGCCTGTCAGAGTTCAGGGAGCATCTGGACAACACTCTTAGTCATATGGTTTAGTTTTAGGTAGTCCTGCGAGGAGCAGGGAGTTGGACTTGAAGATCCTTATGGGTCCCTTCCAACTTGAGTTACTCTATGATTCTGTGATTTGTTGAAGATCAGAGCACAGGTGCCCATTTATTCTTTTTGGAGCGATGGGTGCCTACATCAATTCAGGCATGTGGTGATTATTGCTTTAGATTATCTATCTTTTGGACTTAAGAGGAATGCTTTTAACGTTTTCTGCATTTATCTTTTTTACAAATGTCCATGAAATCTATTTAATATGTGTTTGTATATGTTGGCCTATAACACCTATATGTGTTATAAAATGTTTTATTTGTTATGTGCAAACAGTGAATTTAACTCAGACTGGATACCTAAAAGTTTGTTTTAGAAGCTCAAGACTGTTGGAGTTGACAGATTAATGTCAGTAACTCAGCTCCGTGATGAGAAGAAACCAGAAAACTATTTGTTGCAGGCGTTTCTTTTTCATCCAAGGATAGAACTGGCCTGTATATACCTATGTATATACATATATATTATATACATACGTATGTATGTTGCAGTCAGCATTCTTTCCCTGTTTGGCAGAAAACAGTATTCCCTGAGAGTGTAATCGTTGTGCAAAAAACCCTCAGCTTTGCAAAGCACTCAATCTTTGCACAAGTCTTCTGTGTATGTGTGCACATGTGTGGGAAAAGTCATAAATTTAGTGGAGTCATTTAAAAATAGAATATACGTGACTGTGTGTATGAAGAACTTAACATATGTTATAGTTTATGTGATTTTTCATTTCTGTAGGAGTCATTGTGTTGTGTTTTCATAATGAAAGCTTTTTATGAAAAGAAACACCTTGAGAGGAAATAGTAAAGACAGTTGAAAGGCACACTCATCTTGAAAAGACTGAGATTGCAATGCGGGACCAAAAGTACCAAAATGCTGTTGACTAAAATCTAGTTACAATTCTGTAATCCCTGATGGTTCTTTGGATTAAGTATAATAGTCTGATTTTTCTCCTTCATATAGGTTGATGGCATCCTAAAAACTGTGCTACGGGATGAAATAATTGCATGGCACAAAAAAACACAAGAGGATACTTCTTCTCCACTCTCAGCAGCTGGGCAACCTGAAAATATGGACAGCCAGCAGCTGGTTTCACTAGTTCAAAAAGCTGTTACTGCTATCATGACTCGACTTCATAATCTTGCTCAGTTTGAAGGAGGAGAAAGCAAAGTCAACACTCTGGTAGCAGCTGCAAATAGCTTGGATAATCTCTGTCGGATGGATCCTGCCTGGCACCCCTGGCTGTAACTTGAAATTTTTCAATAGCTTTTTTTGCTGCTGTTTGTGGTGCGAGCCATATATTATGTTAAGAAAATGTGAAAAAAGCTTTCCAGACCATGGCTTACCTGTCACACTGCATTTTGTTAGTCTTCATTTTAATCGTGTTTACAGTAATATGACAATTTTACTGTTTTTAATTTCATGAGGGGACATTTCCTCCTGTTTAAGAAAGGTTGTTTAATATGCAACAACAGCTTTCACAAATAGCTTAAAATGAAGAGAGGAAACTTAAATAATGTACAGAAAAATCTTATTTTATGATGAGGACTATAAAACTAGCATTGTTAGATTTAGGGTCTGCCATTCCTAATAACCTGCAGTATATAAATTTTTTATACAATAGTAATTATTAAAAAAAAAAGACAGTATTCCCAGTTACTGAATTTTACTTTGTGAAATTTTACTTAATCACTGTCCCTTCATTATATCAAATTGAAGGCACAAATAAATACTCTGCCTTTAAGATTGCTTCAGATTTACACGAGCAAAGTTGGTTTGTACAGAGAATTTTGTACCAAATGTATAGAGGTGACTTTTTGTTAGGCACTGAGAAAATGATGATCATATTGTGCTAGCTTTTCTTGGAGCACAAGCTATGTATAGTAAAAGTGTAAACCATTTGGAGTATTTGGTTTAGTTGTGGACAGTGTTGGGGGGGGGAGTTTATAAAAAGGATGGAAAAAATCATCCTTTGATACATGTATTTGGCTGTAATAGATAAAAAAAGTAAAATCTTATAAAGTTCTCTTTTTTAAAAATGTTTAGAATTACAATAGCTTCTTTAGAATGAATCTGTTTCTTTGTAATTTAAGAAAAGATCGGTTTAATGTTTCACTCGTCTTTCTGTTGTGTTAGCATTTTTATAAAACTTCAGTGTTGAGAATGTTAAATTTGTACAGAGTGATTTTTTCAAAATAAATATTTTGTAAAACTCTCTATGGTATTCATTTTATTTAGAATATTTTTAATATTATACTATGGACGAAATAGAAAAGACCCAAAAGCAGGTGTAATCTTTAATAAATGAAAATAGCCTGTATGTTAAAGGGTGGTGACTGTATTAATGAGACATGGATGTGATGTTCTCATGTATGGTGTTGAATTTGTTTACAGAAGAGCTGCAGATAGGAAGTATGTATATGACAAGAATTTCTTCATTCAGTGTACAGTCTTTCTTCCTAGCTAGTCAATTAATGTGTTAACCATCTGTTTTCTAAAAACCTTTCTTTAAACAGAAGGCTCTATTTCGTCTCTACAAGAAATTTGGCTTTTAAGTAATTGTTCAGAGGTCAAGATTTTATCTGCAGATGAACTCTATTGGGGGACTTCTGCTATTCCCACAGAAACAAAAGATGATCTTGATTGCTATAGCAAAGGATGGGTTGGTCTGTCTTTTTTTCTTTTTTTTAATAAGCAGTCAACAGGTTCTTTAGAGATTTCAGAATAACACGAGAGGCATAATCGAAGTTAATCACCACCATTGAGTAGTGTACTCTCTGTGAGACAAGGGGAATTTCTAAAAGCCAATCTGATGACTCTTCCTGGGTGGGTGAGCTCACCTACAAGTTAACAGATGAACAACTTTAACTCATTGGTTACCTGCAGATCAAGGCTTGCGGTAGGTATGGCTGTAGTCAAGTCATTATTTAAAAACAAAGCAACGTGTGCTTTCCATAGGTCTCTTATGGAGTTGCAAAAAGACCTCTTCCTTTTATCTTTGCAGCTATTAGCAGAACCAATCAATTGATATGGACTTGAGTGTCAGCATTATGCAGGGGTACATGTCCCTCTCTACTGTCCATCTTATATGACAGTTCTGCTAACACCATAAGCAGCACTGAACCTGGTGCAGAGAGAAGCGAGGCTGCTGGACAGAAAGTGCTATGTATGTATGTATGTATAAGTGTATATATAAATACACACACAGAGTTTGCACCTATGAGTGTAATATGAACTCAAAACTGTTTAGTTAAGTTGATTAATTTAAACCCATTTGAAGGCTAGTGTTAAGTAGGTTTTTACTGTATGTTTGGCTGGGAGGCATCACTTTGTCATGTGATTCAGGATTCAGTTATCTGCACAGTCTTCATTACCTTTCAGGTGGGTTATTCCAGTGTTGTACTGGGCGTGAAGCCTTTGGTGGTTAGTACAGAATATTTTGCTATATGTTAGTTATGCATAAATGTTACAGTATGTGCCAATTAAACAGCATATAGGATAATGTATAGTTTTGCTAGGTTAAATTATGAATTTGCACCTGTTCTTTACTTTTTGACTAGTAACAAGCTCATCTAGTATTAGAAATGAAGATACCTTGCACTCCAACTTAAATGCATTTTTTTCCCTTTGGGATATAACTATAATATAGCAGGAAAAATAAAATGAAATTTTGAAAATGGAAATTAAGATATTATTGACTTGTAAATGAAAAGGAAAGCTTTACCCTTAGCTCTCGTAAATGAAAAGTAAATGCACAATAATGAATTTATGGAAAAATGTCATATTTTCAGAGAAAAAGCCTGGAAAATAAACGAACATTCCATTTTTGTTGTAAAATACAGCACAATATTAAGGAACAGTGATATATTTAGCTTACTCTATGTAGGAGTTGTAATAATCTAATCCTAGAAGTTTTGGAATAAAAAGGGAATTGGAAATACTTTTTCACTAGCTTAAACTGCAACTGTGGTAATGCTTTATATGTTTCTCTGAAATTATTTCACTTAGAGGATTTCCTATGAAAGTTTCTTTTCAATTCTTTCCTAGGCGAGATGGACCAGAGCGTTTCCCAGCTGAATCCCTACTGCCTTTCCCATTAGTTCGTTTGAGGACCTTAGCAAGAGCAAAGTGACTCTCAACAAGCAAGTCATGACTTTCCTAGGTTCCTACCTACTTTTTCCCTGGGTCCAGAAGAGTCAGTAGCAGATAATGTCCAGCAGAAACAGATGGTAAGCATTCAGCCCTCAAAAGTTTAAAAAAGAATGATAGCCAGCTGGTTGACCCTGAACCATAGCCACGTGATGACAGGTAAGGCAGGTCAGTTTGTGGACTTGCGATCCAGGCATTTAGATCAAGGGGATCAAGTCTTTCTGCGTAACATAGTTCTTACGTGGATCAAAGGATTTGCTGTGCGATTTGGCTGGGAGGAAGAGTTTATTACTTCTCACCGGATACTTTTTGTTCTATATTACAGTTTGTTTCCTTGTACGATGAATAAAGTGTGGCCCCTTTATTCCCACACTTGGTTTGTGGGCTCCTTACATATTGAATAGAGGATGATAGATTGAGTCACGCTGTATGCCAATACATACAAGTGGAAGCTCAAATACATGAGTGGTAAGGACTATGTAAGGATTTGGAAAACAAACATCTCTTTTTGGCAAAGACTTGCTTCCTTATCAAAATCATGTTGGCAAGAAGAATCTGAACTTATAAAACATAACACTTCCTGCATGTGTCACAACATACTCTATATGCAGTCATTCACAACTAAGCTTAGCGCCTTCATGACTTGAAGGGAATTGTTGGCTTCCTTTTATTGAAGATCGTAACATCTGTAGCTGTGAAATATGGCACGTGCTGCATCAGAGGAGTTGCAGTATTTTTTCCTTAATCATTTGCATGTCTTAGATATGTCCGACTCAGAGATGACAGCTTCCCTGAAAGGAAATCATCAGATAATTCAGCCACTTTTCTGTTCATGATAGAAATCATAATGGAAAGATGAGAATGTAAGTTAAAAGAGACAAACTTTGTTGTTTTTAGATTTGTGACCTCTCCTGTTTATTCAAATATACTCCTAAAAGAAAACATGAGGTGTGAGGGAACAGTGCTAATAGGGAAAAGAGAGTTATTTTAATGAGGTCCCTGATGGTGTTAATGTTAATACTTGGTTCTCTTCTTTTGTGAATATATGCTATGGATTTACCTTATTTTGTGAGAAGGCTTACACAGTCTTAACCCAGAGTTTTACCACTGGCTCCAAGGAGGTAATTCCTGAAAGCTTTTAGTTATACATGAGCATTCTTCAGAGTCTGGAGGAAATCTTCTGACATATCTTGTATGATCAGCAACTGTCCATTAGCAGGTAAGTGGTTTGACATAGTACAGTATATGACGTTCCTGATTATCTTCAAGAACATGTGGCATGCATCTCAGCCGCATTTAATTTTTTATGATTGTAGACAAGGATTCCCTCTGTCTCATTAGTTCAGATAGATGCTCAATATGCATCTTGCTGAGCAGATACTTGAAAGTGAAATACATTAATTGTCAATTCACTAAGTGTTCCCTTTAAGGTTTCTTCCCTCAGCTTAGATATTACACAAAAAAAGCCCATGTTATTACTCTGTAAAAATCAAACACTTGAGAATTAAGAGAGATCAAATTTAAAATTTTCTCTGAAATTGTGTGCATGGGCATTATGCCATTCTTAAAATTCTTCCTGTTGTGTTTTTGTTTTTTTTTTCCCCTGTAGAGCCCTGGACAGATTTGGCTGGATCTTCATGAGGGTAACTGGTGACAAGTCTTTGACACCAAAGTTGTGCCAGCCATATTTTAAGTCTGTATGAAATGCATAGAGATATACATGTCTGTAGACTTTCGCACACATACCTGTGTTAGTGTGAAGTGGGCTTTATGGTAGGTCGCTCGAGTGACAGAAATACTAGTAACTAAGAAGCAGATTTGGCATGAAAAACTGGAGACAAAAATGTGAGCTATGGATTTTACATGGAGAATAAATAGTTGTCATGTTTCTGAAATTATACTGTATTATTTCAGTCTCCTGATTTTTGTAATCATGTTTGGCTCCATCTTTATTAGACGATGCTGCTGCAATTTAACCATTTATTAGTATGGTTTGCTCTCAAAGTAGATTATCAGAATTCATTTACTTAAATGATTTTGTTTTGGAGTATAATTCACTTAACATTAGTTGGGTGTTTGAGTCCACCCTCTGAAACTGGTATGCCACTTTCCTCTCCTGCAATTGGGCTGTCCATGGATTGTCAGATACAAAGAGAGCGAGCGAGAGATTAGTTATTACTGGAAGAAGATGACTCAAAGCATTTCAGCAGCAGACAATGAAAGCTCTGTTTCGTAATGGCAGTAGAATAAAGTTGCTTTTAAGGCTCCGATCTGTTTCAAATATGATGCATGAAATGTTCTTTTGTGGTGTAGAAACCTATTCAGGGAGAAGAATTCAAACTCACAGGAGCTTTTAATCAGCTCAGTGCGGGTGCACTTCACATTTAAGAGGTTCGGGAGAGCACATGTGAAACAACTGGTGTCTCGCACGTGATTTATCATCATTCATTGGATGTGTCAGGGTCCTCGGTGTCCACGTGTGCAGGCACTCTAGGGTGTTAGACAAATGGTAGGGCTACATGGGATTTCTTTTAAAGGAGGACTCAAGGTGCTGAAATTCAGGTGGGGGGGGGGAAAGTCTGTTGTCGTGGTTTAACCCCAGCTGGCAACTAAGCACCACACAGCCACTCGCTCACTCCCGCCGGGTGGGATGGGGGAGAGAATCAGAAGAGTAAAAGTGAGAAAACTCGTGGGTTGAGATACAGTTTAATAGGTAAAGCAAAAGCCACGCACACAAGCAAAGCAAAGCAAGGAATTCCTTCACTCCTTCCCATGGGCAGGCAGGTGTCCAGCCATCTCCAGGAAAGCAGGGCTCCATCACGCGTAATGGTTACTTGGGAAGACAAATGCCATCACTCCAAATGTCCCCCCCCTTTCCTCCTTCTTCCCCCAGCTTTATATGCTGCGCACGACACCATATGGTGTGGGATATCCCTTTGGTCAGTTGGGGTCAGCTGTCCCAGCCGTGTCCCCTCCCAGCTTCTTGTGCACCCCCAGCCTCCTCGCTGGTGGGGTGGGGTGAGGAGCAGCAAAGGCCTTGACTCTGTGTCAGCACTGCTCAGCAGGGACTAGAACATCCCTGTGTTATCAACACTGTTTTCAGCACAAATCCAAAACATAGCCCCATACTAGCTACTGTGAAGAAAATTAACTCTATCCCAGCCAAAACCAGCACATCTGTGAAATTGTTAACTTAGAATTTAATCTCTTGACTGTGGCCTTTTCATTTGCTCTAAATTAGCATTACATTTCCCTGAGAGTTTCAAGAAAAGAGCAGAGGCAATGCTATTTCTGTGTCAGCCATGTTGTGTCCCCTCTCAGCTTTCAAACTTCTCCCTTTGCTGTGATAATCTAATGTTTTACTTTAAGAAATCTTTTATTTCTTTCAATTACCCCACAGAAAATACCACATATCTAAGTGTACTGGGCATAAATGCCAGGGTCTGGGTAGCAGCGGCTGGAGCAGTGTCCCTTGGGGACGAGGCTACAAACTGCCCTGTGCCGGTCCCAGGCAGTTCCAGCCGGTTCCGGAGCACGTGGGGCCGCAGCTCAAGCGTGCCTGAGAGAACGCAGCAGTCGTGAGGGACCCCAGCTACGGGTGATCCCTGCAGAGCAGAGGAGCAGTAAGAAGCGAAGACCTGTGGAGGAGAAGAGAAAGAAGCAAGGAGTGGCTGAAAGGCACCATTACGCACTGCCCATGCCCTGACCCGAGGGACTGAGTGGAAGCCACTGCAAAATCCACTTGAGGCCAGGAGGCAGAGACGAGAGGTGGCAGACTGAAGCTGAGCCTGGCAAAACGGGAAGAAAGGTGCTTCCCTAAGGGTTTGGTTCATTGTTTGTTTTTTTTTCCCCTCAATAACTGAGTCAGTAATTAAAGTTTTATGTTAATTGGCAATAAATTAAATTGAGTGAAATTCCCCCAGTCCAGACTGTTCTGCTGATGACAGTAAGCAGCCTGGCAAATATTTTTAGCTGTGGTAACTTACTCTGATGGCTGGATCTTGTTCAGCCAGGACTTTGAAGATGTTGTCATGGAAGCTTGTTAAGGGAGATTTTGGTGCTACAAAAAGCAGTTACTTTTTTTTTTTGAATTAGGTGATGCTTTTCCCTCTCACTCCACTGAAGCACTACCTGTGGTTAATATGCTCTTGGAAAATCTTTCTTGAGTGAGCTATACAACTTGTCCTGACCTTGTCTAGTCCTGAAAGATCATATCGTGCTTCCCGTAAGAAATGAGGTGCGAACCCTGCAGTCATGGCAAAGTTTCAGGTGGTTCACTATGTTCTGCTATGACTGCGTTTCCAAGGGAGAAGCAATAACTAGTGTGGGTACTTTCTCACCTATCCCGTATTTTGGCAGTGTAGTCTTTTGGGTTTATGAGGGCAGAAGCTGTGTATTTCTTGTGTTCAACAATGCAAACCTCTTTAGCATTTTGTATCTATAAGTATCTTGCCATCTAATCGGTGTCAGTTGGATTTCTCAGAAGAAAACTCTAACTGTCCCAGAAATCAGCTGTCATAACGAAGTGCTGATAAAAGCCCTTTTCCCATCCACCTGATTCTTGTGGTCCTGAACATGGTATAGACATTTGTTATACTTAGAAGTGATATTAACTTTGGCTTTTAAAATTCATGTGCCCTATGCCCTAATTCCAGGCCTCACTTACTGCCTGCAGCCTAATTTTGTTATTTTTAGGAAAGGATATTTATCCAGGCTCTAAGATGCTGTCAGAATTGTACCTTAATCAATCAACCACTGCTTACCCCCAGTCCAGTCTCCATGAACCATTACAGTACCAGCTATATTAAAGAAGCTTTCTCAGTCTGTTATCTGGGAAAGGACAGAGACCTTTGCAGGCTCTTTGTTTCTCTTGGTACTAACACATTAATTATTGTCTCTCTCTACTCCTTGCTGCCATTTGTAAGAAATTGGCATTAAAGAATCTATTCTGCTTATTCAGCAAGAGTTCTCATCAGTAGCAATTCATAAACCACTTTACAGTGGGTCAGTATTGCTTAACCATCCCTTGAAGCAATACAAGTGGCACAGAACTTTTAATTGAGGTCTGGTGGTGTCACTGAAATGTTGTTTCATTGTGTAATAGCTGTCCCCATTCCTTTCTGTAATAAAAAAAATAGCAATTATCAAGTAGAGAAAGATGCCATATTAAAACTCTGTAAATTAAGTGCATGCATTATTGTAAAGGCTATTTTTTAACATCTCATGCAATAAACTCTATGCTATCCTTTTTTTTTTTTCTTTTTTTAGCTTGAGCATGTGAACGGACTACTCTCTGTGAGATTCTGTAGAGGACTAGGGGTCAGGACTTCAGGATTTCTTGTCTAATTCTGTGAGTGATGCACACTGCAGTATTGAAGTAAGTGGGGGGGGAAGAAAAGATTTGATACTTTTGATACTTGGGGGTGTGAGGGGTGTAAAAATATTTGCTTTGTAGTCCGTGGGTGAAAAATGCTGCTCTCAGTTAAAATAACCTTCTTATCTTTCTTGTTAAGGTGCTGCAATCTGGGTGGTCCAAACTTAATTTTGTTGGGTTTAAATGAGTTTTGGGATGCTTTTGTGGGACAGTGTCCAAAATTCTATGATCTCCCATAGCCCCTTTAGCCTCTTCTGCCTTTTACTACACATGCTTGGCAACAACTAACAGACTAAAAGGATGGGCATGGACAGATACATAGGAGATGGCAAGGTAAAAGTAGTAAGTAGGGTCAGGTAAATTTGCCTTGCAGGCTGTATCTGGTTTCCAGACGTGTAGCTAGATGCATTCTGTCTGAGATGCATTGCTCTTGCTTTAGCCTTTGGAAATTTCTGGAGAGAAAAATAGTATTTTTTTTTTAGTATTGCCTATAAACTCTTGGTGTAAGTGTTGGGTGGCTGTATGGGATTCTGACTTTCTAGAAAGCAGTTACTGCATATTGCTGGGTGTGGTTTGTAACTGCAGTGGTTTTCTCTGTAGGCAAGAATGCATGGAGAAATGTTTGAATGATACCTTGGTGAAGGATTTACCTGTTTCTCTATGCAAATAGCTCATCTTTACTACTCTCTTAACTTGAATTTGAATGTTGCCCAGAATCAAGATTCCCCTCTAAGGGACCACACCTTCCTCTTGTGGTGGCACTTTCAATTCAAGCTAGCTAATTCTAGGGTGTCAGCTGGCATAGAGCTTCACTCACACACAGAAGCCCACAGCCCTGCTTCGGAATTATGTGGCATTCAGAAGAACTAGACGAGTTGTAGAGGAGCCAATCTGACAATAGGTAACTTAAACCGACCCTGCTGCAAAGATGTAATCTTAACTGTTGAGTGTAGCTATAGATAGTAAATGGAAAACCTTCAGGACATTATGTACTGCTCATGAGAGGTCCTTAATTGACTGCAGTGGGGCAATAATTTAATCAACCTGTGAATTAAAGGCAGTATAGCACAAGAATTATCATGCAGACTAGTCCAGTGTTCTACAGCTCTGACAGTTCCGTTCTTTCAGCGAAACATTTTAATAGGCCTGTCAAAATATGCATTGTGATCTTTTGTATTCTGGAAATGGATCTAAAACCAAAGACTTATTAAACAGAGACACTAGGGGACTGAAACAGTGGGGACCCTTCCTCTGACCATCTGCTACCTGGGTTTGATCTGGTGATTTTGGAAAAAGAAAGACTCAATCTTCCTGAGCCTTTCACAGCTTTGCAAGAAAATAAGCATTAGTTTGGGATGAAATTATGACTTGCTCGTCTCCCCTTTGGCTGTTTCACTAAGCTGGTATGTTGTGAACGAGGTAACTATTGGAAACATAAAAATGCTTGTTTCGTTCTTTTTGTGACAAATGTGATACGTGGAGCTGTGGGATGGTTCAGTACAGATACAAATTCTGTGTTCAGCTCTCAGAACAGGCTATTAACTTACACAGGGAAAGTTATCTAGTAAGTCCAGTTTAGCTTTAATTCGGACATATTTTTAGGAGTTATGTGTACTATATAATTCATCAGTTCTTTTCTGTAACCTGAATGAAGTCCTTAAAATGGTGCTTTGCTGTACTAATAGTTACATACAAGGGTGCTCAGTTTCATTTGTTGCACCCTTTTGCAAATCCACCTAGAACAAGATCTCAGCTTTGGTAACTGTGTTTTTAACCCTGGACGTGCCTTCTTTATGAAATACCTTCATAGATTTGTGCAATAGCTGTTCTTTAGTGGGGCTGATTTAATGTCAGTTTAACTTGATTTAGTGTCTGAAACCCCACTTCTTAACTGAAGTTTTATTCTAGAAAACTTTGTGTAACTTTTTAGGCTGTTGCTGAATAAGACTGGATATTTGGTTAGGCTGTGTTTGTGTAGCTCTTGGTATTTATTGCAGCATGATAAGCAATGCTTGAGAAGAGGATTTTCACCAATTTCCAGTCCTGCCTTTGTAAGACAGCCATAGATTTCAGGGGTTTTGTTAAGAGCAACTTACACACAACTTACCTAATGGCATAACCCATTCCAGATTCCAATTAGACAAAGCACTGATATATTTCCTTTGCAATGAGAAATATTACCTTCAACTTCTCAGTGTTTCTCTCACTTTTAAATGTCATTTAGTCAAAAGATAGTCATTAATTTGGCTAAAGAATGAAGTAGCTTTTGTCATATTGCAGCCTTAAAAATCTCCCTTTTATTTATGCAGAATTAAGTGTAGATGAAGAATCCATTGACTGCAGGTCATTCTTAGAGGAATGCAGCGGAATGAATTGTAACTTAGTCTACAATACCTACATCTGAGGACTTGAGAGAAACTCTGATGTCCACTAGCTAGGGCACAGGCTGGAAAATTTCAAGATCTGTTTTCTGTTTCTTACTCTGCCGTTGACTCGCTTTGTCATGTTGGTCAAGTTACTTCACTCCTGCTTTTGATTTCCCTGTCACTCTCTTGCCTCTTCCATAAAGGGAAAAACTTGAACAGTGCTTGGCACAATGAGAGGCCCAATGCAGGACCATGTCCTTGCTATGTAAATAGTATGTTGCTATTCAGCTATGGTTAGTCTTATCACCCAGGAGCTAGATGCAGACATAGAAAAGAAATGTTGCCCCTTTTACCTTTAGCAGAATTCTTCCCATTTAATTTATATGTGTTAGTCTAGCACTTTTGAGGTATTACACTTTTCCTAGAGTGGAAGACAACACGAACACACAAGTTAATTGCCTTAGTTGCAAAATTTTTCTCTCTGTATTTGTAGATTTGTTTAACAATTATATTCCTATTTTGCCTGAATCAGTGGTAAGAACTGCACACTTAGAGTTGTATGATTCACCTGTCTACATGCTTTTAATATTATTCAAAAGTAGCAGGGATAAATGCTGTCAGTTGAAGCGGTAGATTACAGAATGTGAATCAGTGATAAAAATGTGCAAATGGACCTGACATCAGTGGTGTAGCTGAAACATTATTTCATGATTGCTCTTAGGGATTTGCAGTATCTGTCCCCACCATCTTTAATAGGTAGCTGTTCATGAATCAAATACAATTTCAGTCAAGAAGCA
This sequence comes from Ciconia boyciana, assembly GCF_034638445.1. NCBI lineage: Eukaryota > Metazoa > Chordata > Aves > Ciconiiformes > Ciconiidae > Ciconia > Ciconia boyciana. The sequence continues at coordinate 8,103,961 of NC_132946.1, read as the reverse complement.
GCATGCCAGTGGGAGGAAGTGTATGAACATAAATTACATAATTATTATTACACTTGCTTTTATGCATTTAATCACAAAAGAGCAGAAGCCTGAAGATACAAAATAAACCTTAAAGGCATAATAATCCTAAACAACAGCAGCAACACACCAAGATGTGCCCTGTAAAATATAAAAAGATTAATAAAAGAGTGATTGGGACACTTCTTAATGTATTTTCCTCTTTCATGATAATTAGGCAATAATACTAAATTAGCTTACCACATTTCCTTACACTAAGTCAACAATGCTCGAAGCAAAAGCTGCAGAGAACTGGAAACTTACTGGGAAAAGGAGATATGTGGATGTATCTACTCTTATTAGATGAGAAAAAAAGGGGGGGATTTTCATCTGTATTTTCTTAGGGCAACTCTCACTGTGTGATAGATACAACCTGATGCAGTGATGTCTGCCTGAATTTGCAGAGAGCCTGAAACAATAGATCTGAGGTGAAAAGTACTTCATCTTCTGTAACTGGTTGCTAACACCAAGGTCAGTCATGGATTTTTTTTTAGGTGTCAGGATTGTGAACTGTGTCCCTTTTTATGAGAGAACAGCAAGAGTCATGCAGTCGATTCTTGTCATCCATAGACAGTCACTCCAGGCTGTAGATTTTGTCATGAACGCAGATGCATGGATGTGTATTAGGGGTAATGAGTGTAACGATAACGGAGGGTGGATAATATTAAAATCTTATTTGCATTTCCCACAGGTGGAATGTGTCCCAGGGCTTGTTATGGGAGATGGGGCACAAGAAAGTTCCACAACAATAGTGGAATTTTGTGCCTTCCTCAAGGGCAGCTCAGCTCGGCCTTCTTAGAGTTTAAAACAGAGTTTCCAAATTTATCACGGCTATGCACAAATTTTTTCCAACAAAGGAGCAGTACTTTCACTAACAGAGAATACAGTATGTTTGGTTATAGTTGCCTTTTTTTAATATAGGATGAGCTGCAGGAATAATAGGCCATTGCATGGGGGGTGCCTGCATCCCATTGCACAGAAAACATCTGGTCATTTAGCATAGAAAGTATCATGATCTCATGGACATTGTCACAGCAGTCTTGTTGATCAGTATTACTACTCTGAACCTAGTTTACTGACTCCCAGTGTAGATTCATTTCACTGAAGCTCCATTCAGAAATGGATTCCTGAACAACCCGAAGGAAGAATTTATTCTGTAGTCAGTGCACAATCAAAATTAAATTAATTCTTCTTGCCTATGAATGGATATCTCTAATCTTTTTCCTTTTTAGGTGTATTTCTAAGACTTAGCCTGCCTTGAAGACAAATACAGAAAGCAGAATAGATGTTTAGCTGTGAGAGTGCAGAGCTTTAGTGTGTCAATAAGTGTGGTAGAAAAGTGAGTCTTTTGCAGGAGGTTAGAAGCAGTGTATATTAGTCTATAGCCACTGGCCTAGGTAAGGAGACATTTTGGGTTTTGTTGTGGCACAGTTTGTTTCCTGGTGGCTTTTTGCTCTTCCAGCAGTGATTTTGACTTTTTACTCACTTTTCTCTGGGCTTCTAGATAACAGCCATTCATACCTAGATGAACCATCTTGGTGTCTATAAACTACAGCACCTCTGTTTTGCCCTGAACAACACAGTATGAGATCCCTGAGCCACCTCCAGACTCAGAAGCAATGTAACATTGTCAGCTGGATGATCTGTCCAGCCTAAATCAACCTGACAAAGGGTAGAGCTTATCAGCTAAGGCAAAGCAACAGGGCAATTTGGCCATAATGCTTTCAGAACGGAAGCTGGTATTGCCATGTGGCCCTGCTCTGAGATATGTGGGTGCATTAACACAGCCAGAGCTTCCCTGTGGTGTGTGAATGCAGCTAGTGGGTGAGGGTTTCCACCATGTGCTACAAACACCCCTAGGTCTTGCTGAATATCTCAAAAGGGCAGAGAAGCAGCATAGGGAAAGCTGATTTAGCCATAGATTGCTGGTCCAGACATTAATGACTTTGTTTTTAATGACTTCACTGTACCACAGCTGGGAACAGGCATAGTCCTTCCTCCTCCCTTTTATATGACCGCCTTTAAGTGTCCTACAAACATACACATTCAGTAGGAATGCATTCCCATTATCTTCTCTGCAGGAAAGGCACAATTCTTGGGCAGAAGATACGTGGCATGTTAATAAAGCTGGCTGAGGAGTTAACCTCATTGGAGAAAATGACCTAGGAATCTTATTTTTGTTACTTTAATTCTGTATACATCACAAACAAACAAACAAGCCATAACAGGAAAACCATTTTATCAATATACTATGTCAATGGTATGGAGATTAAGGGCAGCTGAATTCTAGCACAAGCACAAAATGTTGGACAAAGTACTTCTATACAATTTAATCCTTTAATCATGCAGTAAATAAATGTTTTTGATGTGAAACACTATCACTTTGATTACGGCAACAGAGGGGAATATTTTTCTTCTGCTGCATTATGTAGGATAAATAGGAAAAAGACTGATGGCGGTTTGACAGAATAAGCCTTATAAATATACTTTCTTCCTGTCCTTTAGACAAACTAACTTTTGGATAAGGGCACTCTTACTAGCAGAATATGCCATGACTCAATTTCTTATCACCAATCTCTCAAGTATCATAAGTATTATTCCAGAAGAGTTTTGTTATTGATATGGGATAATGTAGTATTTTTCTGAAGCTCTACTCTTTAAAGTGGTCTGTGAATGTCCACTTGATAACTTTAAGGTCATGATCCTGTACATTTCAGTACTTGTCTCAGTCAGGCTTCAGATGTGGTATCACAATACCACCGTATCCTGTATGAAGTCAGAGTTCACCCAATCCAAGTATTTATGGTACATGTAAAAATATTTGGGGATAAAGTTCTACCACACAAGGTAAAAACAGGTCAAAATGTCAGCAAAAACTAGTGAGAAATGCAGAGCCACCAACATCAAGGCATTTCATTAGTTCATTCAAGTTTTATGAAATTGTTTTGTTTTCAGAAAGCAATATAATGGTTGTTCTCTTTTAACCATTTTCAAATGAAATGCATTTTGACTTTATATTTTTTTATTCAAGAAGACTTTTTATTTTGAAAATTTTATTTTCAAATTTTAAAAATAGTAAAAATCTAAATGATTTTTTTAGTTCAACCAGAAACAAAGTGAATTTAAACTTTTTTGGTGGGGTGCAGTTGGGGTGTTCTTGACTTTACAAGCATTCCATTCCATGTCAACCTAATACCAAAGCAAATATTTTTATTTTTGAAAACAGCAAGCCAATAGAAGAGTGTTTTTTTTCTTACTGTGCTATTGATAGCTTATAGTTGCATCTGATTTGCAGTGGAACCTCAAGTTGTTACTGCATGTCACTGGGCTATATTATGCTTTGGGGCTGTGTTGCCTTGGGACTACCCAATAAAAATAATTGTGATTCTGCTACAATGATGAGGGAACAGATCACTGTGATGTTAAAATTAAAGATAGTGAGTTATTTTGAGAGTATGAATTTGCTGTAGATAAAAAAAATATTTTCGGACTGAGATGCATTTAGCAAAGACAGATAGACAGAATTTGAAAAGATTCATCCAGAAAATGATGAATTCTTACACATACCGAGTGCAGCGTTAAGTAGACAAAGTAGCATTAACTAAGTTAGTCGTGTTCCTACACTATATGGGGGTATTTGTGTGGTACATATAGAAAAATGAAAGAGATGAGAAAAGTTGTGATGGTTCATTCTAAGCGTCTTAGTACTTGCTATCAATTAACAATGGTAACACTATCTAGAGTTCCTATGACAGAGCTGCCTTCCACTGGGTACCATACAGGATTCGGCCTTTGAAAACTCTAGGGATAGAACTGATGGTTTAAAGTGAAGGAGAACTTAAGCAGGATGAATTATAATAATCTAGTTAAATTAATTGAAATCTAAATGGGGCAGGCCTTTGAACATCTCCTGAGTAAATACTGGCAGGATTTAGGGAGTGTTGAGTTTAGTTTGTCCTTCAGAATTACCTCTTGGCATCTGTTTTATGTTTCCAGTGTGGCTCCTTGAGAACTTTTGTTTATTAGTTACCCCTTATTAATTACAGTGATGCAGTTCTGAAGTCTCATGTTTTTTCTTGATTTGTTTTAGCCTATTTTATTAGAAAGGCTATGGGGCCCCTTAAAACAAATTTTATTGTCTAATGTCTGTGCCTGATTCCTTTCTTTCTTGATTTTGCACCCCAAACCTGTTGTCATTTTCCAAAGTTTGGAAAACATTATCCCAAATCACACGCGGATCCAGCCTTGGTGGATCCTTACTTAAATTCTAAGTTGGAATGCTTATTTAAGCATTCTAAGTGAAAGCTTATTTAAATTCTAAGTTGTTTGTAATATCCTTTTTCTTGAAATGTGGTAGAGCAGATTATTTCCATTTATTTTTCTTAAAAGAAAAAAAAAGTTGTGGATCCAATTTTATTTTTGATATAATTGTCAGTTATACTTTGATTTTTGCATTATCAGTCCCTTGTGATGTCTCAAATAGATACTTTTAAGTGTAGAGCTTAAGCTCTTTGTGAAAGGACTGTTGTTTTCTGTATTTACATACTGCCCACCACAACAGGGTTTTTATTCATGCCTCCTCTGTGCTATCCCAATATAAATAGTAAAGTGATGATGCATTTTCCTCAGAAATTCAGAGGGGCTTTTTAGTGCAATTTTTTTGTTAAAATGTCATGTTTTAAGTCTGATTTTTATATCCTACAAGCTATAAATCATACCTGTTTACAGATATGTATAGAATTCTGTGGACTAATGATTTGAAAGTGCTATCACATGAAAACAATGGTGTCGCACAATAGTTGACTCCCTTAGGAAATTACATAGCTATCTCAGTACTCAGGAGGTTTAAAACTGTCAGTGCTTGGTAAAGATGAGTAATAGCAATCCTAGGTGTTCTCAGCCTTGAGTTTTAAAATTGTTTTCAACTCTCAATGCAAATGTCCCTTTCAAGGTGAGAAATGTCACACCAGAAAGGCTGAAAAGTTTCCAGGCAATTACACTGGTGAATAAGTGGGTATGGATTCTTGATAACTTCTAAATAAGCTCTTTTTAAATAAATAATAATAGTGAAAAAGACAAGAGCCTCTTGTAATTTATATACAGGTTGACTGGACTGGAGAAAATAAGGTATTGAATAAATCTGTAAGGCTATTTACTGATTGTTGAAATCTATAAATGATTATCAGTTTTGCGCTAAGCTTGCCACTACAGATCCGGCTCTACAAAGGCTATCAGGTATTATGTAATGACATGATCTAATCTCAGTCAGTGACATGCAAAGCCCCAGGTCTGATTTTTCAGCTGCAAACCAATATAATAGACAGTAGACCATCTACAGATTATCTTTTGTTAATTGGAGAGAATATATAAGCAGCAAACATGGCTTCACTTTTGTCTCACCTATAGCTCTCTTTGCTGTAGAAAACATGAAGTGTGATACAACAATTTTCTTCGTGTTCATGTTGTGGCAGGAATTTGGCTACTTGTTCAACTGATGCAAAAAGCCTGCTTTTGTCTTTTTCTGGCAGTTTTAGGAGGTTGAAAGATAGAGACACAGAAAGATAGAGACACAGTAATCACGACTGTGATTACTATTGAGCAAATAAATGTTAATATTTCAGAGGAGAGAGAGGAATTTGTTTAATGTATGTTGTGATTTTCATACTTTGCTGTTGACATATGACAGTTGTTTGATGGACACCCAAATGGCAACATGTTCATGTTCAGCACAACTAAGGTTTAATTACCCTGTTGCCCCTGTAATGTGGTCCCTGTATAACACTTGAAAGCAAGAAGAATTTGGGTCAGAGATCTTACATGACAAGTTCTTGGTCAAACAGTTGGTTTCTATGACAGTGGGATTAGAACTGCCCAAGCCTGAGGAACACCTGAGCTTTGTCTTTGGTTGCAAATAGAGCAACCCTTTAAATGCTGGCTCTGCTATTGAATCACTCAATAGTGTTGGACTTACCTTCATCTCTGTGGTTATTCCCCTCAGTCTTTCTACTCCTTCATTCTTGGTCTCTTGTTGCATCATGTGAAAAGGCTGAGGGTAGATTCCCCACTGCAGTAGCTCAGCTTCTTTGCAGTTTTCACATTTGATGCACTGAGACAAACTGAGCTGCTGAGAATGTGCAAATTGCTTGGAATGTGTCAGGGGACTGTGAAATGAGTGCAGCTAAAGCCTCCATATCCTCCCTGATAACTTTGTGTCTCCTTGACCATGAAGTAGAGCACATACAGGATGATGTGGTAATGCTGAATGAATTAGACTGCAGAACAGCATTGCCACCTGAAGTGAGACTTGCACTCATAATGATGGAAAGGGCTAAACATAGTGTGTCCAGGCTGTTTCCTATTCTGGATGGGACACTTGTGACCCACTGGTCTGTTTGGCTGCACAGCTGGCGTAGAGCTGCTTTGGGGATCTTTCAGTTGGTCCCACACTAAGCTGTGGGCACACCTGCTGAGTGAAAAGAGGACAGGTCTTCTGAGATGAAGACAGGTTTTCCAAAAACAAGATGTAAGATTTCAGTGCGAGAAAACAAGAATCCTAGTATATGAGGAAAAAAAACATGCTTCCTTGAAACTGTTATTTGTAGCCACTTTGAAAAATGACTTTTAAATTACTGTTTAGCAAATTCCCTTATGCAAAAGAGAATTTTTATTACTCCAACAATTATTATTATTTAATGTGAATTTGAATTTTAAATAACGCATTTCCAAAGAAATATGTAAACTTGATTGTAATTCTTTTCCCCATCATTATCCTTTAGGGAAATAGTACATAGCGTGCCTGGAGAAACCTGAAGGCCCTCTTAGTAAACTGACAGTTATGCCACAGAAGGAAAGGGGATATATTTAGATGCTATATAAATGGCAAAAATAAATCTGGTGCCATTTGGTATCAGGCATAGTTTGTAGGCTAAATGGAAAGAGTAAATATTTTTTTTTTAACATTGTAACTCCCTGAAGCATAGGAGGTAAAAGAGCTGAAAATACAAATTTAAAGCAACTTCTCTTTAGGCAAAAAGAACCAAAGAAGGATTAAAGCAGGTAAAGGAAGTATATAAATGGGTAACGGGAGGAAAGTAATTCTGTGAATCTAGTACACACAACTGTCAAAGATATGAGGCTCTACAACTATTTTTGTCTAGTGCTTTATGGCTGTGATCTGGCAAAATGCTTACACACATGTATAACATGGAAGCAATTCCATTGCTTTCAGTGAGTTAGGAACAAATGGAGCAGCCATATGTGAATACATTTTCAAGCTTAGAGCTATCAGACTCTCATTCTTTGTGCCCATTCAAAGCATCCACTGAAGTCAGTGGGAATTTGGGCCAGTTGGAGATTTCATCTGGAGTTCATTTGGAGCAGTCTCATAGCAGAGCTTGTATTTCTTTTCAGGATGTAAGTCATAAAAAAAGAAAAAATTAGGCAGCCATTTCACCCCTCCACATGGCCTATTCAAGACAAAACATATTCTGATTACTGCTCATGGAGGTTAACAGCAAGCAGACCACTGCTTAAACTGGAGAGATTTATCCTCCCAGTCTTGTAGTCTTAAGCAGATGATGGCTTCAGCAGATTGTAGAGCCTGCTAAGGCAAAGCTATGAAAATATAGCTAGGAGATCCTCAAGACAGTGATGTCTACTGAGGGCAGGGTGAATCTCTTCTTGAAAGTTTAAATTTGGGGTTCCTGACCACATGGTGAGCGTCATGAATGGGCTGATGCTAGTTTAGAAACTTGTCCTGTATCCTCCCTGCCTGGAGCGAGCACACTTTCCCTATCTTGTATATAACAGCTAACCACTCTTCACTCTGTCCCAAATGTGGCTTGGAATGGACAAGCCCTGGGTAAGCTTGGCGTGGCAGGGTAGTTTGAAACACTGGGCCAAATATGACCACTTGCTAAATTATTTATAATACAGTTGAAAAGAGTGAATACGTTGATGTCTGGGTGTCTCTGGGTTTCTCTGATTTAGTCCTGAAAATTGTAATTATGATTTCAGTTATGACTCTTACCTTTAAGGATCAATGACGTGTATAAAGCTGCAAACTGTTTCCATTATAACTTATCAACAGAATAAGATTTGTCTTTTTCTTGGAAGCCTCTCCTTTTTGACTGTAAGAAACAAAACAGTTTAAAAATATTTTTTCCTAAAGGATTAATTTTCCTTTACGTATTGATATACACTTGAAAAACAGCACCTACCATACAAACATAATTCTTTACCTACCAATTACCTAGAGTCATTTAGTTGAAAGCCCATTATACACTCCTACCATGAGTAGATCAACACCATGCACCTATGAAACAGTCCATTGATATGGATGTAATTAGATTTTTATCAGTTTCAGCTAGGTGTAACCATTTCATTATAATTGACCTGGATTAGTTTCTACATGTTTCCCTCATTAAAACGTATAGCACCTGTGCTAATGGGTTTTGTTTCTATCAAGATATAATGAGGACTGGCATATCTGCATATTCTCCAAGCGCACCAAGAACAGAGACAAATACTCCATTTTATTACCATCTGACAGAGACATAATGATTGCTGAGAAACTCATTACCATCATATTATGCAATGATTTAACTTGAAAACCTTGCCATGCTGCAGCCTGGCAGTGGTAGAGCTCTTGGAAATGTGTGGTTTTTTTGTTTGAATAGTGTGAGCTGAGCCGATTCCCTTCTCCCCATGTGCTGTACACAGTCTATTTGCTTTGCAGATTTCCGACTGATTTTGAGTGTATTTCATTACTGTGCTATGTAATTAAGGAATATCACTGAAAGATGGTTAGAAAAACACACGTGATGAAACTACAGGTAGTGCAGGAAGCTTGTACAAAAGGAAGAACTTAAATATATTTTTTCCTTCTCTTTCTACTCCCTCATTTACACCCCCCCCCTAACACTGTGGTTTATAGGTAAGACATCCTGGTGCCTCCTCTTTTGAGGTGGCTGGTGAAAGAGTTCTTACTGCTCTTGGTCAACTTTTCTGCAGCTTTGCAGATATAGACATGTACTTACAGATAAAAGCTTTTCAGCTGTAATTTGTGTCTTCGTTCTCTGTGCAACTTACCCTCTTCCAAATGCTACTGCTGAGCTGATTTCTTCAGACCTCAGTTTAGTGCAAAACACTGTGATAGAAAATGTCACTGAGCACAGTTTATCATTTGAACACAAAACCCCTCAGTAATGCAAAATAACACAGTTCATCCAGCAAATGCTGGCTGCAGTCTGTCTGTCTCCATGCTAGATAGTGGAGAGGGGTTGTACTGATAATTTGTCTCTGTCACCTGTGATAGGAGGTGCTAGATATTACATATACTAAGTATCTATATGGTAGTCAGGAATGCCACTTCTAACCCCTTCTAGCCTGTTTGACAAATTCACCTCGAGGTTTAACATTTCACTGTATGTGAAGGAGAGGGTGCTTTAGAGAGAGATCCCGCTGCTCTTCCTTACATTGAGTAGTAATACTTCTGTAAGTAGCCAAAATTATTGTACTCTGACAAGTGCTCATTAGCTTGAATTAAATGTTTTATTGTTTCCATGCAGTTTCTGGAGGGAAACATCCATATTGCAAATTAGTCACTAATTAACAATCTTGGTAACAGTACTGGTATGGAGATGAAGATGGAACTTGTTTCTGTCTTAGCCAGAATGGATATTTCTAGTGCAGGAATCATGGTAGCAGTGATCAGAAAGACCGACAAGTACCTTGTTCTGGAAGCACTGTTTCCATTTCTCCTTTCAATGTGTAGAACTCACAATGTTGAAATATGTTAAAAAGTTCATTCTTTCATATATGTATGTATACACAAATACAGACTTTTTAATGGGGGGACGGTAAGAGAGGTTTGTCATTTTGTAAACTTTTTAAAGTTCAGAAATTGTGTTAATATTCTGAATTTCAAACACTGAGCAGCTCTAACCAAAAAGCCAGGCTGGATTCCTGTTTGGGGTGGCACTGACATTTTAAATGGCTGGACAGCTACTTCAGCAATTTTGATCCCTTTGAAAATCATTTGTTCTTTTAAATAAGTTCGGTTATTAAAGAAACATACAGAGTATTCACACAAATGTAATTTATTTGGTAAGAGAGAGGATGAGTGACTCAGGTAGCAATCTAACTTTAGCCATTTAATTTCAGTACTGTAAAGTCAATGGATAGAGATTAGTTCCAGGGTGTCCTTTAGAGGAAACAACCTGTCTCCTGTGCTGATAGAGAGAGACTAAATATGGATGCCTAAAATGAGACAGTGCTTTGTATTCAGCAAGAAAATTGATGGGGATGTTTCATAAACCTTCTGATTTCATCTAACCAGCAATCAGAGCTTTGCAATACAATGGCTTTCAAGACTTAATTCAATCCTGAGCTTGTTTACCTGTGTTTTAGTATTTAGAAAGGAAGGGGATGGGGAAACTTCTTATTCTGTCTCTGTTTATGAACATTGGTGAGCAGGTTAACAGATTCAAATGCCTGCTGAAAAAGATAATGCGAAATTGATAAAATAGGCTGGGTATACCTGAAAATAGATGGAAAGCTTTCTCCATATTCAGTGTTTGATCATGTAAGTAATTTGGCTGTGTTATGTCATAGAATTGTAAACACAGTATTTCACCTGGGAGAACTGCTATCAGTTTATAGAGCAGGTTTCCCAGTTGGAAAATGAACCATATGGTGCATATGTCAAACTAAGGGAAGGAGGTAAGCCTCTCAATACGTAGACTTAACAGATTGACTCTTAATTAAGATCAGATGGTGCCTACTATTAATCAGATACCCAGGCAGTCTATTAATAGTTGCCTTGATCTTGGGTGCAAAGTTGTTACATGAACAAATTTCTCCACTCACCCAAAATCAATGGAGTTTCACTGATGTGAATGAATGTTGAACATGACCCTTAGTCTGTGTTGGGGGAATTCCTGTGAGTGGAGATGAGAACCTGTCTGGACATATGTCTGCTGCTCATATGGTTGTAAGGTTGTCATTCTTGGAGGAAGACAACACACAGAGCAGCAGGGAATTAGGAAGAGCTGAGCCTGGTAGAACTTGTTTCTAGAGGGCAGAAAGAATGAGATCTCTTAGTTTCTTCACCTGCCTGCTGTTTCTATCTAGCTCTTTGCTCTTCATCATGCTTTCAGATTCTAGAAGGCACCAAGGTATTTCAGTCTGTTGCAAAAAGTTTATTTGCTCTCAGAAATATTAAAGATTATTTAAAAAAAAACGGTGGTGTGTGTAAACCAAAGAGATCAAAGTACTTGGTGGTATCCAGATGCCATCAGCCCAGGCAGTAAGAGAGGGAGAGCCAAGACTTGTCTCTTACCTCTTAAAGAGGTCCTTTATAATGCAATTTGCACAGCCCTGTGCAAGTGTAAAGTTGTACCCCTTGGTTATCAGTTCTAATAAGTTTTATTTTATAAATGCCTTCTTCATGCAGTCTTGCCCTGAATTGCTGGTGTTCCAAGCCAAGCAGTGGATGAAGACATTTGAGAGGAAAGGATACAAACTGATAATAAAGTTTTGTTTTGTTTCTGAATACATTTAAGTTAGCCCCAACTGGTCGCTCTTCGAAGTGGCCCAAAAGCATTTGGCAATATTGTGTGAGCCCCCACAAAAGCTGGCCTATTCTCCGCACCCAGTGTGCAGTGTCAGGCTGGCATTTCATTATCACTAATGCCATCAAAGAAATATTTCTTTTGTAATGCAACTTATGAGGGAAAGGGAAGAATACACTCCTCCAGAAGGGTCTGTGGATAATAGTTACTAGTCAAGTTTGGCACTGGGGATATGAAAAGAGTTTCTGCAGATCACAGCATTTCTTTTTCTTTCCTGTAGCTTTTTATGTGTTTTGGCTAAGGCGATCACTCTACCTATGTTGTATATGCTTGCATATAGTGTGTAGAAAGTGCCGTAATAGTTTTTGAGTAATGAGAAGGAAAACATAGTTGTACACAGAATTTTTTCCAACAAACTGTAGGATTGCTGTCACAACATACAACTTCAGAGCTCAAATGCTTGCCCATCTTGCATTATCCTTGCACACAGAATTTTATATTGATTGTATTGACTAGAAAGAAATAAGGTCACTGCACAGTGAGGCATTGAGCTTATTACTGATGTTGTAGAGGATTGTTTTTCTTGAGTAAGTACAAGGATATTGATAGTTAAACTATACCATGTGTTTGTTTTGGGTAAACATTTTGCTGTAATTCAATTTGAGAGGGGTCTTTCTCTTAAAAGCATTGGACATGTCTGCATACTAATAAGAGATTATGCTCTTTAGTCCTACATATTGGAGTGGTTGAAAACAGGTCATTTAAGTCCAGCAGAAGTTTGTTTATTGTGTAATTATGAAATGCAAAAGACAGCACCCAAAATGACAATAAGGGTGCTGACTTTGGAAACCTCCTGTCTTTGGAAACAAGAGTTGTGTTCGTTCTTGTGTTTCTTGGGTTGGAAGACTAGTATGTTTTAATGTTGTAAAAAGCAAAAAAAAAAAAAATCAATATGATAGTGAAAATAACTACAGCTGTGCAAATCTTAGAAGGATGAGAATTGCTGTTTCCCAAGCACAGGTTTGTGTTTGCAGTGTACCAAAAGGAGTCTGCTGTTTGTGTTTGGTCATTTTTATTTTTATTTTTTTTTTCCCCTCGAGCTGTAAGCAAAGCAGGAGGTTACTCTGTAGTGAACAATATTTGGTGTGGCAATGGGATATGGAAGAAACGAATTTGTGGTTATCCTGTAAGAATAAATTCTGAGGGAAATTCTTTTGCATCTGTAAGTGTCCAATCCATATTCCAGAGTTTGGTAAGTGATTTTTTTTCCAGTAAGCAAAACCAATTTTTTTCTCCTATCTAAAACCATAAGAGGTTTTCTAAGTAGTATTATACACAGTTTAACTCTCTAATATAAATTCTTACCTCAGTGGCTGTGTTTGCACAGCCAAGGGAAGCCCCGACACCAGGCTTTTACACTCCGGATCATGAGACTGCAAGTGCAGCTGTCGGCGTGGCAGTGCGCACCCTTTGGAGTGTGTCATGTGCTGAGGCTGGGAGGAGGTACCTTGAGGTAGTGTCCCACCTGGGCCAGTCTCCGTGCTGCTACCAGCCAGCCCGCGGGCAGCAGCCAGGGTGCGAGTGCTGTGCCCCTGTGCGGTCTCTCCCTGGGGGTATAGGTACAGAGCCAGAGATAAATCCTGCAGTAGTGATTTCCCTTGGTAAACGGCACACTGTAAGAGAACGGCTTCTTTTTATTTGCTGAGTTTTCATTGTCTTTTAATTTAGGTGAGTTTCAATTTGCTCTAGAGGAATGTTTTATAAGTCAGTCAGAAACTGTATTCGTGACTGATAAAGGAAAGGCCTGTACTTGCTGTGAAATATGAGCCTGATTCAAAGCCCTCTTGAGCTCTTGGAAGTATTTCCATCGATTGCAGCAGGCTTGGATCTATTCTTATTTCTGTGAAAATTCTGTAATAAATGAAGCTGCTTTATGTCATTGGGAATGAAGGATAGCAGCTGTAGGTAGAGTGTTATTACTGTGGTGCCAATAATCTCCAACTGTATTAGGGCTGTTACAAGGTGTCCATGGGAAATGGTTCTTTCTGTGAGGGAGAGATGGTTTTAGAGTTTCATAAGAATTTTTTTGGCTTTTCACTCCTGGTTTCTACTGGTTTCTCTTAGGTTCCTGACTCTTTGTTCTTTTTTCCTCACTGGTGTTCCAGTCACCCAGGGAGCCAGTAGCTCATTAGATACCTTGCTGGATTCCAAAGTTTACCTTCTAACCTGGATAATTTATTTAGACCATCAGCATCTTGCATAAGAGACTTTACTATGTAGCAGTCTCAGACTGTATCAGCCTCTTATATAAGAGAGCGTGTTTGGTAAACAGTGCTGTGTAAAATACTGTGCCTGTACCATGTTACTAGAATGTACTTCCAACTTCCCCTTAGTTGATAAAATGCTTTTGATACACCTAAAATTAAATGTTTCTCCTAGTACTTTTTTGCTATTTGGTAAATACCTTCTTCAGATAGATATCTGAACTTAAAACGTACCTAGCTTTTTCTGCGCAGTCTTTTGTTTTTACATTTTTTAGCAGTGATGCTGGTACAGCTCAGAAATGCTTGATAGCTAATTGCTCCTGCAGGACCATCAGAGGGGTAAAAAAGCATACAGTGTTGAGATACTGAGCACAGAAACATTGGTTGTTAGCAAGCCTTCTACCAAGATTTCAGGAGTCACACAATTTGAAAAGCTCTTTCTCTCTTGCATTTCCTCTCTTTTCTTTTCTCTAGCTAGGAGTTATGAAGAGGGCCAAACTGAAAAATTATATTCTCTTCCATTTAACCACAGAACGTGGTACAGCAGGTAATGGTGCTGGTGATGTTGTCAACATCTTGGCTCTGAAACAATAAAATCAACTCAAAAGGACAGTGAGGACTGTTCAGTCTTGGACTCTTCAATCCTCCTCTTCTCTCTTGAGATAGGTGCCAATTAAAGCCAGTAACAGTGGATGGCTTTGATGTGGAGACTTCTAAATGAGGAATAGGAATAAAAATGCTAGCTCATTTTATAGATGTCTTTATACAAACATTCAAAAGTGTCCATTTGTCATTGTTACTGTCTGGGATTTGGGTTAGAGAAAATCTCCATGTCTTTTTGCTACTCTTCTTACAGACTTAGTCATCAAAATAGGTATTTTAATCTCTAAATCTAATAAATAATGGCAAAAATAAAATGTTGGGCGTCAAACTGTAAGATGTAGCTAGTCTCCTTGAAACAGGGCTGATTTTTCTGTTGTTTTGGTTGGGGTGTTTTTTGTTGTTGGTTTTTGTTTTTTTAAAATATAAACAATGTTGTGCTTTGCACAACTGGGTTTTATTTTGTCTGTTACTTCAGAAAAATACCTTTATGTTTCCAGTTGTTTATCTGCATATTTAAATGCAGGGTATATTCATGTCATATTTTTCCTTCCCTTAGGCTTATTTTAGGTCTTTGACAATATACAAAATAATGTCAGGCAAATTAGAAACAATATGAATTGTCATCACTGGTTTAAATCTGTCAAAAACAAAGCATAAGGTTTTTCAGGCACTAAGTTATGTTGCTTTTATTATAATGTTTACTTTATTATTAATTTGAATATTATAAAAATATACTAGATAAAATGTCCAGGTATATTTGTATATGTATAAAATAACTTTTTGATAATAAAAATCTTAATAACTGAAATTAAAACCAGCAAATAATTATTTTTTCCTTAGAATCAATTAAAAGGTAAATGAGGCTGAGTTAACTAAGCTGTTTACTCTGGCCATTTTGCTGCTAAATATATTATGTTCTCGGTTTTCTAAAGCAACTAACTGGGGAACAAATTGGAATGTTTTGCTTTGATTTTATAATGTCATTCAAATTCCAGAGACACTGTAGACAGGTCTAAAGTAGCACTGAAGAAACACAGTTATGTTATTTGTAGACATCATACCATTGAAGGTCTTGAAATTTAAACATGGTGCTTAAGTAATTTTCCTTGCCCCATCAATATTTTTTCCATCCATTTGTACTGCTGCCTTGTGTTTGATTGAGTTGCATATAGCCCCAGAAAGCTCTGCCCTGTGATTTCATTTTTTTGAAAGTTAGTCTTCACATTCAAAGATTCATGGGTTCAGATAAAGTTATTTTCTAAATTGTTTCAATTTGACATGTCCATTTCCAAATAGGATCCTCTGAAATCTATTGAACCCTGACTTCTGGAAATATTTGAATCTGAAATTTGAAGGGAATGGATAACAACTGTAGAACACTTAATATTGGTTTAGCTAAATAAGAGAAAATTGAGAAATCAACAAAAAACAAGTCTCCATCCTTGCCCTGTCTCCTTGGTCCAGTTCTGTGCAGGTTGTTTTCAGTAGTGCATGTTCCCTTCTTTACTGGGATTGGAAAATTTGGTATTTTGATTCCTGCCTAGTCTGCCCAGTTTGAGAAACTAACCTTAATATATCAATTAAGATGAGAAACACTCTTTCCCTAGCATACACCCATGGAGATTCCTGATGGCCATTTGGATGAAGCCCAGGCTCTTGTAGTGGTTGCCTGTGGTGAAAGTCCAACTGCTTTTGTGCGTAACAGACCTCTGGGCATGGAGGGAGCATGTTTGCGTGGATCCAATTGTAGGATCAAAGCCCCCTTTAGCTCTGCTCAGGCTTTTGTTGGAAGCTGATCTTTTATTTGCACAGATCTCTGCTTTACCACTGTGGAAGTATGTAGCTAGATCACATGAATTTGCAAACAGGCTTAGCAGAGAGGCTGTAACCACCACATTAATTCCTGCTCTTGTGACACAGTAGGAAGTTTGCAG
This sequence comes from Ciconia boyciana, assembly GCF_034638445.1. Classification (NCBI taxonomy): domain Eukaryota; kingdom Metazoa; phylum Chordata; class Aves; order Ciconiiformes; family Ciconiidae; genus Ciconia; species Ciconia boyciana. The sequence goes on along the minus strand of NC_132946.1, from coordinate 8,087,530 downwards.
CCCACCCAGCTGCATGTATTGCACCCAGCCCTACATACACACGTAGAAACAAAGCTTATCTGTCTCCTTCAGCTAAAAGTTTTTTACTGACCCTAATTAAAGAATTATCCTTATGATATAGTGCCTGCCTTCTTGTCATCGCTTTCTGGTCCTGAATTTACCGTAGGGTTTACACCATTCAAGAACCTGCATATTTCAGAATAGCTTTCAGTGAATAACTGTGGTGTACTAATTCAGTGGGGGAACAGTCAGGACCAGAGGGGTTTTGCCGAAGAGCTAGCATTTCTGTAACAATGCCATTAATTGTCTAAAAGATAGTAAGTGTAGTTTCACATGCACTTTGAGCCAGCATAAGCAGACATTACTGCCAAGAGCAGCAGTTCAACCCTCCCTATGCCCCTGGCTACTTTTTCCCATTCCAGAATTGCCCTCTTTGGTGAACTACATTGTTTTCATTCAGATAAGTTCCCTGATTCACTTCACCACATGGCCACACAGATACTTGTCAGCACAATGAAGGAGTGGAGCTGGGAACAAACAACTGGAACCTGGGGGGAGGGCAGGACTGCCTCTTCTGGTGCCTGTCCTAGCTTAAGCCAACTTAAAGTATGTGTGAAAGTACTGCCTCACATAAAATGATGTTATTTTACATCCTGCTCCTTTAGTTCTTCACAGGGTTCCCACTTCAAAGTGCCTGTGCTGTAACATCTGGTTAGAAAAGCTGCGGTGAGAGAATATTTATTATTTATTAGAAGATGGGCTTGCTTAATTAGAGTCTGAAAAAGGGTTGGATCTTCTCTCTCAAGTCAAGAAGTCTAGAGTTTATTGCAGGGACAGAATGGGGGAATAGTTCTGGAGGCATTTTAAAAATCCATCATCTGGAGGTATGGAGTCTCCTGGACTGTTGGCTTTCTTTCCCTAGCAGGTTTATTGGCTGGTCAGCCCTCTGACTCTGTAGCAGCTAGTGCAAATTTAAGTAGATTTTGAGTTGTTTTATATTTTACATGGCTATTTCTTCTTGGGCTTTGGATTTGGGAGAAAGAAGGAAGATGGCGTCAGGCCACCTCAGCTACCTGTCTTTGCTGAACATACGTTTGCTGCCCTGTGGAGTACTGAAACATCATCTGCTTCCAGCACTGTCTGATCCCTGCCAGCTGGAGAAACGTGGGGCTACTTGGACAGACCGAGTACATTGCCCCATGAGCTATGATTGCAAGGTGGAACTTTTTGGTTTGTCTCGTTGTGCTTGCTGCATGGTTAACTCTGTGAAGGGACTTGCTCATTCTTATGCAGGGCCATCTTTACTCAGTCTCACCAGTAACGTCACTGCAACTCAGATTTAAGTGGCCAATTTTTTAAAAGCTGCTACAGTCTTTAGGCTCCTAATGACTCCTAAAACATTAAATGAATTCCTATTCACTGAGACTGAAACAAAAATAAAAGAAGAGAGCTCAATGCTTTCTCTACTGTCTGTTTTTCTTGCCTTTTCATGGGTGAATTATTATAAAGGAAGCTATGTATCCATGGAGACATGCATTATTATAATGATAACTGGAAGGGGCTTCCTGTTGAGGAAATAATAAGTGTATGCTGGGTTGAATAAACTCCAAGAGAGAAAACTCTCTCCTTCTGCCTGTCCCAGCATGGTGCCCCTCTGCAGGAGCCCTGATGACTTCTATCTAGAGCACAAGGGAGCTGCTTCTCACGGCACCCATCTCCATCTGTGTTGGGGTTTCCAAATGGGAACCCACATGGGAGGTAATAGAGCTGGGAAATGCATTTACCTCCCTCTAGGTCCCATCTGCTGTCACTTCTCAGGCGGGAACCCTGCCAGGGATAAAGTGGGTGTGATATCACAGCAATGGGAAGGTATGATGAGATGTTACCCATTTGCTGTGGGAAGGCTCCTGGCTGCTATGGGAGGAGAATGGCTCTCAAGGGAGAACTCTATAATCTGTGAGTTTAAGAGAAGCAGAGCTTCTAGAATAGCAACCACTCAAGTGCTTTTCTGTATTAAGGGCTGTTTTAGAGGAAAGAATGAGAGGGAAACCTTAGAGGGTTCCTCTTTGTTTTAGTAACTTCTGCAGCAGTTGGCAGCCTGGCCCTCAGTCCTCTGAGTCAACTGCATAAGGCCTGTAAATGGGGAATGCTGGTAGACAAGGCAGGAGGGATAACTATGAGAAAACTGTTTGGCTAAAGTCTTCCTCCTTTCTATGTGCATTTACTTCTCCTGTGCACCTTTTGGACAGTTAGGGTCATTTGCTGAAGAGTATTTGCCCAGGGTTGTCACAGGGTCTTTAGATTTTGTTTTAAGCAAGCTGGGGAAGCATATCTGTTCCAGCAGGGAGAGCAGAGAACCATGCAGAGTGTATGGCTGATTGAAAAAAAGAAAGTAAAATTACAATAATTAAAGGAAATCACTGACCTTGGATTAAATGTTGCTGTCAGCTGCTCAAAGCATGGAGCTTTGTGTAGCTATGGGCAGATTATGCAGATCAAATGCACAACCAACCAGAAAATAGGAATTCTGTTTTGTGAAAAGCTAGAATTGCGCAACTGTACCATGACAGCATCTCTGCACCCAGGGTGGCTGGGGCAGGACTCCTTCAGTCTGTGTCAGTAAGCCACACACACACAGGCCAATCAAAATTCTCCTTCGTTCAAAATCCTTTTATTTTAGATAAAAAAATTTCATGGTTAATCATTATCATCTTGTTCCCTTGCTAGGTAATTAGTATTGCATTGTTGCTTTGTGCCTTTCCCTATGTTCCCTTCATGTTAGAGACGTTTAATTGCCATTAAAAGAAGAGGAAATTAAAGGGATTTTAATCAGTCGGTCTGTCCTATCTGTTTTAAAAAGAAAAGCCGGAGTAACAGAAAAATAGACTGGTGTCTATGCTCTCTTATCATCCATTTTGCCATTCATTACTGAATTGATGAGAATGTCTGCTTTGCATGTTTAATCATATAACTGATTAAAATACTACTGGGGTTTCTTCCTGTTAGTGGGTCTATAGGCAAAGTTATAGGTGGTATATAGTATAGGTGGTCAATAGGCTTTTGCCTAACTATTATGTCAACCTTTTTCAGTTTTCACTCAGAAGCCAACACTGAGTGAAAAATGGATGCTTGCTGCAGTGTTCTCAAAACATCCATTGATATCTACAGCAAGACTTCATCTCATAAAGAGCTAAGCAAGAAAATAATTTTCTTCTCTATGAGAACTCTTTAAGTGTATACTTTAACATAAGGGTTTGCTTGAAGTTGTTTACTTAGAGATTTTCTGAATCAAGACTTTGGTGCATTAAGCTTGCAGAATCTACAAATGCTTAATGTCTTAGGTTATAAAATGATTAGTAAACTTACACTGAAGAGAGCAGTACAGGTCACAGAAAATAATATTTTCAACTATATTAAATATTCAAAGCCTGAGAAAATTTTGAAACAATCTAAATAATAAGTCCTTTCTGGAATTTGGCCCAACAAATAAAATCAGTTTAATATACTTTAATGACCTGGGTGAAAAGAAGAAGAAAAAAAAAAGATCTAATTTTTCTTAACCAAAGATGTTGAAGAACTCTTATTGTTTTTCAGTGTTTCTTATAATGAAGAGCAAATATGGGTTTTAAATATAGTATTTATTAGGCTCTCTTCTTTTCTGGAATTTGCAACAACAAAGAAAATTAGAGAACATTCTTTAAATAGCCTTGGAGAAATTTGCTAGAAGAATAGGACTTCTGCAATTTATTGCGTGCTGTTCAGAGGTGAACTCAAACATGCCTCTACAAGGCAATTAATACAAAGCAAATTGTTAGGGACTTCAGGCTGTACACACTGGAATATGCAGGAGGGCTCCCACTGATTTCAGTGTGCTTGGAGTCAGGCAGTGGAAATAAGATCCTGGCAGTTCTCCAGCACAAGCTGATGGCAAAACTCCCATTGCCTCATTAGGGGCAGGATTTTATACTAGGTTTTGCTAAGGCTTCATTCCCACAAAGTTTTTATCATCAAAAGAAAGAAAAGCAGGAGATGCATCTCATTGGGTCTCTGCTATTGCTATTTAGGTGGAAAGCACTTAAATGCTATAGTCAGGTCTGGATTTAGCAGCCTGGTTGGTGATGGGAGATGGCCTTCAGGAGCTTTATTAGTCATTATTAGGAGATGGGCTCTTTCATGAGGAGGTGCTTACAAGCTCTGACTGTACAGAATCCGCAGAGTGACACATTGGTGGGAACATGCTGCGTAAATTATGTATATGGAGAGGAAGCTTCCTCACTTATATCCTCTTATTAGCTGTGCTCATTCACCTACATCTCAAAATCATGGAAGGGGGTGGATGTGTTCTGAATCCCAAGGGGCAGTGTTTCTATTTCATATTTTGTTCCTTTCTATTCTTGGCATGTGATAGCAAGTTGGACAAATTGCTTATAAACGTCAAGACCCTCCATAGGATTTGTCGGATCCCTGAACTAAGCGTTTCTAGGTCTCAGAGCAGCTGATGACATGTTTCCATGCACCCCTGAACACCAGTGACTGTTCTGTCTGTGGTGAATGTATTAGAGGGAAGATTCCAGCCTCTTCTGTAAAAGCATTTAAAATGGAAACTTTCATAGTATCCATTTTGATTTGCTGCCTATAGACTAATGTTGGAGATGATTTGGGAACTGACAGAAAATAAGAAGCAGGTTTTTTTGTCTCATAATTTTGAGACTTGCTGTCCAAATATGATACCCAAGCTAGTTCCAATTCCGCTGAAATGAACACAGACTTTTTTTTACTTTGGTTTTAATAAACCATGGGTTGGTTCCTCTGTCTACATGTTACTAATTATGAGAATAATCATAAGTGGTTGTAATTACTCCTCTGCTTAGTTTTCATCCTGGTTAAACGCAGAAGGAATTTATCAAAGCAAAAATGGAAATGGTTTGGTCCCAGATATGGAGTCATGTTCTTGCATGTAAAAAGTTGGCTGACAGACTAGATGAAATGCAGGTTTCTTCTGGGAGGCCTTTAGCTGTTGTGTACCTAAAAAAAAAAAAAAAAAGTATTTACAATATAATATACATTCCTCTCAGATTTTATTTCAGGTGTCTTTTGGAGAAGGCTGCTTGTTTTTTTGAGGGACATCATCTGCATGAAAATCACATACTTCTAGGAACATTTGTGCCTTCATATTACAAGAATATCTGCGTCTGTAAGTGAATGAAAGCAAGGACAGGTGTAGTGTGGTTCTCCTGGGTGCGGGATGATGCTTTATCCATAACAGCAGCCATTTGCACTGGAAAGAGAAAATGCATTTACTGCTACTTTCTTTTCTGAAGCCTTTTATTTGGGACATTCTTAGACTGATTTAATTTCAGGGTCTCTTTATAAATAGCTGCCCTGGTATGGGAAAGTGTGGAGGTAATTTAAAAATGTCTTCTGTGTCTTACAATAATACTGCTACAGTAGTGTAGATGTTGTCTAAGCTGCCTTTAAACTAGCTTACGTATCTGGTGAAGTATAGTGCTAGCAGTACAAGGGTAGTTATAGGCTAAAAAGCCATCTGAAAAGCAAGGTAAAAAAGTAGCAACAGAGTTCTTTACAATCCTTCAAAAAAAGATCCTATATCTACTGTTTTATGAAACATAATGCTCCAGACAGCACAGAAAGGAAAATATACTTCCACATTACCCATCTGCCTTTATGGGACTACCTTTAAAAGGCTTTTTGGGATGGGGGTGGGGAGAAACCGTTCATTTTTAATTCAATAAGGCCAGCACTAGAATACAGACAGGAGCATTCCTGAAGCTTTTTCCTGTTCCTTTTCTTTTTGAGTGACTGCAGTCTCTGAGTGGAACATGGACACCACCATTAGCAGGGGATGAAGAGAGAGCTGTGTTGCTTTTCAACAAGTGGACAAATAGAATAACTTGGAAAGGAGATCAGAAGAAAAAGGAGACTCAGACACATGCACCTTTGGTTAATGAGCCATCTCAGTCCTGTAATAGTCCCTCTAATAATTCCTGAATAAGGCTATTTCCTAGCAATAGAGTTGAAGGACATTACACATCTGCAGTCTTCTCCTCTTTCCCTTCTTGTCCCGGTCTTTTTTCTGCAGTTGATAAGCAGAAAGGTTTGCTGCAAATTGACAAAAGTCCCAATGGTTTCATAGCAATCAACAGCTTCCTGCAGGCCTTGCAGGGTGTCCTGATGTGAAGGCTGGAATGATGAGCAATTCAGTCTGCACCGATGGCTGGGTCTGCGGTCACTGCCTGAGTGCACTGAGAGAATCAGTAGGATCTCTTGTTGGACCTCGGGTGTGATTTCCCTGTGGAAAGGCTTGCTCCCTCAAGCGCCACTCTTTTAGTCTGAAGTTCTCTTTATTTATTCTGGGATAGGAGCCTTATAATAAAGACTCCATGTGACAATTTATTTTAATGAATTAGACCTATAGGAAGCTATTAACATAGGACTATGCTGTGTTAAAGCCATCAGCATTACATGGCACAGCTTTATCTGCCCCTTCATAGCACTTCAGCAGGGCAACGCATGACAAGGAGACAGTGAGCCAAAGGGAAATGTACTCTTGCAAGCACAGGTCTTTGGAGCCTAACCAGTTTATGGCAATGCTGATATGATTAGGTGGCCTTTGGTAGGGAATGAGACTTGAAGAGGACCAGATTGTCCTAGTAACCTGTGTTGGTGGGATGCTCTTTGCGGTAGACCACAAGGGGGAGGTAGATGCTGCTTTATTATCAGGGACGATAACATACAGCAAGGAGATGCAATCCGTGTCATGCATGAGGGCAGGGAGGCTCTCTGGCCAGGCCCATAAAACCCAGACCTGTGATGAGCTGCTAAGGCCTCACTCTCATCTTCACCTTTCAGTAGCCAGACTCACAGTGTTTTCAAACAGGAGCAGTGTCACTGTGTCACCCATTTCACAGGTGGGCAACCTGAGTTACGAAACTATGATGTGAGCTGACAAGGATTATTTGTCAGGAGGAGCTGGTTGACAAGGCACTGGATGCCTGTCCCTGGCCCAGGGCAGTCTGTAAAGGGCAAAGGCTCCTTCCTTGTCTTGTTCTCATACTCACTTGCTAGGAAATACTTGTATTGATGCAACGTTTGTCGTATTGTGTGCTACTCTGCTGTTCCGCAATGCTCAAAGGTAGCCTTTTGCAGTCCTTTTGTATCAGGTGTTATAGATATTTTTTCAGCTCCCCCTACATGGGAACATGCCCTGGGAACTTGCTTAAGTAGAAGTTTTGCTGTGCTTTGTTAGAGAGCTGTCACCCTTCTTCTGAAATGCTAGTGTTTACCTCAGTTTTCAGCAAAGAAAAGATGAGCACATATTTACAACTTCACATAATTATATTTTATGATAACCCGATACTAATTTGAACTCCAAATTGAACATAAGAATCTAATTGTGTACTTCCTGCTGAATAATGCAAGGCAGTAGCAGTCATTAGCCTTGTACTGTCTGAGAATGCAAGGCTCTTCCCTTTGTGGAAAGCACATAAACAGAAGATAAAGAAACAAAATCTTCTCACAAGGTTGTCATTGTTCCTTTCTCTCAAATCAGAAGCAGTGTCTTAGTGAATCAGATTCCCAGCATCGAGCACTCCCTGGTGTGCCAGATACTTAAAAAGAGGGTGTAAAACATGCTGTACCAGCTAGGAAGTCACACTAGCTTCTTTGAAATCAGTGGTTGTGCTAAATGCCCATCTGGTCTTGAAATGTGTAGTTCTCTGCTAATGTTGGGAAGTGGAAGGAGAGGAAAGAAATGAAAAATTTCATGTTGAGGCTGAAGGATAGAAAGAATGAAAAGTAGCAAATGGGCCAGCACTCTCTTGGTAACACCCCCTGTTTCTGGGTGACCACTTTCATACCATTCTGCAAAGTGTCTGGGTCCAAATATTTCCAGGTTCACCTGCAGATTGAGGTTCAGGACTTAGTGTGAGGTCTTGATATTCAAAGCTCCTTTCAGTAAGGAAAATTCCCCACGGAGAGAGTAGGAGGAAGAAGAGGAATTTTGTTTGGGAGGTAAAATCATTGGTTCAACTGAAGCAGAATGCAAGACACAAGAACCTACAGACCTAGCTCATTAATGAAATTTGGCAGTGGGCTGCAACGTTTTGACAAGGCTATCAAAACTATTGTTTTTAAATATCTGACCCAAGTCGTGGATGCTCAGTGCTTCTGCAATCCAGGCCTTAGTATGGGGCTATTCATCAATTTAGAGAACTGAAAAATAACTCTGCAACAAGAGGAACTTACAAAATGGAATGTAATAACAGACCAAAGATTTCCTGATCTGTGCCTCAGCCTTCCTCTCTGTCCCACTAGTAGAAGAGACTAGAGGGGATCTTTTCCTTAATATAAGCTCTCAGCAGGAGAGAATTTTCCTCTTTAGCAGGCAGAGACCTGGGAGAGATTAAAAAAGGCCTGAAGGTTAGCCTTATCCCCAGTGGAGCGCGTATTTAGTGCTGGCACTAGGAACAGTGTCAGGATTTAATCCATAGTGTGTTTCTCTTGTCTATCCTGTGACAGTCACATCCCACTTATAAACAGTCCTTATACTCTTAAGTTCACTCTGGTGAGATTCTGACTTGCACTGTGGGAGATCCAGGTAGCATCACGTACCTGGATACCCTTCCTATCTGTCAGCAGAGCTTGGTGGTACGTGTATCTGACAAGCCAGCAACCGCATGGCCCTGAGTAGGTAAAAGCCCTAAAGGAGGTAAGAGTGACTGCCACACACAGCTGAAAGTTTGAGAGCATATCTTTATGTCTGTCGGTTTGCACTGGGAGTGCCAGCTGCCGATACACAGCAGTAGAAGCTCTGACTCACTATTGTTCCTGTTTCTGGCAATTGCAATATTTGTAATCACCATTGGCCTAATTGCTATGAGAAGTGCCACTCTGCTTCACACATCTGATGTGTGTTGATTGTAGTTGTATAACAGAACAGTTTATAAGCTCCTGCTTCTTGTCTGCATTAAAGGGATGTTTCTTTTCACCCATATGACACCTGAGAAATTAAAAGCTGTCTCAGCTAGGGCTATGCATGATCTAAGACTCGGGCCTGTCATCTTCTGTCATACAGCTCCTGTTACTCCTTTGGGGCAAGCTGTGGAAGTAAGGGTTTGCTTATGTGAATAAGTGTGGTGGGTTGTGCCTTCAGATTGCAATGGTGATAGTCTGAATTTCTAAGAGTTCAGAATGTATGTATAGTTTTCCAGTCTCTGAAGGTGCAAACCACTGCACCTAAAGTTGACTTAATGTAATTTGGAGGGAGTATGGGCATAGCAGAAGTGTCAGTCCCTTGACTGGATCACCTGGTCAGACTGGCCTCTCTTCAAAGCACTGCAATCAAAGGTGGTGCTCTGAGGCCAAACTTTTCTTCTGTGGCCCAGCCTTAAGGGGATAGGAAGGATGCTCCTGGCTACTGTATAATTTACAGACTCAGTCTCACAAATGTGTCTGTGTGATGTGAGCGTATGAAAGATGATAGTAGCATAAGTTTGGTTGCTTTTCCCTTGAGTTAAAGGCTTATGATTTGCCGTTAAATCTCATGCAGGATATTAGTGGTTTGGGAGAGTTCCTTATGCTTTCCTTTTTCCTCACATTCCTTCTAGACCTGCATAAATCCTAAATCCCAGGCCTGTTCGGCACTGCCCAGGTGCATTGCTTAGATGCAAGTCAGGTGGGCTAGGCCTGGGACTGCCACTGCTGACATACTATTACTGTCTTTCTTTCCTGTGAGTTACTGCCTGGCTCTGCTGTTTGTTTTTCTTCCTGATTTTGATCATATGTTTATGTACAATAATGCTTATATGTAATATGAAGATAACCGGTATTATGAGCTCTCCTTATATCTGTAGACTGACTAAAAAATGGTCAATAAGATTTTCTTAATGGTAAAACCAAGTATCTAGATGTTTCCAGGGTTGTATTTCTATCTGTACTATGTGCAGGTTGCAAGGTGAGTGAGGGTTTTCCTGTGGGGCTGTTTCACTCTGGGCTTACCTTTCCTCCCTACACATCTACTCTCTGGTATAAATGGGCTTTTGGATAGATTTGTATCTAATCTGAAAAACTAACTTCCTCTTTTGGTAATTTCTTTTTCTTTTTTCTTTTCTCCTAACCTGAGCAATAACAATTTTGCCTTGCTCAGTGTCAGATCTTTGGAGAACAACATTTTAACTATGGTTATTTGAGGATTTTAAAGCAGGAATTCTGGGGCATATTTAAAAAGAATATTATTTTCCTACTGAGAGAAGGAAGCAATGCCTGTATTTTTCTGTCAGATTGCTAAACTCTCTGCCTTCCCAGGTTGAGACTGCTTGTGTCTTTGTCTCATTTTTGTTATTGCAGATGCTTCTTTCTCACACTTCTTTAGTACTGGTCAGGGTTTCCCAACACAAAATTTGCTGTCCAGCTCTTAGTCACCCTTAGAAATGAAGCTATGCCATTTAATCGCTAGTGATGGTCCCCACAGTTAGTGTAAAGTTGAAACCAGCTGCCTGCTTGTTTGCATGTCGGCTTCACTCGCTGTGATTCCTGGGCCTTGTGGGCACTGAGCGAGGGAACAAGATACCCTTTGCTCTGTGAGAGGTTCAAAGCAGAAGTCTTGTGTTGGTGACCTTTAGCAGCCTTCAACATGAATTAACAGGCTGCTCTTTCACCAAAGGCTGAGTCAAGTCTCTCGCAATGCCGACCTTGGTCTGACACTCTGTATGTGCTCGTGGCCTCAGCCAGTCCCCTGGGGCTCTGCAGCCAGTGCCAGGCACAAGGCTGTGTTTTACACTGGCGAGCACCTTGCTCACGTACCTGCACTGGGACTGTATCCATGAGCAATTGCTCCTCGAGGTGAGTAAGGGCATTGTTCACAAATGTGTCTGGCTGGACATTTAACCTCAGTCTAGCATAGCTGTGCTTGGCACCAGGGTGCTTTCTGCTTCTGGACCTGTAGGGAGGAAATTGCCTCACTGAGGTACACCGTATGATTAACGAGAAGTGTCCAAGCAGTCACTGAACTTTAAATAGGAGACTAGGTGCTTTTAATAATTCTAGCATGCACTTAAATACCTTTGTGAATCTAGATTTTGATTACTTAAGAGCCATGTTTCCTTGAACTCCTTGAAAGTCCCTGCGGCTTAGCTCAATTTAGCCAGGCTTCCAAGGGAGCTAAGGCCACATGGTCTGATGCCTATGAAAGTTTTACAAGTCTACCCACCTAAGCAGGATATAACAGTAAGGATGATAAATTAAATGTGTGTTTAAAAACAACAAAAAAACCTACTGTCAAAAAGCACACTAGGAGGCTTAGCAGTTGTATGAAAGGAAAAAAGTTGTGGAAGAGAATGGATCGGGTGGACAACATCACAACACGTTTCTGAGAAATGGCTTGAAATGGCATGCAACAACATTTTCTAATCCTTCAGGAGCAGAGAAAAAAGGCTTTCAGCTCACTGCTTTTAGCACTTATATGTTGTGGCTTGGCTTTATAATTAAATCCTAATAATTTAATATTTAGCTGAGAGTAAATGTCTTTGGAAGCAAGAGGTTGAGAATGGCAGCCTGCCATCTGGAAGGCTTGGTGTTTTAGGCCTGATTTTCCTTTGATTTTTGAATGTAATGAAAATGCTCATGATACATCGATAACCAATACCTTCTTTGAGCTTCTTAAATAAAAAGGGTGAGTGAGTGTCTGCAGAATGACATCTTGTGCATGCACAACTTTTCTTTGGATGGTTTTGCCCTTTGTCATTCATATCTCACATGGTTAGCTGAAGCACTGCTGAAGCACTAATTTGGAAGATGAAGGATTTTTTCCTTCCAAATTATTCCTGCTTATGCTACTTTACTTAATTTTCCTTAAACAGATCAGCCTATTGACTTACTAACTGTGTAGTCACAAGAAAGAGAGACCCATCCCATGACTACCAGCAGATAAATCTTATCCGGCAGAGAAGCAGGACCTTGTGTTAGAGAGAAGTCAATACGAGACTGTTGTCCTGAAGTCCATAATCCATTTAAGCTCTTGTCTCAACACACATTAGTATGTGTGCATTTCCTGTAGAGTCATCAGCATTTGCCCCGAGCAAGATGTGTTTCTGTACCTTGTTGGGTAGGGACAGCTGAGCAGTGCTGTCTTCTGCTCCCTGAACATGGGGCCAAGGTCTGCCCATGTGGTTCATGTAGGTACCTGGTCCAAGGCTCACTGGCTTCCAGTGGAAATCTTCATTATTTGACTCCCAGATATTCTTGTGCTGTCTTGGCAAAACTAGAGAAAAAAAATCACTGGGTAGTAGTATCTCCAATAGGACAAACTTACTTAGCAAGTTTCTATTAATTATTCCACAAAACTTATAAATTGACCCTTTTGTTTTCTTAATCTCAAAGTAATGAAGAAATTCTGTCTCCATTCCAAACCCATATGCACAGAGAGACTATTCCCTTATGGAAATACGGAAAGCAGTGGGCAAGTTTTCTTGAAAGGATTTATTTTTATAAATTCTATAAAGGAATTTCAAACCTACTACTCTCTTAATATATCGTCTGAGGGGAGGGGTTGTTTATTGCTCTTCTGGTTTTGGATTGGTTTTGGTGTTTGGTTTTTGGGGTTTTTTTTGGGTTTTTTTGTTTTGTTTTGTTTTGTTACTGTATCACTGCTTTGCACCAGTAGCTTTTGGTGTGTTGTCTTCATGAACTAGTGTTATATTCCCACTTCTCCCTCCTGTTTGCCACAAATGGAGACCCTAGTTAAAAATCCACTCACTTATCCTGTTAAATGTTTCCAGCTGAGAGACAAATCAGGCCTGTGTCGTTTGCATTTGGTAGCTGTCAATGTCATTTTCCTCTGAGGTACTTTTTGTAAACTGTGACCATGATTGTTTTGTAGCTATTGCTTTCAGACATGCCATGTAATTCATCTGTCAAAGCCAGGAAATATGTCTTAGCCTAATTATGGTCTTTGTGAGGAACAAACTAATCAACTGAGTTCTAGTTTATTATTTCCAAAGATAGACTTAAATAGATGTATGTACATAATGTGGTGGCTCTTTGTGTGGTCAGGGGAGCTGACAGTGAAACCTGGGAGAGAGGAAGTGGCATGTGGATGTTATAGCTCTTGCTGCTGCTTTGTTTCCGGGACTGACCAAAGGAAATGGGTGAAGGATATTTGATGTTTTGCCTCACTTTACTTAACCAGGCGTGTTTTGACCTGTGGGATTTTCGAGATAATTAAACTGCAGCACTTGTAGGCAGTTCTCTACACAGACACAGGTCTTATAGTTGATGTAGTATAGACACAAATACTGACCAAGGTTTGTTTTTAATCATAAAGACAGGTTGCCTTCTGGAGGTTGATTTTCCTGCTTCTCTTGAGAAATCTGCTCCTCAAATGTCAGGTTGCTCTATGCTGAAAAGCCACTACCTGCTTGCGCGATGCTTTATTTTACATCTGGAACTGTGAAATAGATAGCACTACTCAATGAATAAGGTATTGTTGTGTGTGAGAGTGTCGTGGTTTAACCCCAGCTGGCAACTAAGCACCAACCAGCCGCTTGCTCACTCCCCCTGGTGGGATGAGGGAGACAATCGGAAGAGTAAAAGTGAGAAAACTCATGGGTTGAGATAAAGACAGTTTAATAGGTAAAGCAAAAGCCACGCACACAAGCAAAGCAAAACAAGGAATTCCTTCACTCCTTCCCATGGGCAGGCAGGTGTTCAGCCATCTCTGGGAAAGCAGGGCTCCATCATGCGTAATGGTTACTTGGGAAGACAAATGCCATCACTCCAAATGTCCCCCCCCTTTCCTCCTTCTTCCCCCAGCTTTATATGCTGAGCACGACACTATATGGTGTGGGATAGCCCTTTGGTCAGTTGGGGTCAGCTGTCCCAGCCGTGTCCCCTCCCAGCTTCTTGTGTACCCCCAGCCTCCTCACTGGTGGGGTGGGGTGAGGAGCAGCAAAGGCCTTGACTCTGTGTCAGCACTGCTCAGCAGGGACTAGAACATCCCTGTGTTATCAACACTGTTTTCAGCACAAATCCAAAACATAGCCCCATACTAGCTACTGTGAAGAAAATTAACTCTATCCCAGCCAAAACCCGCACAGAGTGGCAGGGTAAGAATACTCATTGGTCATGTGTTTCAGAAGGCTCTTCAGAAATCTCCTACTCTGGGATTTGGCCATTGCATTCCCTGGTATCACAGAATCTCCTCTCCTTCCCTCTGTGTCATGAGGAGTAACTGGAGGGTCTTGCTTGGGTGACCCTTTCCCCAACAGAAAGGAATAAATAAAGTCCATAGGGAGTGTTGTCAGAGTTCATCTGGTAAAGAGAACTTTACAACATGGAGAAGTCAGCTGGATTAAAGGATCAAGATAGCTTCCTGAAATTCCAGGGCTGAGAGTTCTTTTCTGACTGTAAATAACCTATTATAAGCTTATCACAAAGGAATATACTACATGATGGATGGTAGTGAAAATCCAGCCGTCAGATTACTAAATTAAATAAATAATATCCAGAAAATAAAACCTGATACATGTTTTTAATGGGTTATAACTAATAGAAAAGGCTTGATTATGTCCTGGTTTCAGCTGAGATAGAGTTAATTTTCTTTATAATGGCTGGTGTGGAGCTATGTTTTGGATTTGTGCTGAAAACAGTATTGATAATACAGAGATGTTTTAGTTGTTGCTGCACTAGTCAAGGACTTTTCAGCTTCCCATGCTCTGCCAGGTGCACAAGAAGCTGGGAGGGGACACGGCTGGGACAGCTGACCCCAACTGACCAAAGGGCTATCCCACACCATATAGTGTCGTGCTCAGCATATAAAGCTGGGGGAAGAAGGAGGAAAGGGGGGACATTTGGAGTGATGGTGTTTGTCTTCCCAAGTAACCATTACGCGTGATGGAGCCCTGCTTTCCTGGAGGTGGCTGAACGCCTGCCTGCCCATGGGAAGGAGTGAAGGAATTCCTTGCTTTGCTTTGCTTGTGTGCGCAGCTTTTGCTTTACCTATTAAACTGTCTTTATCTCAACCCACGAGTTTTCTTACTTTTGCTCTTCCAATTCTCTCCCCCATCCCACCAGGGGGGAGTGAGCGAGCGGCTGCATGGTGCTTATCTGCTGGCTGGGGCTAAACCACGACAATTATTTAGATTTGTCTTTCAGTGTGTTCTTTAATGAAATTACCTTTTAGTGGAATTGATGCAATGTATGTGTTCATACACAGCGGCAGTTTATTGAGCTAGAGTTGAGGTATTTTCTGGAAATGTTGACACAAGAGTGAGTCAACTTACCAGAAAAACACTAACCACCTACATAGCTTTGAGTTCTGTATTTACAGTGGAGTTCTTAAATGCAAGAATGGCACATGTATACACAAGTTCAACCTTACTCTCAGTGTCTTCTCTTTTATTATGGATATTTCTAGTCTGTTCCATGTCTGAGGATGGATAAGCACTGTTTGCAAAGTTCTGCTGCCCATATTTGTCTTGTGATATTTAATGAGTACTTTTTCACAAGGCTGTGCTAATTGAGTTAGCTCAGGGTTCCCCCTGTGTCAGGGCAAAGTCCTGAGGGTGGCTGTATAATAATGTACACCTGATGTCAGAAACAGTCTTTGGAAAAGCAGAACAACATAATAATCATGTGCACATTGCTTACCCAAGGAAAAGTGAGTCCAGTCTATTCAGGAATAAGAGCGTCTCTTTTATTGGAACTTCTGTTATTTCAGAACAAAATTCCAATCTGGAATGAAAAGCTGAAATATCAAGATTTCCTACAGTTTGGAAATTAAAAAAATAAGTGTCAGATCAGTTCTGCCACTTCTTATTATGACAATACTGGAATAGTTATTCAAATAAAATAGCTTTAATTGGGATACTGATTTTAACTTGTTTTGCATTTGTGATTTTAGTTGTTTAAATCTTATGCTTAAATATTAATTTCTGAATCTATACTGAAATATATCAGAATGAAACAGATTTTCCAGATTGAAGTGTAGATGCTCTGATAGCCTTGCACCAAAAAAGGGAAGTAAAAAAATAAGTAGTTTTGAATTTATATTCAACTCTTAACCTATATCTCAGAGAAAGCTAACTTCACAAGCTTCCTTCTTTATAAATAGAATATGAGGACTGTAGAAAGCTTCATTTTAAACCAGTGTCCTTGAATCCAGATGAGATGGTTTGCTTGACCCTGAGGTTATTTAGGTGTCAAGTGTATAGAAGTGGTTCGTTCTTTTCCGCTTTTGGGAAATGTCTCTTACCTAACTCAGGTCTGAACCATTTGGAGCCAGTTTGTACAGTGCACAATGCATGTGCATGGAACAAAGCAGCAGTCTCTGACACCTTGGCTCTGAGTAACTATGGAGCAATGTCACCATCACTGACTCTCTGTGCAGGGAACAACTCTTATATTTGGCATGGGACACTCAAGCTGTGGACAATTTTTAAGAAATCAGTGATTTTTACATCTCTAAATTCTAGTGGTGTTAAATGGAAAGGTTGATAGTCAAGTGAAAATTGCGCTCTCTCTTCCTCACCTAGACATTTTTATTTCCCTTTCTTTCTGATTATTTCACCAAATCTCTTCCACTGGCTCATCTTGGCCTTTCAAGGACTTGGTGTTACAGCTTCCTTTCCTCCTTAATAAATCTTCCTGTGGTTTTGAACAATGGGAGAGAAGTGGTAGCCAAGACAGCTTGGACCATTAGCGATCACCTGTCGTATTTTATCACTGGTAATTTTTCTCTAGCCTAGCTGCTATTGTTGTTTGTCCCTTTGTTGTTCCCAGAGTACAAATGTAATCAGTGAGTTGGAAAGTTTTCAGGTGTGGTGGCTGTATTGAGTAGGAACACCCTGCTTGCTTCAGGTTCAAATTTAGGCTAAGTGGGGCATCTTCCAGTTTTTGGCAGACTCAGCCTCATTTTGTGGATGCAAAGGGATTAATAGTGAATGGGGTCATTTATATATAAAGCTTTTCTGTTGTTTCTCTTCAGAAAACACATCTGCAAGCAACAGCTTCATTGTGTCATGTCTGGGATCCTGATTAAACTGAAGTTAATATCTTTTTTTTGATTCCTGACATTTTAGGACACAGAGAGCCAGACCTGGTACCTGTGAACTGATTGCTTGCTTTATTCTGGTGTGTTGCTTTGGGATTGTATTTAATGGCATCACTAAAATAAAAAAAAACACACATCATCATCCTAAGACAAACTAACGTGAATTCAGACTTTTCATAAAGCAACTTATGTCTCAGCTGTAACTGGCAGACTTTACATTGTCTTTACCTCAGATGGCAGTTGATATTTAGTGCCCCAGTTCTGCTGCATTATTTTCTTTAGGAATCTCAATATTTCACCTGCCAAACTGCAACTCAGGTTGAAGGGTAACGCTCTAAGTATCCAATTTCTACCACAACTTACCCTAATGACATTGAGGGACTGTTCAGTATGCTGTGAAGTCCACTGGATAACACCATGAGGCCAACCAGATAGAGAATAATATTGTTCTGTAGGGTGGCTGATTGTAATCCAACCATATCGTCCTTTTACTTTGAGTTCTTAAAAATAAAAATACCCTAAGCAGGAAACATACAGTAAATCTTCTCTGCCTAGTGAACCTGTTCATCAAAGGCTATGATCATAAATCAGCAATTACCAATGGCAATTCTTGAGAACTGCAGGGCTTGGGGCATGTGTACAAAATTTCAAGGCTGATGCAAACAAACCTCAGGGTGGTTCCCAGAAAACCAGGGAGGCTTCTCTCAAACTGTGATTACTGCCAGGCAATGGTCCATGCATCTCAATGTTTATACTGTGTTCAGTCTTGTTATTCTCGTTGTTTACTCTGTGGTGCATAAAAAAAAATCCAAGCCCAAAAACTTAACTGACATTTTTTTTGTTATGGAAGAATATTTTTGATAAATGCAGTGGTTCAAGGGATGTGGCGTCTGGCATGGTTAGGACCTTAGGGAGGAAGAACACATGAGTTTGGACGTGTGCCTCCACACATGTGCATTTCAGGACAATTATATCTGTGTTCCAGGCAGAAGGGAAAGCAGTTACTTCCCAGCTATCTAAATGCTTGTTTGGACCATTCCCCATCTTCATTATAACTGCACTTGCAGCCTGACCCTAATACAAGGCAGCTGCCTGCTAGCACTTGGCATGAAATCTTTACAAACAACTGTTTCATAAATAAGTTTGTGTTTGGTACAGGTGAACCAGAAAGTTTCCCTTTGTGTTTTTCTCCATCTCCTTGTTCTCTTTCTCTTTAGTCAGAGGAGCCTTGAGTCATGTTCCTATTTGGCTATTCTGCTTCCAGCTCAAATGGAATAGATTACTCCTTGGCATTGGGTATTTACTAAATAAGTTTCAAGTAATTCCACCCTAGGAACCAGGGGAATATCTGCAGAGAGTAATGGTGTAATTAAAAAAAATACAGTGGGGTTGTACAGCAGCAGTGCAAAACACTGCAGTAATAAGAGTGCACTGAGAGTGAGTTCTGGGATTGAGAGTTTTTGAGTGGGTTCCTGAGTTAAGCACCTAAATCAGTGACCTGCCTCTCAAAACAAATGAGCCTCTGACAGATTTCATTACCTTTAATTCTCCTTTCCCTCAGTTTGCCTGTCTGTCACATGAATGGGATGCTTTAGCTCACTGTTGGGATATGTCAGGGCTCGATTCTTTTGTATTTTTTAACAGCGAAATGATAGTCTAAGGCTAAAGCACTGGCATGAAACTGAGGATCCTGGGATTTCATTTCTGTGGCTATACCACAGAGTACACGTGACCCTGGGCAACTCATTTGATCTGTCTGTGCCATGGTTTTCAGTTGTAAAATAGGGCAAATCCTATCTTTCACATACCTTTTTGCCCTCTAGCTTGAGTTTGTCACCTCTCCAGGCCAGAGGACTATTTCTTACTGTGGGTACATTCAGTCCCTCATACAGTGTGGGACCTAAATGTAATTCTGCTGCTAGCAGGAT
Source organism: Ciconia boyciana (assembly GCF_034638445.1). Taxonomy (NCBI): domain Eukaryota; kingdom Metazoa; phylum Chordata; class Aves; order Ciconiiformes; family Ciconiidae; genus Ciconia; species Ciconia boyciana. Next base: position 8,068,537 of record NC_132946.1, on the reverse strand, counting down.
AAAGTAAAGAGCAAACCATTACACAGAATCTAAAGGACTTGGGGCTCACTTTGCTGCCATTTAAGTTTGCAGAAGTTTTTCTTCTGTATTAACTGAAGTATTAACTACAGTTCACTCAGGCTTTTTCAGTGCCTTGTTAGAAAATGTTTGAGAAGCATAAAAGATGAGCATGCTCCAGTGATGAGCTCTGCATTAAAATCTTCTACACCTCCTTTCTCCGCCGTTAGACAGATCGCCATGGCTATTCTGTAACAAGCTCTCAACACTTTTCTAAAGCTCCTTGTCGTGGTTTAGCCCCAGCCAGCAACTAAGCACCACGCAGCCGCTCACTCACTCCCCCCTGGTGGGATGGGAGAGAGAATCGGAAGAGCAAAAGTAAGAAAACTCGAGGGTTGAGATAAAGACAGTTTAATAGGGAAAGCAAAAGCCGCGCACACAAGCAAAGCAAAGCAAGGAATTCCTTCACTACTTCCCATGGGCAGGCAGGTGTTCAGCCACCTCCAGGAAAGCAGGGCTCCATCACGCGTAATGGTTACTTGGGAAGACAAACGCCATCACTCCAAATGTCCCCCCTTCCTTCTTCTTCCCCAGCTTTATATACTGAGCATGATGTCATGTGGTATGGAATAGCCCTTTGGTCAGTTTGGATCAACTATCCTGGCTGTGTCCCCTCCCAGCTTCTTGTGCACCTGGCAGAGCATGGGAAGCTGAAAAGTCCTTGACTAGTGCAGCAACAACTAAAACATCTCTGTATTATCAACACTGTTTTCAGCACAAATCCAAAACATAGCCCCATACCAGCCACTCTAAAGAAAATTAACTCAATCTCAGCTGAAACCAGGACAGTATCCACCCCTTATTCCATACCATTTACGTCATGCTCAGGTCTCACACTATCCAATACATTCTCATTACCCACCATCACCCTTCCCATCCTTTGATATAATACACACATATCATTCCCTTAGTCTATGGACCACCCCTACAAAATATTTGTACAATGTCCATAAATGTCCACAAAATGTCCACTGAGTTCATTTAGTCCATGACTTTGGGCTTCATCTCTTATGGTTGTTACTCAGGACAGGAGAGGTGGTGTGTTTCTTGGAGTTATTGGGCACCAAAGCCAGCTCAGGTCAGGTCACTGCTGCACTTGCACTGCTTCTTGTAAGGCTTCTCCTCCATTGGTTCAGGTGGTTCCGGCTGTAGTAGTTCCTATAACATGCAACTCAAATCATGGGTTACAACAATTTAAAGGTAGATCCATTACAATCTCCACCCCTGGTCCCTTTGGACCAGGATATAGGGTTTAACATTGCAATGAACTCCTCCCCTTGCTCCTAGCCTGGCTAGCAACAAGGGGTTCCTGCTATAGTAATTCCCACAACATGCAACTCAAATCCCGGGATACAACAATTTAAAGGTATTTCCATTACAATCTCCACCTCTGGTCCCTTTGGACAGACCATCAGGTTTAACATTGCAATGAAGTCCTCCCCTTGCCCCTGCTCCAGCTTGGACTTATCCACAGAATGTAGTACCTTCAGAAGTAAACTTGCTCCAACATGGCCTCATGCACAGCCACAGATGCTTCAAGGTGTACCTGCTGCAGCATGGACTTCATCCACAGCCACAGATGCTTCGAGGTGTACCTGCTGCAGCATGGACTTTATCCACAGCCACAGATGCTTCGAGGTGTACCTGCTGCAGCATGGACTTCATCCACAGCCACAGATGCTTTGAGGTGCACCTTATCCAGCGTGGACTTATCCTTGGGCCACAATCCCTTCAGAGGGATACCTGCTGTGGCACAGACATAACCATGGCCACAGACATTTCAAGATATACCTGCTCTGGCATGGGCTAATCCATGGGCACAGACGCTCTGGGGTGTCCTGCTCCCACGTGGATTCATCCACAGGTCACAGTCCCTTTGACTCGAGTTCACACTGGAGTTCCAGCCTGTCCAGTACAGCAGCACAGAAACAGCAGTGATGTCCTGGCCATCTGCCAGCCCAGGCGCAAGGCTATTGCTGTTATCAGAATGTTCCCAGGCACAGCACAGTAAGATGATCAGCAGTACAGCAGCACGGCAAGCAGTGAAAGCAAAAAGCAGCCACTAACAAGCCCTAGACTCTAACATACAGTAAGGCAGGCAAGCCCTATGGCAAGCACAGAAGCCTGCCGATTAATAGCTTAACAGCAATAACAGCTCTCCATGACATAGACAGATCTCCATGGCTATTCTGTAACAAGCTCTCAACACTTTTCTAAAGCTCCTTTACGTTTTTTACTATTATTTCCTTCTTCCAGAATTTTCTTAAGTTTGAAACATTCCATTTAATCGAATTAGACTTGCATGCTTGCTGATGACCGTGCTAAGTGTGTTTAATTAAAAAGACCAGCTTCTTTGCCAGGGAATGGCTTCCTGACTTATTTCCAACTCAGTGTTCATATTTTCCAAGGCAATATTTTATTTACAGACACCACATAAGCAATTTGCTTTGCTTTGACATTTTCCAGCTATCTAGAAGAAAGCCACCTTTTGCTATATTTTCAGTGGGTGCCTTTCTATCAGGGGACTCCTTTTTCTGCCTATATGTGGTTTATGGTGATACTTCCTTTAGTCAGAATATTTTTTCCAAGTTAGGAAAGAGAATCACTTATTGACCTGACTTTTATTGCTGCTCTGAGCCAAACATCACCCATAAATTGAGCATCCTCTAACTTTTATCTGAATTAAATGCTGTAAATTTTATTAAACATTTTACCATTTCTCTCTGCTGCAAGAATGTTGGAGTGTTAGCTAACCCAGAGGAATAATTTCATTTTTGTTATTAAATAATCTGGTCCTGTTCTTTATCAAGCTCTATTTTAAATGAGTTTGGTTAAATTAAATGACTCTTTATAGTGGCTGGCAAGACAGAGTGGTTTAGTGCTCTGGCCTTTTATCTTTGGAGACCTGAAGGCCATGCTTTTGGTCCAGATAAGGCTGCTTTGCACCTCTGAAGCAGTATAAAGTGACATTCAGCTAGCCTCAGAGGACTGTTAGCAGAATCCTTTACAGCTTGAGAGCACTGCACAGAGACTTTTAAGAAAGTTCCTTTGCAATCATTGTAGTGTACTGGTACAGTGCAAAAAGTTGGTTGGAAAACTCTTGACTTACGCTCAAGAACAAAGATTTGTGCTCATTTCCTGCTTCAGGTTACAGGCAATCGATATTTGTTTGGATTTATCTGAGGTTAGTGGGTACTGACCATGTCACAGGGACACGTTGCAGTTTGCTCTAAGTATAACACGCCTGCTTGCCAGCTCCTGGAGTGACCAGACCTGCAGTCTTGGGCAATGCCTGCAAGTCTATCCTGGCAGAACTGTCCATTGCTTTTTATTTCTTTGCTCTACCCTAAATCCCCAGGAACTCATTTTACCTAGAGGGTAATACATTTGTTTATGCATGTTGGGCCCAGTCCAGCATTCTCTGGTGGTGTTGAGGGTTCTTGACTTCAGCATGTGCCAGACCAAACTTGAATTTTGTAATGTCTATGAAAAGAGCACACTGGTGTGTTGGAACATTTACAGCACAGACATGCAGAGGTAATGTTGCACACAAGTTTGCCCCATGCTTGCAAAACTTGAGTAGTTGTGAGAACAACTGCATTGCTCAACCCCACAGCTTCTATGTGTTAAATATCTATCTTGCTGGAAACTTTGGGCTTTTGCTATTATTTTAACAGTCTTGCGTGGTTTGATGAAAAGGCAGTTACTTTCAGGACTTTTATTTCTGTAAGTTCCAGTGAGGAGGTTATTTTGATAATGTAGAAATAGGAGAGCTTTAAAAAGTAGTGGCAGAATGAAAGGGAATTGGCTGTCCGAGAAAAATAAGCCTTCAGCAATCTAGGGGAGTATCTAATGTAATTGCCAGAGATGCGTAAAGTGACATTGGATGCCATTGTACTCAGGTAAGTGAATCTGCATTTGGTTGTGGAACAGGCAGGTATCAGTCTGTCTCTGAGAACTCTTTCAAACCCATAACTTTGGCTGCTTCCATGGTGATCTGGCTTTATTCTAATGTTTGTGGAAACCTTGTTGAAATTTAGGAGCCTGGATACTGGACTTTACGTGGTTCAGTGTTACTCATGAAAAAAGTTCTACCATTTTCCTCTCCCTCTAATAACAGCTACAAAGTTACTCATGCACGTGTAGCAGAATTGCCTCAGATGACAATGCAGCAGTTGAACATTCGCTGTAAAAGGGCTGGGTAAGGAAGCAATTGGATTTATACCATGCTGATATAGCAGTGGATGACAGGGACTGGAGGAACCCCTGGAGCGGCAAACCTAGGCTTTTACAGAAGTTCAGATCCTTTGGCTTCTTTCCTTTAAATTGCTGTTGGTGCACTTTTCTGTGCTGGACTCTGCTGAACTCAGCTGAGCTAATCTGAGGTAGTAGGAGCACTGTGTGCTCCTCTTCTCAGCTATAGAATCAAGGCTTTACTGGCCAATCTCTAATTTGATTAAAAAAGGAAAAGAAGAAAAAAAAAAAGAAAAGGAAAGGAAAAAAAGAACTTGCAGTTACAGAACAGTCTCAATGAACTTTCTAGCTGTCATCTTAATAACCTCTATTGCATTATGTTTGAAATTTCATTATGGTCTAGTCTGGCACTGATTCACCTAGACAGTGAGAGGGTATTAAGACCAGCTTGTCAAATAGTTGCAGTAATAAAATATTTCCTGCCTTTCTGTGGAGAGCTTTATAGAATTAGGGAAAAGGTAGAAGTACAGCTGATGAGGGCTTCATGATGCTTCATACGCCAAGTGCTTTTTGCGTGCTTCTCTATTTCACAGTTTGTATCAGATTTCACAGATAAAAGACTAATTTTGTTGCTTTTTTGGCTTAATTTGTTTTGTCTGCTTCATGCAACTAGGTGATTTAAATGGTCCACAAGTGAGAGATACCTTGGGGACAAAACTTAGTTTTATGCTTCGTATTATTCAGACTCTAAAGCTCAAAGTAATTGAATCTCTACTCAGAAACGAAGATTGAGTATTTTTATTTTAAATTTAAGTGTCTATATAAACATGATGCCTCAGGGCTTTGCTGATTTATAATATATGTGATTTGAAGGGTGCCTTAGTGGCTTCAGCAGAGCCCTTTTCATTATATTAGTCTCTGGGAAAAAATATGCAGCCCATAATTCTTTTCTTTCCTACACTATAATATTGCTAATGCTCTTTTCTGTCATGATCCTGTATAATGCTATTAGCTAAGCAGCTGTTCTATACCTCAGACACATGACAAAACACCTTACAATATTGGTTCCTCCATGTACTAATGATAATCTCCATGCAGTTTTTCCCTCTTTTTGTGTTTGCCTCCTTTCTCCCACTGCCTCTCAGCCAGGTGTCTTTAGCCTAATGGCCATAATAATAGATGAGCTCATGTTTCCAGAGCCTGCTAACGTCAGACCACTGTTCTTTTGAAGCCTATATGGTATTATTGTACACAGTAGGATGGCTGCCTTCATCCTGGAGCCTGTTCAGTTTGAAAGGCAGGGCCTGAAGGCCTGTGTGGTGTCTTGCTGACTTCTGTGGGGCCCTGCCCGGGCCTGGATTCCCACCATGTGATTTAGCTGCCTCTTGCCAGAGTGCAAGTTCAGAGATATGAAGCATGTTGAGTGATTTCATTCATCCTTTTTTGTGACTGGAGTCCCATGGCAACAGGTGCTAAGATTATGTCACCAGGTCGGTTTGATCTTTTCTAGCCAGCTGGCAGGCTGTGTTACGGCTTAATCTGTGTCAGATGTTTCCAGACACAATGCGTTCAAAATACATTCCTTTAAATTAAAAACTGTGGCAGCTTAGAGAGAGCCACAGCTGGAGTGATCAGAGAGAAGTCCTCAAGATGCCCTAGTGGGGACCAAAGTGAATACTAGCTTGTAAAGACATCCAGTTCAGTTTTTGAGACCCAAAATAAAGCTTGAAAGTTGCAGAATTGGCAATTTTAATGTGAGCGTCAGCTCAGCCTGACTCTGATAAGGTTTCATGGTCCTGTATTTTCCTCTGAGGACCTCTTGCCTCTTCTTTCACTTCATGGATGGCCAATGGTCCATCCTTTGCAAGGCAGTCCAGGGTTGAAATTTGGAATGACCACTCGTTTGACTGGTAATCTTATAAATGCAGCAATGTATGTACTGTAACCTGATGGTGATACCACAATGTTGCTTGGAGAACTGTGTTGTTTTCCTCAGGGAGCAAAAGTAAATTTGCAACAGGTTTGGTCTGGCTTTTTGGTGACACTCTGAATGTCTTCTGTTGATGTGCGGTGAACTGGGATAACTGGACTTAGACTGGGATAAGTGCTCCTAGCAGCACTTTCTATTTGGGAGCTTATTCTTGTCAGTCAGGCAAGGACAGTGGACAGAATTATCTATTGCTTGGGACAACCCCCTCACCTTCTGCAGAAATGCAGCAAATATGAATTGAGATTTTTAAAAAAAAATTTATTTTTTATTTTTTTTTTCTCCCTCTAGACTTGCTTACTGGGCATTGAGATATGAGCTGGCCTCCTTTTGTATGCAGGAGGCAAGCGTCCTTTTGCACAGTATAAATTCCATGCTTTTTAAAAAACTTCTTTTTCTATGGGCTCTATAGAAGAACACTCATTCTGTATAGAACTGACAAGAAAATTGGCTTTAAAATTGTTCAAATTATTTGAGAATGGTGTTTTCATTACTGGTACTTAGATACCAGTGTAATAGGTCCCTTAGAAAAACCTGAGACAGTGAGCCTTAGCTATAGACAGGGTGGTATTAACACTTCCATTGTCATTTTTCAGCATGGACTGAAAATGCTTATGCTTAAAGGAGTTATAATTTTGCATATTTGCTGGTAAACTTTTACCTATACCTCTTTTCAAGCTCTGTGCAAGAGTCCACATAGGTATATATACAAAAGAACCTGTATTTTTGCCTTTTCTTTGCTGGAACAACGCAGTTGCTTTCCATAGTCTATGGTGCATGTGTGATGTGAATCTGATTTGTATCAAAGGAACATGTTGGGACCTGTAAATTCTGATGGTGCAAGATCTAATCCTATTTTAAGGAACAAGTGCTAGTTCATGCACAGATGCTAATACGTGCAAGCACAGGCTTTTTCAGTGTGCGGGAGAGCATACATACACAGCTTTTCATGGTCAAAAGGGAATGCTAGCATTTGAAAGATGGGGTCTGTAAATCACATTTTTTTATCGAACTCTTTTTCTATGTCCCACACATCCCTCAGGCCACTGGCTATGAATTATCCCACGCTGTTGGCCTATTCTTATCCCTGGGCTTTCCTCATCTTCACATTTGTATGATTACATGTGTTACCTAAATACACCGTATACCTCAAAGAATGTTTATTTTTTATTTTGACTACTACTTCATTTCCTAGTATGCTTCTTATTTCCTCAGAAGCCATAGAGTAACAGCGGGGGCACAATATATACTTCCAACACATTAGTAGGGGTATATGTGGCTTTGGTTCCTAAGAAAACAAACATTTTGTTTGCCATTTCCAGGAGCAGCCTCTTTTCCACTGAGAAAAAAATATAATACGCCAAACTAGGAATATTCCTTTCATGCCTAACTAAACAAAACAAATTAATGTATAGTATTTCTTGCTCTAAATACTTCTGGGAGGCATTTGGACAGTCATTTAGGAGGAGTTTTCCCAGTTCTGCCAACTTCATAAGTGAAGAGAAAGAGAAAGAAAGGAAACACTGTCAAGTAAAGAAAAACTATTTTGGCTGGAATGTGTGAGATCAATGAAGAATTTTTAAATCCACCTTTACATTAGTTATTTGAGTTTTTCATTTTGCTTTGAGTTCCAGTCCCAGTTTTGAGTTCCAGGAAGATGTGTTCCCCCTCCCACCCTGTCCCTGCTTTTCCAGCAGCACAGAGTTATTATAGAAAGGGAAAATTAGTTATCAAAATTAGGATACAAATGCCAAACTTTTTCATTTTGATGTAGTGATCTGTGGGGCAGACTCACAAGAAAGGTATATGATATTTCCTACTGAACCCTGGATATGGGTAAGCTCTCTACTCTTCCTTCCCCAATAATTTTGGTTTCTTTCTTGTGGAAGACAGATTATGTGGTAAAAAGGAATGAGTGATATCCATGCAATGATGAAATCAGTAGATTGATGTGACTTGCCTGTAGTCAATGATGAGGTTTGTGATAAAGCAGGGAATTGTTTTGGATCTTGTGAGCTCCAATATTTAGTGGTCTTTTCTGGGGATCTGGCTTTTTTTACTTTTTCTTTTTTTTTTTTTTTTTTTCTTCTTTTCTTGTTATTCTTTCTTGGCCAATTTTCTTTGGTGGTTTGGCAGCATCCCAGATGCTTTCTGATAGACATCTGAGAAATGAATAAAAAATAAATTAATACAATGGAAAAAGCAGTCAACCATTTCAGTGACAATAAGAAAAAGTGTGTGTGTGTAAGAAAAAAAAACCAAACCAAAAGAACCTTAAACCTCAAACCTCTCCTATAATAAAAACATCACTATTCATGAGCCATTACTGAACTTTTTATTCTAACATCGGATTTTTTTTAATAGCTTCTTTGAGGAAGAAAGAAAATAGGATCAGAGCTGCAATGCAAAATGACAAGTGTTTAGTTTGTTATTGGTTCCAGCTAATAAATGTGAATATTGCTGTGAGCCTCTTTCAAACTGGTGGGCATAACAACAGAAATTCCATTCAAGCTAAATGAGAGAGCAGTTAAAAACATCTTTATTTAGTGAGGGCTGAAACAATAGAGGATGCTGCCAAAAGCATAAAATGGTAAAGCACAGCAAAGAAGTTAGTCTGGTTGGACTGAGGCATTTCCTTGGATTAATGGAGCAAACTGAGAGATTGGGGTGCAGGAGACAAGGAACATATTTTGAGAGAAGGAAGCAGGACCAGAAAAGCTGAGGAGATGGTCAGAACAAGCATTACACCACCATTTGGAATATGCCTTTGAGAAATAAGATGGGAGACATTTTTCTTGGAAGAAAATGGGGTGTTATTCTTTACTTATTTAAAAGAAAAAAGAAGAAGAAGAAGAAAAAAGCAGGATTGCATGAAAAAAGGGTCTTGTCGCCAGCATCTGTTTCTCTTTCAGATGCAGATGACAGCTCAGGTTTGGCTCAATGCTCAGGTGAAAAGGGAGGTAACAAGGTATATCTTTTGGGCTGGATTCTCAGCTAATATAAGTGAGCACAACTCTGTGCTCTTCACCCTTTGTAAGGACAAGACGTGTAGAAGCAAGTGGGAAAGGTGAAAAAGTTCTCTTCGCCTTTGTTTAGGGCAAATTAGATGTAATTTGACACAGGATGGTTTCCAATTTTGACATATTTTACTGCCAAAAAATGATGCTAGGATGAAAATAGAACTGCTGGAAAGAACTAACATTCATCCCTCGTCTGACCAAACTGCAGAAAACAGGATAATTATAGATGTGTGGGGGATGAGGGACCTTCTGAACTTTGCCATTTTCCCTGTAAACAGTAAGCCCACTGAGACTCATCCAAACTCTGTCTGGAAGTAAACACTGGGAGTCCATTGCTGTAGGGAGGTTAGGGGTGTAAAAGGCATTTTTCTGGCTTGTTTTCAACTTTTAGGTGAGGAGATAATAACTTTGAACAGGGTGTATGGTCCCCAGCTCACATCTGTATACTGTGGATGTAATTAAGCCCAGTGCTGTGGTTAGGATATTTACTTTATCAGAAGGCGAATACTATTAGGAATGAACACCCTGGGTGTGCTTAGAAACTTTTTTGTGGCTTTGAGTATATGTGCAGGAGAAATATTTGGAAATATTTCAGCTGACTACATTCTCTAACCTTCATTGGCACTGACTAGGAGGAAACCTTGCTGACCCCCTCAGCAGTGAGGGCTGGAAAAGCCTGGTTATTGAGCCTGAACTTCTTACCCTCTCAGCAGCAGGAGATGGGGCTGTGTGGGACGTCTATTGTAAATAGTTCCCAGTGTTTTCCATTTACCACCTTCCCTCTAGGCTTCAGTCACTATTTATTTAAAATATGTGCCAAATACCAAGGAAAACAGCTTTGTTTCAGCTGCGACATCATACCCTCAGTTTTGCACACTGCCTGGATGTTTCCTTATGTGCACCTGACATCCACATGGGAGGGCTGATGAGGGACCTGAGCATCTCTTGAATTTATCCCCTTCCTGCCATTAAAGGTTTGAAGAGACTGTTCTGATCAATTCATCAGACTCAGATCAGTGAGATGGTCTGGTAGCATATTACAGGGAGCACTTCCAGTGGGAGTGAACATAGGAGGAAGTATGGAGATACTGCTTTGAAAATTTAAGAAGTCCGCTCTGGCCAGTCCGCCCTGCAATTCTGTCTGACAAGTAGAGGGCAAGCAAGGTCTCATCCTGTTGTTTGACATATTTATGAGTGTTTGGTGGCCAAACTCCATTGCCTGCTTGCTCTAAGGCACTCCTATTCACATGCTAGTGAAAGCACAGATGTTACAAACACTATTATATCCACTCACAAGAAAAGGTACTGGAAATATGGTCTTCCCAGCACAAATCTATTTCTGCAATGGAAATTACTTGGCTTTCCAAATGAGAGATTTACAATTGACTACATGAGAGCCAATTTGGTCCTTGCTTCCTTTCCTTAAACAGTATTCTCCTCTATCTTAAACCTTCACAGCAAATGAAGTTTTCTTATTGTGACATGTTCTTGACTATTTGAAGAAGCCATGTTCTCTCCTTTTGTGATTGAATAATGCTAGCTGGAGAATTTGTTCACCTACTGACTCTTTTAGTTACACCCATGTCAGCAGATAAAGCTGTAAGAGAGCACTTGAAGGGACCAGACACTGTGGGAGGAAAGAGTAGCTGGTTTGTAGGGAAGTACTGTTGTGGTTAAAATAACTCCAAAGCAAGAAATTTACCTCAGAAGGTGTGGGATAGCCTCCATCTTTTAAAGCTTTCTTTGACTACAGTTAAAATCTTGTAAGGTCTCTCATTATGATAAGGTACAGAAAGACTCTGTTACTGGCTCACCTGTAGTGTCTTGGCTTCTTTGCTATAAGAGAAATTGGTTTATAGCACTTTTAGTTGTCTCAGTCTCCCCATGTGTCTAGGACTGCTGAATGTATGTTGGAGCGTGAGCCCAGGAGGAGGACAAACAGCACTGAAGAGTAGGGAGAAACTGAAAGGATCAGAAATCTTTGGAAAGGTGACCTCAAAGAGGTCCAGGAATGTGGCTTGTCAAGAGTTATTCTAGCGCCCTGCAAGTGTACTTTGCACCTTGTGCTATATTTACAGCCTAATGAGAGACAATGGTATTAATATTTTTTGGTTGGGTTTTTTTTTCTTTTTTTTTTTTTTTGAGGCTAAGAGTTCTGTTTGAACTTAAACTCTTTCTCCTTCTGGATTCTATGTCTAGGTGTATTAAAATAAGTCAATTAAAAAAACCCCCATGTATCAAAAATATCCATTCTGTAATGTCAGGTCCACAGCTAACCACATCTAGGAAGAGACTGGTTTTCCTCATCTTTTCTTTTTTAGCCTCAAAAGAGCATCTGTTCTGCCTTTGCAAGGCAGAATGTTTGGCAAGGCTTTATGTATAATAAATATGGCATGCTGATTATAAATGAATAGTGCCACCACAGTTAATTCCACTCAGCCATGGTAAATGAAACAATGGGAAGTTACCTAGTCGGTGATTTGCTGACAGATTTCAGTTAGTCAGTTGCTATTTCACTCTGTTTTAGTGACTATAAATTCCAGGCCCACAGAAACTGCTTTCTACCATTATCATCCCACGTTCTGTAGTTATTTTGCACTTTTTACGGTGTCAACATTATTTCCTATGCAACCGCATAACAGCTAATTTAACTTAGATAAATTAGCTGAAATGAAAACATAGTGTGACTACGGCCCTAATTGCTTTCTTTTTATTAAGAAAAAGCAAAAAAAAAAAAAGTTCTAAAACCATGAAGCGTGTCTGCAGGATATGCAATTAGCTCCAGACTGCAGAGAGACTCTTGAAGAAGGTGCTGTGCAAGTTACCCATTGCTTTTGTAACTTCTCACTCAGTATGTACCGTATGGGAACATTCAGCAGAGATTAGTGTAGAGGTAGACATCATCTTTTTGCAGCAGCTCACCCCTGGAGCAAGATTTGATAGGCAGGAATGCTTAGATTTGCCTGTGGAGTTGTATTTCAATCTGAAAACCTTCCTACGTATTTAGCCTTCTACCCATCTTGATTTGCTTTGCTGAATATTTGAGTTTTGTGGAATGGGGAGATAAAGTGAGCTCCACACTGAGTTGCCTTTACCTGTTGGAGTCTGTTATAAGGCAGCTACTATGTCAGAAGACCTACCTGGTTAACTTTTGTTAACTTTCAGTCTGCTTACAGCATGATTTGTGGTATAACTGAAACACAGCCACGTTGCCAGTTCTCGCAAACTTCCTAGATTTCTTGAAAGCTTCAGCATTCCTCAGAGAAATAATAAATTCTGGAAGATAGGCGTATTTGGTGAATAGTTGTTCTGTGTTTGAAGGTTTATCTGTAATAGTAAAATGCATCTTATTGTAAGGGAATGCACAGTCACAAGTGCTTGCCTTGCCATAGCTTAACGAGTTACTGCTTGCCAGCTGACATGACTTGTGTCTGAAGTCCTTGCTGGTTGAAAGTGAGAAGAAAGATGCATTAGCTGACATCAACAGGGTACCAGTTTGGGGTAGGTGGGGTAGGAGTGACCTTCTGTTCTGGAATCTAATTTGATTTATCTAACCCAGAGACTTGGTGATTTTTATTTACTTTTTTGAAGGTAGCATAGGTATAATAGAGGTATGACTAAAGTTTTCCTGGAGAATAAAGGTATAAGTATCCTTTCACTGAGATGAGAAACCTGTTTTCCAGAGCATGAGATGTTAACTGCTGTTTACTATTTAGATATCTGTATTTATTTATACCTACTTCTTCCTACTGCATGTACAGTTTGAAAGACGCTAATCTACGCTTCAGCTGCAAATTCTGTTGTTGTATTTCTTTCATAACTAACTTAATTGGAGTGTGCATTATTCCACTGGTCATAAGGCATGAAGGATGGTGCTAAAGGATCACAAGGAGGCTCTCCTGATATTAATGTCTGTAAACCTCAGGCAGTAGCTTCCACCCCACATGGGAAAAAATTACTTGCATAGCATGTGACTGATGTTGGGATGACAAGGAACTGGTGGGACAGATATGGTAGTAAAGGTTTATTAAACCAGCATTTCTGCCAAAGAAATTACATAAAATGTTTTACCCTGATTTATGATAAGGTAGCAAACATTCAGGGCATTCATAAGTTAAAAAACACCCTGATTTAGCTTAATCTGCTTTTTTCCCAGTTTTTAGATAGTCCCGATGAGTCTATAGTACACAAACTCTTCTAACAAATGCTCAATTCCTTTTTCACGTGTTATCCACACTTTGTGTCTGAAGTGTTCCCCTCAAATCCCATTAAATCACCTCCTATGTGCCAACATCCTTCTTGATCTTCTGACCTTTTAAAGCAAATTAAAAAGACACTCATATACATCTCTTTAGCCACATTTTTTTGCTGATAAGAATTTTGAGCACTCATCTAACACTTTTCAACTTCAAAGCTCCTCAGAAGTGAGGGGCCTGATCCAAAGTCCATTGAAATAAATGAATAGTCTTTCCGTTAGCTTCACAGGGACTTAAATTCTAAATTGTGCTCCTATTCCTGTCATTCCCCCCCATCTGTTCTCTGAAGACCTGCTGTCTTTTGCACCTACTTAAGTTTTAGACTCTGGGTAATAACTCTTCTGTTGTGCTCCTGTTTGGCAATGGCATAATGAGACCATTTCTGACAGTAGCTTCCTGAGAGATGCTCAAAATTGGGCTATAAATATAGTCTCATAAGCCCTTTGTAACTAAAAGATGTCTTTATATGTGAGCCTCTAGCCTGTCATTCACAGTAATTTCAGATGAGATGGCAATGAGGCCTCTGTTTTGGTAACAAAACAAGCCCTCCTTTGAGTTTCCAGGTGGTTCCATGATTGTTCCCCTAAGCCCCTCTCACTGTTAGAGAACTCCTCCTTTTCCTCTGTCAACAAATTGAATGGGTAATTGCACTTCTTTAAGGACTATAGGAGGCTTTATCCTTGTAAAACTATTTCAAAGGTCCTGAAACCCTTTGCTGCTCACAGCTTGGTCAGTGGCTATCTCTGTGCAAGGATGTAGGTAGAGACTGTTCATTTAACAGCTCCACTTTGGCTTTAACAGTGCCTCTACTTCAGCATCCTTTATAACTCCTGGTTTTCCTGCTTTTGCAACATTGCTTCTTTCTTTCTGACAGATTTTGCTTTCTCTGTGCTGGCAAGATGCTTCTGTGTTAGTTCTTTCCCCTGTTCATGTTTTCTCTTCCTCGTCTGTTGCATGCATTTTATTTCTGTGTTTTATCAGCTTTCCTATCTGTTTCTTTTTATATTTATTTATTCATTCCCAGTATTTATTTTTGTCTTCTCCCTACAGGATACTCTGCTTCTGTGGAGGTGACGGAACATTGCCAGCTGACAACATGTAGGCAGGTGGTCAGTAGGGATTACTGATACCAAAAATAGTCCTCCTTCGGTCTGTTAACAATGTGCTGTTGCTGTTTTCATTGTTGCTTTTTCTGCAAGTCAGCCAGAGCCATTTAAGATCTCTGTGTGACAGTCAGTGTGTGTGACTTAGAGGTCTGAGAGCTCCTTGGGCATCAGGGTTGTGATTTGTCTTGTTGCTGCCAGTGTTTTTGAGCACCGTGGAACCCACATTCAACAAAGTACACAAGCAGTGCTTTTAAGTGCCTGTGTAACCTTCTGTTCCTACCACTGGTAGGCTCTTCATTACCTCCAATTATCTGTCTTTTCATTAGGTTGGAGCTTGCATTAAATTAGCTCTCAGTTCTACTTATTCCTGCACTTGACTTCCTGGACCCTACTCAATTCACATTTTCATTTCTCCTTGAACAGCATGACCATTTAGATCTGGTACAACGGATGTTCTTAAACCGTCCTCATCTTGCCATTGCAATTAGATAATGCTGCAACTGAATTACCTCTAATTCTCTGTTTTTAATATAAGAAAAATAGATTCTGCCAAGGCAGCCAGATTGCCTCTTGCTTGTTTGCTTTCCTCACAAGCATCTTGGCACTGTCTCCCATTTCCCTTTCTTTGAACTGATGTTAAGTCCAGATTTATTACAAACAAGATGCAGGTTTTATTTAACAGCCAAAGCTATTAACCATTAGATCATGCTGCTGTAGAAGGTGGTGGGAATCCTCCTCCTAGAAAGTAAACATGAATCAGGGGGTTTAACAGTGGCTTCCCTGGGTGAAACCCAGTGTTTTTTGTTTTATGAAATGTCTAAGTGGTGTGATTGTCCCTCCTGACTCACTGGTATGCTAGATGCACTGTGAGACATGCCCTTGTTATTCAGTGTCCAGAGGAACTGCTGATGTGAGATCTGGGGCTCCTAAATCTCTGACAGACATGTATTGATGGGCTCTATGAGCTGTGTGGGTTTCCTTAACACACAGTTTAATGATCACCATCTTCCACATGGTATGTAACAAAATGGTTTAGGAAAAAAAATACTTTAAGGAAACTATAGAGCTGTGAAAATCTTATGTTTGAATGCAGCATTATAGACTTCTGTGCTTTTCTTCAAATGTCATCTCAAATCCTTTCCCAAAGTGCTAGCACTAGAATTATTTATATGTGCTGCGTATGCTCAGCTTCTACTTAAGCAGACACAACACTGTGTTCCAAATCTGCATTTCATGACTGAAAGCAGCACCACTCCATAAAGATGTAGTAACACATCAAAAGAAATAATGAGATACCATGATACCTGAGTGCATTTTTCTAAGGCTGTATCAAATGCTGACTCTAAGGTTAAAAAAAAAAAAGATAATCAGTATTTCACTTTAAAGATTTGTTTTCAGCAATTCTTACTTATTTGTTAAACAGTGAATATTCTATGGATGGCTAAGGTGTTTGGAAATAGTTTAATATGGTATTTCAGTTGTAATTCATGTTTCTTGCAGCTGCCAGCAGTTTAAGACTCGTGAGCAGAGAGCTGGTTCCCTGGGGGCCAAGGCTGGCAGGGAGAGAATCTACATAGAAACAGTGAAGATGGCAGCTACTGGTGTAACTATTGGATACTAAGTGGTGATAGACTATGGAGATCTTTTATAGCCTTCAGCTTTTCTCTCATTCGTCATAATGATTAATCTCAAAAGCTATACATCTCTTTCTTCAACCACATCTCTGATACTCTAGCAAAGAAACGGGACTTTTCTAAAGGCAATTTTCTTCCAAGAAACAACACAGACCATTTCCTTTTGGACTTCATTGCTGACAGAAAATTTTCACCCTGGTAATCTCTACAGCAAATTGAAGAGTTTATAACAGAAAAGTGAAAGCAATTAGTTTTCTGATTAAATTCACCTTGGCATTGAGGAGCAGGTAAGTATTTTCAGCTTCCATGTGCATTCAGATGAAACGGACCTGGTAGAACAATGGAAAAGGCCTTAGTATAGAAAGTAATAAAAAGATAATTGGCTCTTCTGTGTTTTTAATAACTGTCTTAGGTTACTGTCTCCTTTGGGGAAACAAACACATCTGTCCAATACATATGTAATTGTAATCACAGGGCTCTATGTGTGTGCATGCATGTGTGTGTATTATATATGATGAATTTGTTTTTGCTTACTCTGAGTTGATAACCAGCATTGCATTTACAAGCATCCCACAACAGATACCGTTGCTAACGTTAGTGTTGTAAGGCATTGGTGGTATGGCATATGGTTTTCTGCAGACCCGAGCAAGAATCACCTATGTCATTCTGGAAGGTAAATAGGACTAGAACTGAGTACTGTGGGTTAGATCATAGCTTGAATAAGAGGACATGTGTCACCTGCACCTTGAGCAGTAGTTCCTTGTGCTCTGAGATACCCCTTTTACTAGCAATTATTGGCTCTCCTTTCTCTCCAGGAGAAGAAGCAGGATGATGAATGTCCTGTCACAGTCCCAAATGTGAATGTGCCCCTTCATGTCTAGTGAAAGGATATATATAATCCAGGGTCTGCCTTTCCCCTGCCCCTGTCAACCTCTCCTCCTCAGCTGCTGACCCGTGGAAAGGATGTGAAGGAGGAATTTCAGGCTCCTGGCTTCTGTGCAGGTCTATTATCCATGTTAAAAATCTAGTCTTAAAATGTGGTACCTTAAAGATGGGAAACTGTAAGAAGTTCTAAGTGGTTTGACCCTATAACAGAGGTAATTGCTGGTAAGATGGTGCTTCATCTTGGCAACATCATCATGTTAGAGTGAATGATGACAGAGTATATCGCAATGACTGAGTGAGGAGCACTTATTTAAACCGCAGCCCTTGTTCCTTCAGTGTTTTATTAGGCTGAATTTGCTTTTCTCAGATGTTAGATTTATGCTTGCATTGCCTTGTATGAAAACACAGTTTTATCCAACTAAAAGAGTTTGTTGTTTCCACTTGCAGGGAGATAATTAGCTGTTGGTTCACAGAACTAGGAGAGGATATTGCCCTTGTGTACTGAAATGGAGAGAGATGCTAATTTTTAAAACAATAATTAATTTAATTTGCATGACTTTGGTAGTTAAAACAGCGCAGATGTTTGTTGTTAGGTCATAGCCTGAAAAAAAAGGCCACCATTTCTTGTTCAGTGTTTTAAATTTAAAGGTTTTGTATGCCTCTAAACTTTACTGACTCAGTCTGAAGTGTACTTTTAAGGGTGTGATGCTCTAGCACCCAAAAGGGAGTGAAAGTTGGATGAAGGTCTGAATCACTGAAGAAGGCTTGTATCCTGAAACTTGTATGTTCTTAACAAACTGTATTTGTCTAATGAAAATGGACCAACTTCCTACAAACTGTGCCCTACTCCTATTGCAGAGTTTGTCTTTGGTGTAAAGGGTATAACCATAGGCTGTTCTAGATCTACATTGACCATCTACAATGGTTTAGTAATATTTAGACAAAATTTTCTTTTGTTTGGTCTTGTTTCCACTCCAAGCCAAACTGAGGAAAAAGGACAGGTATTTTCTGTTTTGATGACTCTTCTGATTACTCCTGTTATTTTGCATCATTTTTGACCATTTATCAACATAGTGGCATGCTTGACTGAGGAATGAAAAAGGTATCTCATCCTGTCACATATTTCTTACTTTGTTGAAGATGGCCCTTCACTTTAATCCTGGCTTTACCTGGAGCATACTGCTTCCTGAGAAATCGTCTTATCCATCATTTGACATGTGATTTTGTAGGGTCATATGTGAAACAACCCCACAAAATGCATCATCTGACCTGTTTTGATAGATGTGACATAAGTCATAAAAATCGCTACTTTTTTGCTGCTGGTGCAGTCATTTTGAGGGCACTTTACCTGCATTACTCATGAAGCAGCTGTTTAGCCTGTTTGCTGACAATACACCCTACTTCTGGGATTTTAAGCGTATCTCTAGTTTCCACTCTGCTTTAGGAAATCTGAAGGATTCTTAGGGATGTATTTGCAGTATGATTTCTAGGGATTTGTTGCACACCTATTTCTGTCAAGGGAAGTTATGTTGTTGTCAGCACATTCATCTCATGAAAGATGAGCTTGTATTCACTAGGCAATATTGTATGTTGAAGTTTGATTTCAAACTCCTTAAAAATCATAAGGCAGATAAGCAAAAAGGGGGCAGGGAACCCAAACCCTCACCACTTCTTTTTCAAAATTAATTCTACTTATGTACATTTTTAAAAACTCTTTTTGCATTGGGCAATCAGAACAATTTTTAACAAAGCTTTGTAAGGAGAAAAGAGCAAAACATACCAAGATATCTGTTTACACTGTAAGCTTTCCAATGCAAATTAAAAACCCTCAAACACTCTCATTTATAAGACACTGATCCATGTTGAGCAGGTTTGCAATAGCAGTTTCTGACCTAATGGAGAATTATTGAATTGCCCACTTATTCAGCATCACTTATTCTAAAAGACATCCTGTTCTTCCACAACTTAAATTATAAATTATGTGAGGCAGGGACTCACATTGGTGCTTTTGCAGTGCCTAAAATAATAGGATGCTGACCTATGACTTCTTACGTGACACTGCAATAAAGATAAAAAATAATATACTTAACAGGAAAGTATGAAGAAATATTCATTGCAAGCAATTCACCCTCATGTTACCAGCGATATCCACCTTTAAGGCCTTACAGCTGTACAAATTATTTGGTAAAATGATGTGCAAGTGTATGTCAAGTAATTACTTGACTACCATCTTTGAACAGTTCAAACCATACATAACTAAGTTTCATCAAAATTTAGACACAAACTCATCCATCAGCTCAGGGCTCTTTGAAAGTGGGTCCAAGTGTTTTCAAATACATTTGGAGTTTCAACCAATCTCGGCTGAGTTATGACTTTGTAGCAAAACTGCAAACCCAGATGAGCTTTAGGGAGGCTTTGGTTTCACTATGGACATTTTATTCAAGCCTGAAATCTGATGAGATGAAGCTTAGTAGGGAGGTTTTTTTCCTTCTAAAGCTTCTGATGAAAGTTATTTACTTGATCTCTTTGCAAAATCCCCATAGGTTCTACACTGTAATGTTCCTTTATTATTGCTCATTTCTCACCTGTAACACAACCACAGAGGCTGCAGATTGCCTGGAGACCCCTGAAATCAGGCATGATGCCCCAGGCATTGTTACATGTCCTGTGTGTTAAAGTTAGATGGTGGAGGGGAAAAACAAAAAAGAAAAGCAAGTGTAGTGTTCTCTGTGGGCAGCAATTTTTGCAAGATAATTCAGGGGAATTTGTAAGTGAGAAAGAAGCCTGTGTCTTTATATTATAGCAGTTTAATTATGTCTGTATTAATACAGAATTTGAAGGGAACTAGGAATGATTGTTAGGGTTTAAGGATCTACTAATGGATTGTGTTAGTGCAGTGCAATGGATGGCCGTAAAACCTGGCCAGAGAATTTCAAGTACAGCTTAGAAATGGCTCACTGGAGCAAGGTTGTTTTGTCTTGCTCTGGGCCTGGGGCAGCAGTTGGTTAAGTGCTATAAGCAGGGGCTCTG
This sequence comes from Ciconia boyciana, assembly GCF_034638445.1. Lineage (NCBI taxonomy): Eukaryota > Metazoa > Chordata > Aves > Ciconiiformes > Ciconiidae > Ciconia > Ciconia boyciana. The sequence continues at coordinate 8,048,368 of NC_132946.1, read as the reverse complement.
GATTGTGCGGAGAGTGTATACGTGCATGTGCGGAGAGGATATCTCTACTTCAGCAGCACTATTTTGGTAGATGCTGCAATGTGTATATTCAAAACTGTGCTTTTCACAAATGTCATTCTTCCAAGCAGTGAAGTCTGTGCAGCTAGGATTTATTTCGGTTTCACCTCAATTTCTGTAGCCAGTCAGCCAGTCAGGTGCTAGATACTCAGTATCCCAGAACTCAGATACCCGTTTCCCTTATCTATGCAGGCAACTGCTGGAAAAGATGAAACCCCTTTTCCTTTTAATTGCAAAACTGTACAATGCTGGTTCTTGTTCTGTAGTGCGTTGCTGGGTACATTTCTTTTAATAATGAATTCTGTATCAGAAATAGCATACATATGACATAACGGGATACTTCTTTTGAACTTGGCTTTGACTGAATAGCAGTGTCTTACAAAATTCAGTGTGAATGTCTGGAACTTGTATCAGAAGTGACCCTAGGCAACAGTCTTTGAAATACCCCTGCTTTGAAATTTATAATAATGTAGCCTCCTTTTGAGGTCAGTCCATCCCTCTTTAGCTTTGTTGATATCAAGAAGGTGAACAAAGGTGCTGTATGCAGTGAATGAATACAGATTTAATGAACAGGAGAGAAGCAGGTGACACTTACTATACTGTGAGCTGTTTTTGAGCAAAGTCCTTGGAACCCATATGCAAATAAAGGAACTATTTTTTTGAATGGACTTCTTTGTGTCAGCTGCAAAAGTGGACAAAGCTGATGTTTGTATCTTCAAGAGGAAATTCTTTGCAAAAGTGATCCTGTTCCTAGGGAAGATACAGTAATCCTAGGTAGTAGCCTGGGTGGTCAAAATAATTTGCAATATGAAAATCAGTAGGTCTTTATCGGTGTAAACACTATTTTACAACAAACTTTCTAGCCTTAGCAACTGATTGCTATGGTGCTCTCAAGTTGTGCTCTGTAATTGTCTCCATTAATACTTTGGTCTTTGGCTGTGCGCATGAAAAGCATTTTAAATGACCACCAACCCAAAGTGTTATGGAACAAAACAACCTTTTATGTTTTATATCTTTGCCCATGCAGTAGCATTTGGTTTCCTATGAAGTTTCTTTTTATGTAAATTTCATAGCAGATTTTTTTTACTAGAGAAACCATACGAAAATAGCCATAGTTTGTACTTGATAAATTATTAATCTGGCAGCAGTTGCTTGCTAATCAATTCTCTCTCATACTGAAAGTGCTGTTCTGCAGTATAGTGGAGAGTTATTTTGAGCTTTTGTTTAGAGACAAAGAAGTTCATACCAAATTCAAAGTTAATGCATGTGATAATACCTATCTGATAGCAATTTAAATGCCGCCTCCCCCCACGGACTCATTTCTGTTTACCTTTTTTTGGTGGGTGTTGAAATTAGAGAGGAACATACCACGATTTCTGCATCCTTGGTTTCTTTCTGTGATCTTTGACTCTTCAAGCCTTACTGAAGAGTTTGTACTTCTCACAGTTAGTGACTGGGAACAACCAACTGACATTCATTTGTCTTTGGAAGATTTAATGGAAGACCTTTATTTTAAAGTGGGTTTTGGAGACCTCTAAAGCTGTAAAGCTAAAGCCAGTCCAACTGTTAATACCACTGCACTGAAGTTAGCCCTACAGATAACCAGTAGGACTTCAGTACGAAGCTATAGTCATGTGTTTTGCATAAGGTCACTTTAATTACTTCAGCAACATTAATCCTAAATTAACAAGGCTTATGTATGGCAAATGACTTATCTGTATTAAAGAGGGCATACATTTTCACCCGGCAAAATTAGGATGTTTGAAAGTGATATGCTGTCAATAGAAAGGATAGAGAAAAAAAAATAATCTTATTATACATTTCCTTCCAATGGGCATTTGAAAGTCATCCTTCCTACTACAAATATATAACATGTTACAGTATTTTCTTCTAAGCTGAAGTTTCTTTCTTGGCTCTTTGTGCTTTTTTTACACCATTAGTCCCAACAACTTCTGTACCCTAGACCCAGTTAAACATAATTATGCAGATATACGCAGACAATCCCAAGCTGGAAGGAAGAGAGCATATCCTGGAAGGGGAGCTTCTTTTCTCTACTCCGTTCTTGAGATGGGTGCTGAGTGCTGGCAGGTAAGGACAGCACTGAGCAATGGATTTCAGTAGCAAGGACACAGTTCCCTTTCTTCTATTTTGGGGAGAAGTGTATGGAGACCTGGGGTTAGTCACCCTGCCAGTCTGGCTGTAAAGAACTGAAAGGGTTCTGACTTAGTTTAATAGGAGCTTAAGTCCAGAATTAAGTTATAATGATTGCATGGGTGATGGATTAGAGCTCAAAGCAGAGGTTCTAATGGAAGCTTAACATGTAACTCAGAGGAGAGTTTAGCCTCTTTCACCTAGTAAAACAGAGGCCTGGAAGAGTTGTGATTTGTCTCTCTAAGTACAGCACATGCATGAACACTAGAGGAGAAGACCTTGCTGGCGTAAGAGCAGAGGGTGAGAGTTGCCCAAGAGTGCATTTGGGTTTGTAATTAGAAGAGTTTTTCTCAGACCAGTGGAGCAGTAGACTTCTGCAACAGCCTTCCAGGAGAAATCGTCAGGGTGAAAATCTAAGCTTTTAAGTTCTATTAAAGCTGACAAGACTTAAGAGCAGCTTCCCATTGTAAAGGTGAACTTACACATGTGCTTTAATAAGTTATTGAAACACTTCTTAGCCAGAGTATTAGAAATGCAGGGCACCACTTGTAAATTGTTGTCATGGTTATTACTTATTACTATTGTATCCAAGTGAGGTCAGCACCTTATTGGCTAGATATGCTGACAATGCGAAGAGCACTGCTGCTTCAGATTTCTTTAATTGGACAAGACAGACCAAAGTTAACAAGGAAAACAGCAGCAGAGAGAAACAAAGAAGTGAAGTGACTTGCCCAAGGTCACCCAGCATTCCTCATTTCTGTTTCTGTCTCCCAGTGCACATATTTTCTCTTCCTGGAATAAAATGGGTGAATTCTGCAAGGCCTGTCTCATTTGTTTTGCGTAGTCAGGTGAGAATTCTTATCTTTCAGTTTCAGGAGCTGCTGGTATGCTGCTACTTCAGTGAAAGGAATATTTTCCTTAACATATAACAGAAGCTATAAAATAAAAGGTGAAGTGAAAAATGGTTAAGATACTGTAACTTGCACAATTAAAATCCAGCACTGAACAACAATAGGAAGCAGAGAATTTGCTGAACAATGGGCAACTTCCCCTCTTGTTGCTGTGCATTTGAACTTGCATGCAAAAACAAAGTTTGTCCTATATGCCAAATAATTACCACAGACCATAAAAGTAAAGAAAAGAATAGTTAAGGTAATGTCTCTAATTTTAGCTGAGAAAAACCACAGCATACCTTGTCCATGCTCCACCATAAAGTTATTGGCTCCTCTTGTTTCTTCTTCCCACTGTTAGTGTCCTAAACTGACCAGACATCCTCTTTCTTCTCAGGTCTGGACCCTCCTACATGTGAATAGAACCCTATAGTCTTTCAAAAATCTTATTTTTAATTAGCTGTAATGATATAAAGCCTTCTAATATACAGTTTTGCTTCGAATAGCACCTAAATGCAGTCTGAACTGAAAGATCTTTAATACCTAGATACTAAGATACTTAACAATTTTTGTTTCTCTGGTGTAAATGCAGAAAAAGGACATGACTTGGATATAGAGGAGTAATGTGGACTCCATTGCCAACATTACATGTAAAGGACAATTCAGTGGAAGGATAAAAATAACACTTGGTTTTTCTTGTAAAGAAAGATTCCTATTTATTTCTTCTAAGTCAATGAATGTTTTGTTTGGATACCACCTTCAACATACTTTTTATTTTTTGATTTTTAATTTTTTTTTATGATAGTTGCTTTGCCTGGAGCATTTCATAAACGAATAAGTAGAAATAAAGCATTGTGTTCTCTGAGATGTGAAGAGGACTCTTCATCTTTAAAAGACATATTCTCTGTCCTATTTTAATTACTATCACCCTTCTGGTCTAGAGATATTTCCCACATAGGTCAGGAAAAATTCATGACCTCTTTTCAAGTGCTTGGGGCAGCTGCACCTCCTCACAACCTGTCTTACACCCCTTTTAACAGTTTTTGAAATTAATTTCTCTTGTAAAACCTTTTGACAAGCTTTGAATCAAGAAGCAGCAGGAGTATGCAAGGACCTGAACTGATGTTTTATTACAGAGTTGACAGGGATGCAACTGTGAACAATCATGGCTAGAAGAATGAGCCTCTCTTGCTTTGTTAAGAGATCAATGCTTCCAGGTTTTGAAGGGGTGGGCTCATTTCTTCAGCAACTCTGATGTCAGGGGACAACATTCAATGAGGCTTGGGAGGCCTCTGGGATGTACCCAAATGTAATGGTTTGCTGCTGAGAAAGTGTTCTACTTCCTGGTCCTTCAACTTGCCAATTTCTCACTATGATATAAATTGTTGGAGTTTAACTCTGGATTTCTCTGTATTGCCGTAGGTGGTTTTTTTCTTGGAAAGATTGTTGATAACTCTTGAAGTAGGCCAGTTTGAATTACAGGTTTGGTCTAGTAACTTTCTCATTAATCTCTCTTAGAAGAGTAATTGACTTAATGATTTGCAGTGATTTATTGGTGAAATTCTGCTAAAAAAGTGATCTATACAAGGTCCTAAGAGCTGCAAGGTGAGATGAGTAGCATGTTGTACTATATGCTGAAAGGATGGTCTCAGCTGTTTCTTCTGTAAAGTGGGAAAAATAAAGCAAATTTACTCTGGTTGTATACTTTTGGTCATAATTCACTAGTGTATGTGATGTTATCTTCAAACAAACATGTTAGAAAAAAGTAAAGTATTCAGGAAGGACCAAATGCATTCTGTAGATGGGAAATTCTTTACAAGTTGAGCAAGGGGAGGAGAGGAATCTTTTTCAAGGTTTATTCCCCTACACCAAGAATTTCTGCCTGAGTTGCTGAAATGAGATGTAGCACCTGCTGGATACTACAGATGTTAAAAATATCTTTGTGTAGTTTTCTGTGCCCACAAACATGGTTCTCTTCTGTGAAGGTGCCATATCCTTGAGCTCTGCCGAGCTCCTGAGCTTGCCCAGGGTAAAATTAAATGTCACTGTTAATTTCCCAAATAATGTTACAGCAAATGATCTTCCATTTTGTATTCAGTGCCAATTTGTGTTACTAGGGACAGTAAATGGGGCACACAGAATGATAAAACTTGACAAGATTTCCTCATTGTCAGTTCTGGCCTCATGATATCTGAGTTCCCTTCCCTTTGCTGTACAAGGGATGAAATGATCATAAGTGCTGACATAAAATTTATCATCATTGGACACCTCACAGAGTTGAACAGAGCAGTTTGTTTCTGAGTGATATTCCAGATGTGTTCTTGATACCTCTGAATTGTTACACTCTGCTTTTGTTTATGTTCATCGGAATTCCAAAAGATAGAAATTTACTTTTTTTTAATAATAAAAAATAAGCTCTGGAGAGCTAGGAGACTAGCTAAAAGAATTAGCCAATTGGATTTGGTCTTTTTAATACTAAAGACAAACTGTGTAGAATGGAGGTCAGAAATTCCTTATCTATCTCCATATAAGGGGATAATATTGTTTTGTACATTTAGGTTCCTCTCATGCCTTCTTAGTTGGGTTTTCAGTTCAGAAGTTATTTGAAAATCAAGGCTTTAATGTGGAACCTAATGAAATCAAATGCTTCACATTTGGCAATACTTATTTCAAAAATTCCTTGGCTCGGATAATGCTTTAATGTAAGCCACTCTTTTTGTTGGCTTGATACTTACTGTGATGTGTATAAGAATTAATCAGCAAATAGGAAAAAGTACCTGACTTTCTCCTTTTATTGCATCATGAGCATTTGCTCCAGGTTTCACTTGGAGGGAAAAGTAATGTGTGTGAGCCAAAGAGTCATTACATTTTTTGGTGGCTATGAGTTTTGGAGAGTACTGTGATCCCTTGGTCTTTTCTTGCTGTTATATTGGGCCTTAAACTATTAAAACCCATGAGCAAAGCCCACTAAATGAAAAAAGAGACTCTTCTTTTATGAATAAGCCACTGTGTGCCTGGCTAAAGCTAACTATTATCTCTGTGTAGGGGATAGCCTCTCAGCAATCTACTTATTGTGCACAAGTTCCTCTTGATTTAACAAGAAGAATCAATTAGAAAGGCAGCCAGAAGTATCACCGTGTGTCATATTAATTTAAACATTGTTTTCTGCAGTTGAAAACTTTATATTCATCAGTAACTTGTTAGATTTATCCCCCTCCCCCCATCCTCCCAGTCTCTGATGCACAAAATTATTAAACTTAATTGGATTTCTCTGGACACTACTCATTTCTCAAAATTTATTGCAATTATACAATGCCCATAGCTCATTTATTTTTCGTTTCCTGGTGATTAAAACTTAAGACACTGAAAAATGTTATGTGTGTTTTCCTTTTCATCACTAATCCTTTTCTCTCCCCTACATTCAAGACACACATTCTGCAGTCATGAATCATTAAAGTAGCAAAATTCACAAGCAGACTTAATTTATAGCTATATAAAGTATGGGAAAACCAGAATGCAGGTCAGAAATCTTGAAATATTTTTAGTAAGATACTTTGCGTTTGCTTCAGAGTATGTTTTTCTTAACTGAAAGCATTCCTGTATGTCTTATCTCAAATTGGAGTAAAAATTAGGTTACTACAGAGAATCGTAGAAGCTGGAGAAGGGAACCGACCTGGGGGTATAGCCATGCCGTGTTGTGTAGCGATATCCCAGTGAGTGGCTGTCTGTGCCTGCTGTGATATTAGAGATCTCCATGTGCTTTACCCTGATGAAGGGAGACCTGAGTGGGACTTTTTGCCTAGTTCAGGGTGCAGAGAGGAATTTTTTTTAGAACAGTGTCACTTAGCCTCCACGTATCATGACTAGTCACACAGGCTAATCCTAAAATGTATTTGGGTACTTATACAGGACTGAGAAGAGACTAGGTAAATTAATGAAAGAAAGCACATTCATCAAGGGCTCCTAAGCTCACAGACTCTGCTGCTGAGCTGCTGCTTTTTCAAGGCTGGGCAGTGTTCCATGGAAACACCATCACATGCTTACCGTGTTTTTATCCTCTTTCTAAGCTGCCTGCTATTAGCAACTTCTTTAAAATTGTAATTATTTAGCAAAAATTATGTGAGCAACACTGAGTGATATGGTTACACCCAAGCAAGGTAAAGGGAGAGGAAAGGAGGGGAGGTAAAAGTAGTGGAAAGTCTTTGGGTTTCATGAGCTGGCACTGGTGCTGATCACCTCCACATTTTCTGTGGAGGGCTAGTTCTGCTTGTCTTCACCCAGGAGGTTGAGGCTGTGCTTCTCCCCTTCTGTGTTGCCTGTAGCTGCTGGGTCAGTATCTCAGTGATTGTGTTGTTTTCTGGGACAAGGAGCGCTTCTCAGGACTACTCTCACTAAGTGGCAGCATGTAAATGTCCCAGTTCATTCACCCCCATCTCCAGCCTTGGCTCTGAGATGATTGATCCCAGCTGCCCACTCTGCTGTGAGTGCTTTCCTGACAGGCGGTGGCCCCTGGCTGGGCCTTCCCTGAGTGCTGTCTGTCACCTTTCCCGCACACTGACTCAGGGAACTGAGCTAGGTGGGCTGGTGCGATCCGGGGTAGCCGTTCTGATGTTTTTATGTCAGGAGGTGTTTGGAGGACCCTCGAGGATCCCATTCGGCATAGGCAATGTGCATTCTATGCTGAGATGCTGCTTTGTTGTGTTGTAGATGAGTGATGGAGGTGAAGAGGGAATATTTAATACTATTGTAACAACTAGTGGTATTTTTAGCATTAGCTAACGTAGGAGCTAAGTAGGAGGCACAAATATTTCTTCAGGCAGCAAAACTCCCTAGATAATGCAGCAGAACAATGTGTGTGACAGGGCAGTGGTATCTTTTCAAGACAATGCAGAGTATGTTAATTTGATATATACTCAAAACATGTAGAGTCTTCCCCAGCTGAAACAGCAGCAGAGCTATTCAAAGCAAATATATGCAGTGGCTGAACTTCCTTTAGCACTTTGTGAATGGAGTTCAAGTACTGAGAGGCTGGCCTACTTCCAGAAAGCAGGGCTTCTGTTTCCAGTGCTGGCAGAGCAATGTTTGGGAAATAAACTTGCATCTGAAATGTAAACATATCCTCTAGTTCACCAGACTTCTGAAATCAGCTAAAGTGAGTTAAAACAATTAAGTACCATGAGGTGGAAGTATGGTACTTGAAGATACTGTAGAGAAGTGATTTGAAGTGTTCGTCTCTCTGGAGCTGAGGAGCTTCTTTGTAGACAGAGATGGGCCTGTGGTGTGTTGTCCTTCTGATTCTACTTGAGGAGCCCACAAAATTCAGTCCACAAAATTACCAATCATTCTTGCTCTCAGTGTTAACAAAGGAAGATAAATTAATATGCAGACATTTTTCTCTGGACAGATTCATTACCTTCTTGCTCTTCTTGTCTCCATGGTGAAAGATGGGTGAAAGCCAAGGCAAATAGCAGCCATCTATTTGTAAGTTGCTTTAGGGACCTTGTTTATAAGGAATTGTTATAGGCCTTTTAGTCCAAATTGTGCTCACATGGCAGCCAGTGGAAAACACTTCTTTTGACCTGAATGGGAAATGAGTCAGGTTTCTCATATTTTTATAACTTCTATAAAATGTTGGCTTTCCTCTCAGATATTTCTTTGAGTGAGTGAGAAAAATAATAAAAAAGTGTTTCATTTCTGTCATGCCTTCCAGCTGAAGTCCTCTAAGTGCTTCAGAACCTGTGCAGATTTAGCTTCACAGCATCCCTTTAATTCTGGTAACACTCATTTCAGCATTATAGATGGGGAGGTGAGAGAACCTACTTGACATTCTCAGGCCAAATCTGTATGAGCACCAATCTCATCTTCTGGCACGGTTCCCACGATGCTGTTTTTCTCCTTAGCTATAATGGGCCTCTACCAGCAAGCTGGATTTTCTCCTTTAGTATAAGCACTTGAAACAGAAGAATAAAGTGTTTCAAGATTGTAACTAGGCCTGAGCTGCACAGACTTTCAGCACTATATGACCTTTAGGTGCTGTCAAGGGGTCTTGCAGAGAGAGGTGATCTGTTCACCTGTGAGGCTGGTTTGCAGCAGGAAATAAAACAGGTCGATTTTGGTGATTATTGGACATGCCACACTCTCCCCAAATTCTAGGTAGCACCCCACTGCACAGACTTATTCCATCTGTCATCTGCCTGGAAACTACCTGCTAATATTAAAGATCACTGCTGTTCAAAACATGAAACAATATCCTTTACCTGTATAAAATGAAAACCAAGCCTCCCATATCTAACACCTCCTTGATTTCAAACATTTCTTTGTATGTATAAGCAATCATTCAACTCTCCCATGTTTTCGTCATCCTCCTGCTCTCCAGTGAGGACTTTTCTTTATTTAAACATGTAAAGAAACAAAAGACTTGCACTCTTAAATCAGGTTGTTTGCTGTCATTGAGATGATAGTCTGATGACAAACACCACAATGGCTGAGCTGAATCATTGTCTTATTTCAATTGCTGGCAACACAAATAGCAATTGTGATGGACAAGGTAGGATAGCAATATCTGGCTGAGAGCTTGAGTTTTTAGGCTGTGAACCAGCTACGGATATGACTGCCCACAGTGATTTCAAAAGCTGACTACTCACAAGTTGCTAGTTGTGTTGTCTTATCCAAATTTATTCCATGAACCAACGATGTTAATGGGCTTAAACTCCCCACCTTTCTCTTTCATTTGCCTGACAGGTTTCTGTCAGCTCAGATTTTGATTATCACTTCCTCCTGACAGCAAAGGAGAAGTCCGGCTGCATTTTCTATTAGAGTTGGCTGAAAAACTTCAGTTGAAATTGTCCATACCTGGGACTCCATTCCCTCTCAGACGGAGTTTCCAAACACTGGGTTTTCATCCAGTATCAAAATACCAAATACGCTTTGCGAAGTAGCATAATCTTTTCTCTATGTATAGCTGAACAAAGCAACACACGAGATCACCAGTTTGAGAGTAGAGGAGCTGAGATCACAGGGCAGAAAGCAATAAACCTTACAAGAGGAGCAGTTTAATTAAAAGGTGAATGACACATGAAATGCATGATTATGGGCACTATAGCATTTAGTTTCCTGAAAGTAGCTAGAATCAAATAACACATAATTAATTATAGGTTATAAAAGACCTTTGGAATTTACACTGACCTTTTGTTTTTCTTTGTAAAGCTGATGACTAACTTGTTCATCAGTCATTTCATTGTGATTTAGCCTGTGTACTCCATAATCATGGGATTCTTGTAAAAAACCATTTTGGATGCATTTCATCAAGGCATTCTGCCTGTTCTCAGGTCATGTGGAAATCAATGAGCTTTATGCACCTGCTTAACTTTAAACATTCAGGAGAGGTGGTGTTTCAGAGAGGATGGGAAACCATTTTCATGTTCTGGGAAAAATGCTGGCATCCTGAAAAAAATTTTGTCTGTACACAGGACCAAAAAGACCAAAGCTGGAGGTTTTGTTGTTGTTTTTCTTAAACTGGAAATAGTAATGAAGCAATTGCTTCTGGTCAACTGAATGTTTTGTTTCCATTCCAAGATTTTATTGTTAAGTCTTGAGTTGTTCTTTTTTTCTATAATTAATAATTTTCTAAATGAAAATTCATTTTGAAATAAAGAAACACAAGCTTTCATATATGTCTGAATTACTACTGTCACATACTGAGTCTCTGGCAGCATGAGCAGTCTTGAGCTGAAGTTTCTTCAGCTGGAAATCGGCACATCTGTATGCAGGCAAACACTAAGGGTTAAGTAGAAGGGAAACAGAAGGGAGTTTTGACTTGGCTCATGCTTCTGGAGTAAAAATCTGTAAAAAGTTTTCCTCCAGCACAGGTCTGTAAAGTCCTACAATCAAATTGATTTCCATGCAGGGAGAACTGCCTTTTGCATTGAGGAAATGAGCACATGCATCATAGCACAGGAGGGAGTGGGAGGATAACGGGCAAATTTAATTTCATTCTGAACCTGATCTGGCTATGACATGGTGAGGGTGCTCTGTCCCTTGTTCTCCTGCTGAACAATGAGAACTCACACAGATTACAGGAGCAAAACATCTGGTAAAGTGGATGGTGTAATTATGTGTGCAAACATGAGACAAAATTTTGAAAAAGAACAGGAGGAGATATGGATTCAGTGCTGTGTATATACAGTTTGCAGTGATGTCATTCTGTAAAACTAAACATAACATGGTGATGGCCTGTGGCTGCTCTGTTTTATTGTCACTGGTGAGGCAAAGCGGGAAGGCAGAGAGGTGGGGTTATGTTTATTTTCTTTCTGTTGAAAAGAGCTTTCTCCTTCAGAAAAGACCCCAAAACTAGATTAAAAGAACATCCTGGAAATGATTCAGTGAAGCAACTTGTGAGATAGTCTTCAGCTTGCTCTCTCACGGGTGTGTTGCCATTACAGTTAAATTCAATCCCTTAGGAAGTTGTCTCCGCGCAGCAATGTGTATTAACAACAGATTGCTCTGGGTTAGTAATGAAAATGCTTTCAGTACAACTGTGTTTGAGAAAAGCTGTTTCAATAGTGCTACAGAAAACCCCCATCAGGTCTCAAGAGTCTCCTATGGCTGATGTATGCAGGTGTTGTACATACAATATAATTGTAAGTTCAGTCTTTGGTGTATCCTTAAGGAAATGAGATTACAGGCACATTCTGAGTGCATATGTGAGTGACTAACACCTTGCCTCATAACTTTTGAACATAGGGATTGATTTCAGCCACTTTTGATGGAGAGGTGGACATGTCCAAGGTATTTAAGTTCATACATGCTTCATGAAAATAGGTGCTGATGGAAGGGCGAGACCTTAGAAGTATCCTTTGTATGATCCCCAACCGCAGGAAATGGTTTACTTGGAGGTTATTAAACATGCATAAAAATCCCCAGAGGAAAGGGTGACCTATACAGACTCCAGCCACGTATATCTTTGCACTTGATTTGTTAGAAGAAACGAAAAAGAGCAGCTGTCATGTAAATATCATATTCTGCAGAGCTGAATGAAAAATAGAGAGTATGTTGTCCAAAAACATACAAACAATTTATTTGGCCTTTTTCTCTTGAAATTCAAAATAGTGATGGGAAATTGCCAACTTCAGCCCGTTGTAGTTATTTAAGCAATTAATGCAACTTTCTCAGCTGAATTAAATCAAATCCTTTTTCCCTTATGGGTCCATTTTTTGAGTCTTCAGATTCATTGCTTGAAGTTGATCTCATGCCATGATATGAATAAGACAGACATATCACTTATCCAGGGCTGACCCCTACCTGACCCTTTGCTCTGAGTACTGATTTCTCTTGGTATTTTATTTCTGTATCAGGTGATAAGATAGCAATCTGATTAGGAGGTGATGAGAAACTGAAATACATTGATATACAATAAGTTCAACAAAAGCTAATTGAGAAATAAAAGCAAAATACAGAAGCCAACTCTTCTCAACATTGACATATATCTTCTAAAATACAGAAAATCTTTTAAATCCCTCCAAATCTAGTTAGCTAACAGAGGGCAGATTAGTCATGTTAGAAGTAAGGTATACCCATGTAATTTTTTTTGCTGTTGTACTTGGAGATTGTTAAAGGACCTGTTGGTTAGTGAAATGCAGGTGATTCATTGTTCTTGTACTTTTATAGCTAGATGAATTCTTTCCAACTACGGTGTGTGTTTCTGAAGGAATTATCTTTAAAAATGGCAATACTTATTTAGTCTACCTCTAAATAGCTTTTAGGAAGATACAGAATGTGCCATTCATTTTTGTGCCTTCATAAAAATGTTGCTGAAGTGACAAGCAGGGTCACTGTTGCATGTGGTACTGGCTTCCTTAAACCTACTGGCGTCAGAAAGGTGCTGGTTAATAGCTCTGTCTTTTAAGCTTTAAGTAATTGAATTCCTTGGGCTACTACATACCCTTCTTAAAATCTGGCAACGCTTCAACCTTTTAGCAAACCTGATATGAAAAGGACACTATCTAAATAGCTGAGCTTGAGCATAACTCCTCATGGCTTGATGGTCAGCTCTGCTTAAAAAAATATATCGAACTGAAATATTTTCTCTGTGTCAGCTGCTTGGGTTTTTTTGGATGTGCAGTGCTATTGCCAAGAAATGAAGCACAAAATCTAACCCCCAATCTTTGGGAAATGCTTAGAAAAACAAATCATTTGCACTCCCTACTCACACTAGCAAATTAATTGCTGCCAAATCTGTGAGAAAACAGAGGCCCCACTGAACAAAGTCACAACACTGGGAAGCCAGCGCTTGTCAGTGCTAAATGAGGATGTGTCTGAAGGGATATGACAGTGCCCATGAAACTGAAGGCAATGCCCCAAGTCAGTGAGAACCTGCTCAGGTTTTTCTTTAGCACTGAAGTACACAGTGAATCTTCTAAGTAGCGAGATGATCCTGGTTAGCTTTGCAGGAGTAGTACATTTTCCTGTGCTTAATTATTTAAAGGAAGCTGTATAATGGGTCTTTGGAATTGTGTGACCCACTAATCAATCCATCCACTTTTGCATAATGCATATGGAATTAATGTTATTCCATTTCAGGATCACTTAGGAAAAACTTGCCAATCTGCTCATTGCTCCTCTGCAGTGCAAACACAAACACACAGCTTGCAATGCCATTTGCCTTCTGTGCTTATTTAGAGACAGCTGTAAATGTTCCCAACAATTAGCACTTAAAGAAGAAAAAAGAAGTCTGTAAATTCCTACCTTTGAGTGAGATCACTCAAGGTGTCTGATCTTTGGACCTGTGAGAGTTTCCCTTCACAGTGCCGAGGAACATTAGACCCTCGCTGCGAGGTCCTAAAAATAAGTACTCGCTGAGCCTTGCTCTGCAGAATGGCATTGCTGTTCACCCTGGGTTCTTCACCTGAAACCTTTTCTTCATCATATGTCCGAAGAACAAACCTTTCAGACAACTGAGCAGGACTTACTCTTGCCTTCTAAATCCCAATTGCTGCCACACTGTAAACTTAAGGAAAGGGCTACCTATACTTACTGCCCATAACAGCCTAGCAGAGCTCAAATCCTCTTCTTTCACCCTTAGGGAAGCTCCTTCAAATGAGGCTTTTTCTGCTGAGGTGGAAAAGGGTGTTCTTCACCCTCTGGATGAAGAAGAACAGTAGGAAAGGAAGAAGCACAAAGGAGAATATGCTTCTGTAGCTTCATAGTGAGAAAGTATTTGGGGGGGGGGGGGTGTTGGCAAAAGAAATCCTATGGCATACTCTCCAAACTGTTCGTCTGATGATTGTCTAGTGTGATCTGCATAACGGGTGCCCAGGCGCTCTCTTCTGCTTACATGGAGGCTGACCTGCATCTGAGCAGATCTGAAGTAAGAAAGAAGATCTGCAGGGTTTAAGGAGCAGCTCGGCTGAGTTTTACACTACAGATTTGGATGAGGGTACCTATCGTCTAGCTAAATTCATATACATGCCTAATCTTTTATTAGCTATGGTTGAGTAACTGCTAACCAGTGCCTTGGGCTCTTCTGCACTCTGATGAACTCCTTGCCTCAAAGACTCTTGTGAGCCTTTTTCAGTTCTGGCAATTTTGTCTGATGGATTTTTGGAGGAGAACATCCCTTTTGATGTGATATATACTTAAAAGCCACCAACATGGCATGACCCTTGCATTTTATTTATATTTCCATAGGCGTTTGTTCTGTCTCCTGTGAACTGGGCCTTTTCTTGCACGGTTTTGTTTTAAGCTGTGCAGAAACAAACACAATTAGGCCAAACCAGTTTCCTAGGGTTCAATCCTGTGTGGTGCTGATCTTTCTGGCCTGGATGCACTAAACATACATAAGAATTTGTTAACTAGTTAGGATTAAGAATGTGCTGAAAAGGTTTTGCTAGTCTGAGGTCAGTGTGTAGCATTTTGCAGGATTGCACCTTTAATTAAGAAAAAAATATAACCAACAAGCCATGCAGTAAGCTCTTTAAATATAATGTACTCTCATTTCATCTCTATTTACATAGAAATACTTTTGAAATACCATTAAGCCTCTGCTGAACCCCCATTATTTTAGGAATTGCTATAGGATTTTCCATTATACATTCAGGATATTTTTATGGACAATAATGCAATTTGTGGTTATGCAAGCTAAAAAAGTTCTATCAAATGTAATACTTGAGAATATAAGCTGCTTGCTACAGAGGCCAGGAAAGAATTTTTCCTCTTTGCACATCTATCATTATGCCATTCTACAGGTGCTTTATGAGGATTGTTTGGGTATGTTTTCCCCTTTATTTGGAACACTGTGAGTTGGTTAATGCCAGAGGTGGGACAGCAGAATGGACAGTCTCATGGTCTAGTCCAGAGTCCTATCTATCATTCTTTTTTCTTTTAAATACTGTTTGCTGCTTTGACCTCATACTGGAGACTCTGAAATAAACTAAATCTTGCAAGAGAATATGTGCCTCCTTTAGAATATGCCCTACTGATTTTTTATTTTTATTTTTTAAAAAAGACCCCACAATAGTACATAGTAGTGCCAGGAGGCTGAGTTAGAAATTTAGCTACTGGGTGCTTACAGGATATAATTGTTTGTAAAATGTATTTTTGAAGTTACTATGTGATTCCTGCAGGCCCCTGGAAGAGGCAGATTATATCTTTGTAAAATATGCAGGAAACCTTGTGAAGGGAGACTCATCTTTGACAGAGTAGTGTGATCCTCTTGCCAATGAACTGTTTCATACACAGTACTAGAGAGCCATAGATATGAGGAATTAAGGAAAACTTACTACCTAGCAATTTTCTCTGCCATGTTTTTAAAGATATTTTCCCCCTGCTTCTGTTTTCAAGGGAACAGTGTTTGGAGATTTTCTTCCAAAATATTATACCTTTTATTTTCATTTCCTTCACCTGTTTTGATAGTAAAGATACATTGCCCTATACATTTGAGCCCTGCTGCCTGATTAAACGGGCGATTTAACTACACCACAACAGGGTTAGCAAAAGCAAAGGGGAAGGAAGGAGAGAGGCTTCAGGAATGGAAGAGAACCTGTGTGTGACACCAGGTTTGGTAATGCTTCCTTAAGTTGTTTACTGGTGGTTTGAGATGCATGTTGCTTGTGTTGCAATAATTGCTGTATGCATGTAGGAAAATGTGAAGTGTGTGTCAATGCTTGCGCATACATATATCCTTTGGGATTGACAGGCTTTTAGTTTCACAGAGGGAAGGAGAACATACTGTTTGTTGTTACAAGAACTGCTTTACCCTGGCTTTTGCTTCATCAGTTTTGCTGAGTTTATTTTCTTTTTGTGTTTCAATTGGCTTCATCATCATCTTGCTGGGCTCTGGTCTGTGGGAACAGACTGTTTCCTTTTCACTTTCACCTTATTCTTAGACTTTTTTTTTTTTTTTAAATGTTGTCAGGAGTGACTGTGGTATCAGCAATCAGGGTAATTTACAGGTCCTATTCATGAGAAAGTGAGCATTTCCATCATCTTGGATAAGGATGTGTGGCAGTTGAATGTGTGTTTCTGAAGTATATGTCAGCATGTATGTGGCCTTGGTAGCAGTTTTGTGGCTAATAGGAAGGAGAAGTACCTTCAAAAGCTGTTTACTTGCAATGACTGTGGGGAGGGCATAGCTGTCCTCCTCTTCTGATGTCCAATGAGCTGCTTAGGGTAAGCATAGTGTCATTCCAGTCTTGTGCACATCATTTGACCTTGTGACCACCATACTTCCAGAGCTCTGCATCTAATTGTACCTCCAGAATGAGGAGGAAGCTTTGCTTTGAAAACCATTTTGCTTTAGAAGATGTGCACAGGATCTTGGACTTGATGTGGAAGACTGTTTGCTTTGGCAGATGTGCACAAAATCTTGGACATGATGTGGTCTGGACATTCTTCTTTATAATTGAGGCTGGGTGGAGAAGTAAGGACAAAATGAGAACCAACTCTAGCTCTAAAACTGGAGTCTCCAGTCTCCAAAATGGATACAAGCTGAAACTTTCTGAAGTTAAAAAGAAATTTTGAATTACCTATTCACTTTTGCTTCTAGGAGGGCCTGTCCTTACAAATACAGGAAAGGAATTTTTACAGCAATACTCCTCTGACTCAAATTAATTTTACAGGGGTTTCCAATGCTGTTTCCTGTTTAAAGAGGTTTGGATTAAGTCTTTATTGTTTTGATTCCTTACCTCAATCAAAATGAACTAGACCAAGGCTTTACGTTTTGTTATTTTGCTTTCTTTCCCCTTCTTCCCTGCTGCAAGTGTTATGCTTATGTTCTGGTTCTTCAATCAACCACAGCCTCTTGGCTGTTTTCACAGTACACCCTTTTTAGAAATACTTAGCGGTTGTGTATTGAACACAGATGAAAGGAGAATAAAGATACTGTATAGATGGGCCCAATGTAGAAACTAAAATATCATTCGGTATCAGGATTTTTTTTTTAATTTCCATTTCTAATTTTTTAACATATGTAATGATCATAGAAACCTTGGATTAATAGAAATGTGTATCTAGCAGGGTGGACTAAGTCCCTTCCACACTGACTTATTCCCTGCCCAGTACCTTTCTAGTGCTTTATGTAGGGTACCTTGAAATGTCTTAGGTACTGGGCCTTTCATCTCTTCTTCTGAGAGGATAAAAAGTGATGTAAGGGATCACACTACACAGAGGTTTTGTTGCACTTAGTGAAATATTTCCTTATCTTCTCCTTTTGCCACCTTTATTGGTTGTTGTGTAATTGGTTGTTGTGTAAAAATACACTGACAGAGGTACCTGGCACCCTTCCCTGTTGAAGACTTGAACAAACACTGAAACAAACAAGATAGTCCTTGTCCCAAAGACTTGGAGTCTAAAGACACTTTCCTTTTTGCCTCAGAAGTATCCCCTTTTGGCTTTGTACTGTTTGCTTTCATATGACAATGATCAACGTACTACCCATAATGATACCTTTAGAGTGCTTGGTTACAAGTATTTGCTCCTGAGAGTGTGCTAGTAAAGTACAGCTTTAGCAGGAGTTTATTTAGGAAACTGAATCATCAGGTAAGTCCTCATGATATCACACTCTGTCACTATTTGCAGTGGAAAGTAATAGTGGTAATAATAGCAGTATTTTTTCAGCTTTAAGTGAAGGTTCCCTCTGTAGGAAAAGATCATGCAACTTTTCTACTTTAAGAAGTCCCAGTATAACTTGGTTTTTAAATAATGAGGTAATAATGACCTTAATTACTAATATTTTAAGATGGAACATTTTCTCACCTCTGTTACTTTCCATAACCTCCAGGAAATTGTGTAAGGACTGAGAGGAGGATATGGAAAACATTAATTACAGTAGTATCTTGATTAGATGCCTTATCTTTTATTTCTTTAGTCTATTTCTGTTTCTGTTAACTTGTTTTTATTGTATGTAAAGGAAGAAGTTTGCCTCAGTCCATGACAGTCCTGCCAGAGACAAAGGGCTGTAAATATCCACTTCTAGGAGTATATGATTATTAAATGTGATTATTAAATATCATGTGGCCCAAAATAAAGAAAATTATTCCTCTTTGTAGAGCCATTTATGATTGGTTGATGAAATGTGCTATATTTTAGCCAGACCTAGTTTCCAGAGAAGTGTATGAATCTTCACAATTATTCCATTAATTCATATATAAGGATCCTTTACTTAAGATTGCTGATTCCAAAGTCTGGACTGGATAAATAAATTCAAATACACTGACTTCCTTCCCACCATCCTTGTGCTGTAGAGTTGAATATGTTGCAAGAAGGCTTGTGCAAGATGCATATGCAACATCATAGGTAGTCGTGGGTGATACAAAGAGTATAACTTGATAGGTTTACATTTGTCTGTGTTGGTCCATTTTACAGCTTTAGTCACAATGATTAGTTCATGAGCTGCACCTCTTCAGAGTTTGAGGTATTTTAATGTATACTTTTAATTTAATATTATCTATGCTGGGTAGGTTTTTTTAGGTGAAATCTTGGTCCTCACTGAAGAAGGAGTGGAGTTTTGTCATTTACTTTGTAAAGACTAAGACTTTACCCATTATATCTAGTGGTAATAATAGATAAGTGAACATTAGCTTTTTAAGAAAAATGCCCTGCAGTGCTTCTTCTGCAATGCACAACACACACAAATATATTGTAGATTTAATGATTTGTTCAATGAATGTAAAAGCTGGTTGCATAAAGGAGATTTATTTTTAAGTGATTATTACCATCTGTCACTAGGTTTCACTGTGCTGCAATAAAAGTGTGTTTCAGATTCTCAGCAGTTCAGTCATATTAAAAAAAAAGACTAGTTTCTTGTGATGGCATTCCCCAGCTCTACCCTTAGAATTGCCTCTCCAGATGGTGGGTATGTGAGGTTGGAAATGCACAAAACATGGATGAAGCCCAGCTAAAAGCTTCCTAAGTGCAGAGTGCAAAACTATTCAGGGAGAAAGAGTTGACCTGGATTTTGGAAGGTGGGATTACTCCATATCTAACTTCTACAGTCCCCCAGTCATCCTCCATCCTGCAAAAATATGGGGATGTGTATTTCCCTGTGGCTATTGCTGCTTTCTTCTTTAGTCTGTGTTCTTTCCTAAAGACTATTGGAGAGAAAAAAAGATAAAATTGAAGGATTAAACAGATGGAAAGGTTTTTCTTCTTCCATCCACTCCTTTAGTCTTTGAGGGGAATCCCATCGTATTGAAAAATGGATGCCTGCCAAATGTGGACAATTATAGAGACAAGCAAACCAGCTTGGAATTTGTTGATGATGTGATTTTGGTCATCTCAAGGCTACACACTAGTCAGCACTGTAATCAGGGAGCAAATATATTATGTTGTAACTAAATTTGCAGTAGTTTGTCAGAGAAGGTAATGGAGCCCGTTTCTAGGTAGGGGGTCATAGCACTTACTTATCCAGGCCTTGGATTTTAACCTCTTTCTTTTGTCTATCAGGCTTGAATGTATGTCTCTCCTCTCCTGGGAGCACAGGCTATCTACTAATTGGGAGAAACATTTTCTGCTCTGCCTGAATGAATGTTTCTGTATTCTTTATGACGTTGGGTCACCTCCAGCAGGAGGAACAGACAGTTACCTCCCAGAGTACCCTAAATATAAAGCTCACTGCTTAGCATATGGAAGAGTTCAAAGATTCATTGAGTCACTCTGATTCAGTGTAGTTCAGATATGTCCAGGCAATGGGAAGAGTACCCACTACCAAACCTATTTCCTTGCTGATGTAATTAATTTCTGTGTATGTGCAAGAAGAGAGCACAGAAAGTAAATTGACTGTAAATATGTGTCTTCCTGAACCCAGAGTAAGTCTGGGTCAAGAGTGGACCTCTGTGTCTAAAATCTCATACGTGTCCAGATGCCTCTGCATGCATGAATGAATGGGCTTGTTGGAAAAACATGGTTTTTCAGTGTCTTAAAACTGATCTGCTCTAGGCTGTGAAAGCTTTGGGATATAGAAACCATACGTAAAATGCAAGTGTAGCTTCTTACAAGAAAAACAAAATGTCTTCCATGTCTTTGAGCACAGGATCGATGAGTAACAACCTAATTATTGACACAGGTTCCTGCTCTCATGAGTGCCTTTTTTCTTAATGCCTCCTGAATGAATCTATAGCTTCACTGGCCTCCTTTAGCCTATAGCACCATTAGACTGAATGAGTGACAGATGCTGGCATACTCTTCTATGCTGATTTTCCCTGTCAAAGCTTAAAGCATTTTACAACTCCAAAATATTTTCATTTTCAGCTGAGGGGCTTCTACAGAGTTTGGAAGGAAATCTGTATAATTCCCTGGAGGATGTTTTTGCCTGGAAGGACCTGCCTAAACGCTTCTGTGCAAAGCTAGGTAGCTGATAGCCTGATGAACATGGCTTTTTTTCAGAAGCCCTTTCCTCAACCTTGTTACTGGTTTTAACGATAACTAGATAACTTGCAAGTTTAAGGTATTTAGGTGGTCTGAAAGGCCAACTTGCTTGGACACCTGTATTTCTCATTTTAGTATGAGAAAGAGCAAGATCCACCTCTGTTTCTTCTTTTTGTTTTGTTGCAGCACTTAAATTTTTAATTTTTTTTCCTTCCCTGTTTTGCTGAATCTTTTCTCACAGAGGTAAATACAGTTTTGGGTAGGAGCTGGCGGCAGGGACCTGAGCTTCTGTTTCAGTCTGCTGAGCTACTCTACCAGCCCCCTTAAGACCTGCCTTCCGTCTGGTTGCTGTGAAAATGTAAAACAGAGAAAGTAGAAGGAATGGAAAGAAGAGCACCGACAGGAACAACACTATGGTGCACTCCTTCAAATCTAGCTTTTTTTGGTTTTCTCTTTTTTTTTTTTTTTCCCCCTCCTATAGTCCCATGTAATGATTGACAGAGTTCACCTTTCCTGAACTATAGGGAAAGCATGGCTTAGGATGTTTTTTTTTTTAATGAAATGAACTATCACTCTCATAACTCCTTTCTTCCTCTGACATGGAATCTGAAATATCTTTAATATGATAAGAAGAAAAAGGAAAGGAAAGAGTTAATAGTTTTGGGTTTTTCCATCTCAGATCAAAATTAGCAATACAGAAGGTTAGTATTTTGCTATAAGCAAGTGATCAGGACATCAATCATGTTCTCTATTTGTGCCCTGGGAAAACCAAAGGAGGAGAGTCTGATTTTGAATCTTGCCAAAGACTGTTAATGAGTAACAGAGAAACATGAAAGAAGGAAAAGGAAAAAAAAAATGCTATCACTGTTATAAAGTTTTTAGCTGATTTCTACTGAATCCTTTTCTTGGTGCTTTTGTCAGTTTCCTAAAATTGATAATGTGGTATTTTCTTGTTTTAGTAACGTCTTAAGCAATTGAGAATTACTGCTTTGTTTCAATGGCTGTTGCGATCCATGGATTTCTGTGCCTAGTGCTTGTGAGGTGCTTTAGGATTTTACAGGATGAAAGGATCAATATTATACACATTAATAATATTTACTGTTTTTATTGTTCAGACACAAGGTTTTCAGCCGCAATGTAAGCTGATGATTTGGTGAGGTATTCAGCTCCATGTGTGTTAATCCCGATTTTTGTTTCATGTAGTGTGTTTTATAGAGCCATTTTGTTTCCTTCTATTTGTGCTTTGTTCCTCTCATTCCTGACTGTCCTTCCTGAAGACAAAAGTGTGGAAGATACACATACAACATCTCTTTGTCTGTCTGCGTAAGTAGAAGCACTGAATAACTATTTGATAGTCTAAAGAAAGATCCAATTTGGATTTTGTTGTGAAAGTCTGCAACCCTGAGCAGGGCTAGTCAATTGGTCTCTGAATAAAGATCTGATTGTCTCTGGTTTTGGATTGGCTCTCTGTGGCTTGCACAGTGAATGCTGATACTGAAAATACTTCCCTTAGCTATGGCTGTAAGTGCTGTGCTTGGACTGTTCGTAAGTCATTTCCTTTGATTAGTGTTAAAAGTACCAAATAGCTTACACCCACATTGTTTGATAGTGTGATTTGAAGGTCTTGATCCTGTAAGGCTCTGTGAACATCTTTTTGCTAAAGGAAATTTTTACAACTGTAGTGTTGAAATGCTTTGTGCTTTCTAAGGCTGCAAAGAGATAGTGCTTGCCTGAACTTCATGTCCAGGCTGTCTCCCAAAAATTTGCAGCAAATTATTGGCAGCAGAATCAAATGTGAACCTTCACAGTTTTCAAATATATTTTCACTTATCTTTTTAGCAGCATCAGGACAATGATGGTATTATTTCCTTGAATCAAAGGAAAGAGGTCAAAAAGTTATGAAAGGGGGATGGGATATTTTTCATTAGCAGTGTAGTGTAGTTATGTAGTCTTATACATAACTACAGTACGTGTAGTTACATGTACTACAGTACGTGTAGTTATGTAGTCTTATTCTTCATGAAGGTGTACTGGAAATGTGTACATGAATGGATTTATCTGGACATACACTACTTGATTCTTGTGAAGTACTGTCCAAATTTTCTGTACTTTCTAGTTAGGTTGAAATAGTCAAAATAAAATCTAGAGAATCTGAAGTATAGAACAGATTCCACACTCTAAATTTCCTCAACTTTGAAAAAATTTTGAAAAGATCTGTCTTATAATCTCATGTTTCTTTGGATGGCTGTGTCCATGCTGTACCCCAGAGAGTGCTTAGGGGCACTCTGAACTCCAGATGACTCCTGAGACCCAGTATTGACCATCCTTGTAGCTATGACTGATCTCAGCCCGTTCTCACCCTATTCTTGCAGGCTATGATATTAGGGCATTGGTGACAGCCTCTGAGACTTCCATTCCTGCGAATGCCTAGTCATGTAGTGAGTTTTTAAACTTTATCTCACATATTCATAGGTAGACAGGACTTACTTTGTTGTTTTGTATGAGCCTTTGTGAGGATAGAGTGGTTTTGTTTTGAAGTTCCTTAATTTTTATTGCCTTGAAAGTGAAGGGATGAGGGGAAGATAAAGGACTCTATTGTGTTACTCCTAGTCATAGAAACCTTTTTGGACTAAGTTACAGCACAAATATAGTATTGTTATTCTCCTATGGTCTATTTAGACCTCAGCTGTCTGAAGTATATAGTAATTAAACATAACGTATTTTTGACGTATATTAAAAGCTTGTTACTATCAAAAGATGCTGTAGTGGTCCTATGCTAACAACAGCTCCATTTATCAAACTTCATTATTTTTTAAATGCTTTAACAAAGCTGTACTCAAGAATGGAAGGAAAAGGTAAAGAGGCATGAAAAACAGGATGGTTCATTTTTACGGAATCCTGTTTTTCCTTCTTCAGGTATCTCTCATGATGTTTGTGTGCATATTTTGTTTTCTTTGGTAAGCTTCAAGGGACACAGTACCAAACATTGAGCCTTTCATGTGGAAAATCACTTCTACAAAGACAGGTCATTAAAAAATTCAGAAAAGTTTGAAGAGAAGCCTGATCCCCCACGATCTGCCTCTGCATGTATTTGGTCGAATTCTCAGTCAGACTAGCACTGCTCCATTCAACATATGCACTTTTTCACCAGCTGAAAGATGGATGTCCTACTTAACATGGCACATACAGACTTAAACTAACATCTGATTGAAAAAGCATGAGAAAAAGTTATAGGAGAAATGAAGAGATGCAATAAAAAGAGAGACATGTTAAATCATTGTCTATCGTCTTTCTAACCAAGAGCCCTGGTCAGTGTGAAATTGAAGATATTTTTACCTTTGAGAGAATGACAGTAGGTCAAGGGAATTGTTAACCTTGAAATCTGTTGTCTAGATCAGCTAGACGATGATCAATGCTTCAAGAGTGTCTTAAGAAGTATTTCCAAATTGGCTTTGGGAGAATGTTTTCAAGTTCCTTCTTGTTTATTTATATTCTACCCAGGAACACAAATGTTTGAATAGTTCCCAAATAGGCCACTGGAACTCTTGGACACTGTCCAAGAGGAAAGAAGGATCAGATCCTCAGCTGGGGTAGAACACAACAACTTCACTGTAGCAAGAGTCTCAATCCTGTTTATTATTTGGAGCTGATGACGTTACAAGTATTAGACTAGGTAAGTTATGCAAGTCAGCAACGCTAAATGCTTACAATTTCTGCTGGAGAATATTGTATGTATATTTGCTGTGGTGGTTTCCTGCTGTCAAAGTCTGAGTTTCCTCAGACTTTGCCATCAAGAAATTAGCTTTGAAAGCAGTCAGCATTACCTGCCACGGTGTAATATATAATCCTGAAAATTACAGAGAGAGACAGCAGCAAAATTGAGTCATATCTTGTTTTCTTTGTTGCATTGCATAGCTCCAGAACAGTGATAGTCAGGAAGTAGTAGTGAATTAAGCTGTGGAGTAAGATGGGGGATCGTGTATTAGCTAAGTGTCTGATCACTTGAGTGTTCTTTCTAATTAACCCTCCCTTTTCTCTGGGTGGACTTTCTCTGTAATCAGCATCACGTGTTGGTCAAGGTTAAGTAAATATTTTTGGATGAAGCTGGATGAATAATGAGGAATATAGGAAA
Source organism: Ciconia boyciana (assembly GCF_034638445.1). Taxonomy (NCBI): domain Eukaryota; kingdom Metazoa; phylum Chordata; class Aves; order Ciconiiformes; family Ciconiidae; genus Ciconia; species Ciconia boyciana. The sequence continues at coordinate 8,023,279 of NC_132946.1, read as the reverse complement.
AGGCACCAAAATTCCAGATCAGCTCAGGGAAACAGCAAGTCTACTATCTTGTCTCTGATAGTGCCAGGGACCAGATGCTGCAGAGAAGATGGACAGTGCTATGATAACCTGTACAGGGAGGTTTTCTAGCCCATGTCAGTTAATATTTGGCACTGAAGCTTGAATGCTTATGCTCTTGTAATTTTTTTGGATGACACTTGCTGTCATTTTTCTGTTGCCACCCAGAAAGCTATAGGCTTAATACTGATTTTTATTCTGTTTGCTTTTAGACTTCCTGTTGATATTCCTTCTTTTTCTGTCTCTCTCCCAGACCCTACACTCTTCTTGGTAGATGGTATTACCGTTTTGATATTTTCTTCCCAATCACCAGCTGCATGTCAAATAAGAAGTTTCTATTATGTACACTAATGCACTGCCATCATTTAACCAGTGATAACTTCATAAACTTATCGGTGATATTCCCTGGGTTGGAAAAAGCACAGAAGTTACTGACTGTGCAAATAAAAAGTGAAGAGAAAGGCTATAAATTGGACGGATTTGTCTGCATTCTTACTTCAACTATAACTATAACGAAGAAAAGGCAAATCTTTCCTACATGATACGAAGATACTCAGTTTAGAAAAGTGGTGAATTAAATAGCTGTGTTGAACATGCTTCTAGTTTTCTACAGTAGTAGTTGCACCAAAGTGTTAACTTTAACATAGAGCTGGTAGGGCATCCCTTGTTAGAAGTAATACATTTGTACAGTTTAGGAACTGGAGAAAACAGATGAATAACAAATAAAGGCTGAGTGAAAGCATCAGGTTTTATTGTGATGCCTTGAGAAAAGCTTTCCTATTTTGCATAGCAGAGGGTGATTCCTGAGAATTCTGCCAAATAGACCTCTGATGGCTTTTGCAAAAAATAGTTTGCAAACAAAGCCATTTGTCCGGTAGGTCAGTGTACATATGTGGGGACTTCACATTGGAACTTGCATGCACTATGCTAGAAAATCCATTGATCAAGTAATGGGCTTGATTGAGCAGTGTTCTAGCAGACACACAGCTGGGCTTGGTGTGGCTAGAAGTGAGCATAAAGATGTTCTACTTCAAATTTTACAGACTTGACTGCAAGGGCCAAATCAATGTGCCATCAGGCAAAAAAGAACAGAAGAATTATTGTTACCCCATTGATATTCCAATACTGTATTATACCTTTATTCAAGAAGAAGTTAGGCAACTGTCTGAATATACACAGCAGGGGAAAATGCTGAGCTGCGGGTTTTACTATTTGTCACAATATTTGGGTTGTAGCTCAATAGCTTTTCTATTGTACTGGAAAATTCCCTCCTTGGTAAGAGAGCACAAATTACAAAAGCAACTTGTTAGGAATATGCTTTGCTTATCTTCTACACGAACAGCATTATTCTTCCAGATACAAGCTGGAAAAGGTCTCTCATTTTGAGATGTACATTTAGGATTGGGACAGAGACAGTTTTCTGACAGCTCTATGAAATTAATACTTTTTTATGACAGAGTGTTTTGCTGCTTGCTGGATGTAATAGTCAGTTTCTTTCATTGCCACTTATGTGCTTTGCAGGGAAAGAAATTTGCCTCTGTATGACAGTACAGTTTGAGTGTCACTGGCTTTCATAATGTCTATTAAAAAAGATAATTGTGAGGAGCAGATCAGACCTCAAGGAGGCCTTCTAAACTGAACCCATTTCAAGGGGGGAAGCCAGAGCTGTCAAAACTTTGACTTTCTAATTCCTAAAGAGACGTTAATTCACTTGACTGGGAGTAGAAATGAAACTCCACTTGCACGACCTCTGGTGTCAATCATTATGGGAGGTATCTGCATTTATATTGTCAATGCACAAACTGTCTTTACTTCCTGAAGCATGAAATCACCTTTCAGATGAAGAACGAAATATAACCCCCCATTCTCGAGAGATGTAGCAGTTCTGTCTAAGGCTTCAGTCACACAGAGAAATGTTTAAACACCATATTCTGACCTCAACATCAACCAATCTCTTGGAAGTTGTCTGCTTTGCAAGTGAAAGTTACACTATTGTTTTTAGAGATCTATTACTACTTCATAGTATTTTAGGGCTTCTAATTCTCCATCTCTAAGCCAAAGGGAGGTTTATCACTGACTTTGACACTGTCAGGAGAACTTGGCCCATAGTGTCCCTCATTAAGTTCTCTTTTAGGTCTATGTTCCTGTCACACAGAAAAAAATTAGGAAGTACGTATTTTAATGAAACTTTACAAACCGGAAGAGAAGGGTTAGTTGGTAAGCTGCAGCAACAGGATGCCTGCTAATGCATTTGATATACAGTCCTTTAATGTAATTGAATTCATGTTTCTTTGGGCTATTTTAGGGTGTTTTGTGCTAGGTCTTTATGATCTCTGCTGACATTCATTTTGTTGGTGGATTCACACAGGCAGTTCTGTGGAATCCCATTGAATTAATTCACAATGAAGTCAGCAAGATGAGACATACTCATACATTCAATTACAATGTTTGGGCCAAAGATTATCAATTGCATACTAGGACAATGGCTTGTTTCTTGCTGGTTTTGCTAATGCTCATGACAAAGTTCTTGTCCATCACCTGAGTGAGTCAGAGACTTCATATTTACCCTGAGTTTACATGCAACTCAGAAGAGAAGTTCTGACCCTAAAGAAAACAATATGCTTTTGATAAACTTCTGAAAAGGTTAGCTTTTCTTTCCAAAGTTAATGAGATCACAAAGTAGATGTGTTAACTTATTCGTTGAAGTACAGAGTATTTTTCTTCACTCTAAATGTGCCAATTTGAAGCACAAACTTAGTTTGTCTATGTAGGTACAGCCTATACTAACTACTTCTGCATGATTGTGACTGCAACAGCCTTCCAGGTATAGTCTCAGTCATGAGGTGTGCTTCAAACTGTGTCAACCATCTAAAAGCAGTCTTTCTCATTTTTAAGTGAATGGGAGAGAAATTTGCTTCATTTTCTACTTTTTCTTTTTTTCTTTTCTAAACTGTGATGTGTTTCAGTGTTCTTTTATTATCTGAATCATGTGGAGAAAGGCATAGTATCAAATGAGATAAAATAACCCTCAGAGATCCATGGAAATAGAGCCAGCAAATTTGCTCCAGTGCATGCACTTGATGCTTTAGCTTCAGTAAAAGGAATGATAGTAAAAAAACTTAGGAAGATGTACACTGCATGAAATATTTCAGAGCTTTCCTCCCAGAAGGGCAGGTATGCCAAAGAACAAGATGGAGCTGAGCTGTTTCCAATCATAGACCTCTCCTGAGTCCATTCAATATAGCTGCCATCTATATCAGTGATAGAGCTTTCAAAGAAGGTATTGAATATGAAGAAATATATAAGCTTTAAAAACGGAACTTGTGATTTCAAAAACTGGAAATTTCTGTCAGACCACGCAGTTAAGCCTGCTGTGCTTTCTGTTAAAAAGTGGTTATGGTAGGAGAAATTGAAGTTAAAAATGGTACCTCCTTTACTCAACAGATTTGCTATTTTTTGGGAATCAGGCAGGATTATTTTAATGCCCAGACCATACTCCTCCTGACCTTCTTAGCCCCTTGCAACCATTAAAGTTCAGAACAGTCCGGTTCCTTCTTTCCTTGCTCATCTATCACCAGATTTACTAACTGACTGTCGTGGTTTAGCCCCAGCTGGCAACTAAGCCCCACATAGCCGCTCGCTCACTCTGCCCCGGTGGGATGGGGGAGAGAATCAGAAGAGTAAAAGTGAGAAAGCTCGTGGGTTGAGATAAAGACAGTTTAATAGGTAAAGCAAAAGCCACGCACACAAGCAAGGCAAAGCAAGGAATTCCTTCAGTCCTTCCCATGGGCAGGCAGGCGTTCAGCCATCTCCAGGAAAGCAGGGCTCCATCATGTGTAATGGTTACTTGGGAAGACAAACGCCATCACTCCAAACGTCCCCCCCTTCCTTCTTCTTCCCCAGCTTTATATACTGAGCATGACATCACATGGTGTGGAATAGCCCTTTGGGCAGTTTGGCTCAACTATCCAGGCTGTGCCCCCTCCCAGCTTCTTCTGCACCTGGCAGAGCATGGGAAGCTGAAAAGTTCTTGACTAGTGCAAACATTCCTTAGCAACAACTAAAACATCCCTGTATTACGAACACTGTTTTCAGCACAAATCCAAATATAGCCCCATACTAGCTACTATAAAAAAAATTAACTCTATCCCAGCCAAAAGCAGCACACTGACACTCATTGGCTTTTCCTGCAAGGTGACAATTGCTAAGATATAGAGAGTATGTTCATTTGACGAAGATCATGTTTCTGTTACAGCAGCAGCAGTATAGCATGGAGCATAAAGCAAATAGCCAAACTGCAAACAGCTGTACCAAACCAGGATGCTTCTTTCTTGTCTTAACCATCCAAGGTACCTGTGTCCAAAACAAAGGATACTGTGAGCATTCCTGCATAACAGTTGGCAGGAGAGAGCCCTATGTGGATGGCAGCCCTGTCTGAAGGGCTTTGGGAGGGTGCTGGAAGGGAATGCCCTAGGATTCCCTGTCTGCAGCATCCCAGTAGATTCCATGGATTGTGTCTCTGCATCCTTAACATGACAAGGTTGGCACTTAGACAGGAAAAAAGAAAACAAAAACCAGTCCAGAAGAGATTCTTGGAGGTAAGGAGAGTCAGTTTTCCTTAATCTCTTCTAGGTCATGATGCACAGGAATCAGGAGTCAGCCAGGAACTGAGAGGGTGGTGGGATTTGAAAGCAGGTTGTTTTATCTCTGTCAGCAGACTGCAAGTTTGTTTATGGAAGACACAAATTGAACTGAAGATTAAATCTGCCTGATTTTTTTGATCTCCATCTGTTTATATGGACTGACATGAGCCCAGTAGCATTACGCCATGAAGCTCTTTGCAAGATCAAAAAGCTTATAGAAGCCAGAATTTCTCTCTCTATCCCTAGAAACTTGCTAGAACCTAGAAGGGACATGGATATAATTAGAGGTTGAAGCCTTAAAGAAAATTTGTTCTTTCTTCTTCAAACCAGAAACTACTCAGCATGATCTACTTTCCTTTTTCTGATATACAATAGGATATGAATATAGGTAAGCATAATCCTTTGTTTGCAAAGATAATGACAAAATACAAGACAAAAAAGAATCTAGACTGCAGGATTAACTTTTTATTTTTTCCTATGAATATGGTGCCTTTCCATGCCATTTTTGTAAAGAAGTTTTTCACCATATTGCATTGCAGTTACTCTGTTCAAGGACGAGTTTCAAGCCAGATGTAAATTGTCCTGCATCTCACATGACACATGTTTTGGCAGCTCTTGCCACATTTCTGGGAAACATAGTGACAAAGGCTGAGGAAAAGGCTGAGGTACTTAATGCCTCCTTTGCCTCATTCTTTAATAGTAACACCAGTTGTTCTCTGGGTACCCAGGCCCCTGAGCTGGAAGACAGGGATGGGGAGCAGAATGAAGCCCCCATAATCCAAGGGGGAATGGTTAGTGACCTGCTACACCACTTAGACACTCACAAGTCTATGGGGCTGAATGGGATCTGTCCAAGGGTACTGAGGGAGCTGGCGGAAGTGCTCACCAAGCCACTCTCAATCCTTTATCAGCAGTCCTGGCTAAGCAGGGAGGTCCCACTTGACTGGAGATTAGCAAATGTGATGCCCTTCTACAAGAAGAGCCAGAAGGAGGATCCGGGGAACTACAGGCCTGTCAGTCTGACCTCAGTGCTGGGGAAGGTTATGGAGCAGATCATCTTGAGTGCCATGACATGGCACATACAGGACAACCAGGCGATCAGGCCCAATCAGCATGGGTTTATGAAAGGCAGGTCCTGCTTGACGGACCTGATCTCCTTCTATGACCAGGTGACCCGCTTAGTGGATGAGGGAAAGGCTGTGGATGTTGTGTGCCTAGACTTTAGTAAAGCCTTTGACACCATTTCCCACAGCATTCTCCTGGAGAAACTGGCTGTTTATGGCTTGGATGGGTGTACGCTTCGCTGGGTAAAAAACTGGCTGGATGGCCGGGCCTGAAGAGTGGTGGTGAATGGAGCTAAATACAGCTGGCGGCCAGTCACAAGTGGTGTTCCCCAGGGCTCAGTACTGGGGCCAGTTTGGTTTAGTATCTTTATCAATGATCTGGATGAGGGGATCAAGTAAGTTTGCAGGTGACACCAATTTGGGTGGGAGTGTTGATCTGCTTGAGGGTAGGAAGGCTCTGCAGAGGGATCTGGACAGGCTGGATCAATGGGCCGAGGTCAATTGTATGGGTTTAACAAGGCTAAGTGCAAGGTCCTGCACTTGGGCCACAACAACCCCATGCAACGCCACAGGCTTGGGGAAGAGTGGCTGGAAAGCTGCCCAGTGGAAAAGGACCTGGGGGTGTTGGTTGATAGCTCGCTGAATATGAGCCAGCAGTGTGCCCAGGTGGCCAAGAAGGCCAATAGCATCCTGGCTTGTATCAGAAATAGTGTGTCCAGCAGGACTAGGGAAGTGATTGTTCCCCTGTACTCGGCACTGGTGAGGCCACACCTTGAATACTGTGTTCAGTTTTGGGCCCTTCACTACAAGAGAGACATTGAGGTGCTGGAGCGCGTCCAGAGAAGGGCAACGAAGCTGGTGAAGGGTCTGGAGCACAAGTGTGATGAGGATCGGCTGAGGGAACTGGGGTTGTTTAGCCTGGAGAAAAGGAGGCTGAGGGGAGACCTTATGGCTCTCTACAACTACCTGAAAGGAGGTTGTAGAGAGGTGGGGGTCAGTCTCTTCTCCCAAGTAACAAGCTATAGGACGAGAGGAAACGGCCTCAAGTTGCACCAGGGGATGTTTAGATTGGATATTAGGAAAAAATTCTTTACTGAAAGGGTTGTCAAGCATTGGAACAGGCTGCCCAGGAAGTGGTTGAGTCGCCATCCCTGGAGGTATTTAAAAGACGTGTAGATGTGGTGCTCAGGGACATGGTTTAGTGGTGGACTTGGCAGTGTTAGCTTAACAGTTGCACTTGATCTTAAAGGTCTTTTCCAACCTAAACAATTCTATGATTCTATGATTCTGTATTGTTAGCACAACTTCTGTTATCTTCTTGGAATAATGAAGATGCTGGCACACTACTCAACTGTCCTCAGATAATTATGTGTCTATCTTAGCCTAATATCTGTCAAGTTTAGTGTGACTCCATGTTCTACATCTTTTTACAAAAGACCTATTGTTCCTAGTCAGATAGTCTTGGTTATATGCTTATTAGCACATTAAATAACCTGCTTAAAATGTCACCTGAAGCAGTGCAGAAAATCATCAATACCAACTGTGAATGTAGCCCAGATGTTTTGAACTTGTATCTGATATGCCTCATGTCTAATATGTTCCACAGAAAAATTCAGCAGAACATCAAAGTAGCACTTTCCCATGAGCCTTCACATCCTGAAGAGCCAAGGCAATGGAAAGCAGCCAAGTAAGTTCATACTGCAAAGTCGTAACTCACTTTTCATTGAGTGATGAGTCTGTCATCTCTCGCTACTCACAGTTTTAAGAAGCAGGAAGCCTTCAACCAGACACCAGGAGTGCAAGCTAGTGACCCTGTTAATCTCTTCTGTACTTCAGTGTCATCTGCTCCCCCCCAAAAAAACCCAAAACAAAACAAAACCAAAAAACATCTGTACATCCTGGCCAGCAGGAAATCAAAAGAGCAAAATGTAACTTGTATTCTCAGTAAGTAGGGCACCTTTCATCATGTGAAACAAAGTAGCTTTTTTTTAAACTAGAGCCTGAACTGGGAACTTGAACACATCATGAAGAACTTTTATCTGCAGAAAGCTCTGCGAACAGCCCTTCTTATTGCATCTAATGTTTACCACACCTAACTGCGAGAAGGGCTGCTATTTGTGTTGTGTCTTGTTCTGGTGGAGTTGGCAGGTATATTAGACAGGAGGAGTGAAGGTGCACCTTCTGGGTTAGAAAAACCTATAAATATGTGTGGATAAATTAATATATGACTGTAGCATACAATTGTATGCCTCCTTTTCTGTGTGCACACTGGGCAATATGGGTCTGGCCCTTCAAAATTCCTCTGCTGGACACTGCTGAGATATCTTGGTGGAGGGGTGGTAGACTCTGCAAGCCATCTTTAAGATGGCTTTGAGCAGTCCCAGATCTGTCTCCACCGAAACTATCTGTTTTATAATGCTATCTGTTGCATCTAAAAGAGGGACCTAAGGTACCTCTGAGTCCACACCATGTTCAGCTCACCATCGTTTGTTCTTTTTAAAGCTGGACCATGGGCTGGGAGAGCAGCGCTGCTCTGTAATGTGTTCCAGTGAGCTTACTACACTGAAGATTAATGCTATGTGAATCAGGCTGTGTACATGTGTGTGATGTACATGCATGCCTTTATGAGCATGTGTATATAAACAGAGTCTAAGCAGTAGCAAAGTCTCAAATGCCTTCAGTAACATCGTGAATTTTCTAGTTTAGAAATAATATATAGTCCGATTTGCTACCATGATTAAATCTCTTCCACTTCTACTGAGTTTAGGAAGACTGTCTTTTGGTATGTGAAAGAGAAAGCAAAAAAAAGCCAGCTTTTAAAATTAGTTACCTCTAAAAACTCTATTTTCTATAATAATCTCCCATATCAATATAGAATACAGGTTCGTGGTCTTTCAATGCAGTCAGTTTCAGATTGACTGCTTGTGCCTGTATTATCTTTTCAGGCTGGAGAACCTGCTGATTAAAGACACAAACTAAATACAGATTTCTTATTCAGGCCTTTTGAGTTCAGATCTTGGCTTAGCCAGTGACTGCTTTGTGACATGACTAAATGGTTATTCTAGCACAGGCTGTTTTAAAAATGCTGCAGCTGAAGAACTAGAGAACTTTGAGACTCTTGGAGGTACATATATTTATAACGGAGAGTAGGAAACTGAATGGAAAGCAAATGTTATGTAAAGTTTTTTGTGAAGAAAGAAAACATTTGTCTAGGTAAGTAATGAAAAGAAGCTTGTGTGGAAGAGCATGTTAGGTGCTCATAAGCTTAGTATCAGTCAGAAGAGCAAGGATACTAGCCTGATTCTTTGTATACATTTTAATGAAGATGATTGCTTATACTGAAAGCTCTAAATGCAACACAAAGGGCATGTGTTATGCAGGATTATGTGGTTCTTGAGAGTATATTCCTGACCAGAAGTTAAACATAAAACTTCAGCATCATCAGTAAAAGTAGAAGCAAAATTTCCCACTCGGGTAAAAAAAGTGTGCATTTTTCCTTCCTTTCTAAATGAAAATGATAGTTTTTTTTTTTTTTTTTTAACTCTTCAGGACCTTTCTCTCTGGCTATCCTTTATGTAGATATCAACAAGCTCCTTTGCTTTTGCTGTTGCATTACTTAGAAATCATAGGGATTGAGAACCTCAGAAAAACACATGGGTGGTTCACGAACCTGCAGTTGTGTTCCTTGTCAGAATTTCCAGTTGATTTTCTGTGTTTGTTAGTTTTCATACTGCCATGTAGAAGGTTCTTGAAATCAGCAAGAAAACAAGAACTGGGCAAGGACTGAAGACACACTTCTTAGTGCTTATTGGTCCGGACTTGTTCTCGATACTGGATGTGAATAAGGGCAATCAAAGACCCTGTAGTCAGTTTCCTGTAGCCCCAGAGGCTTAAAGATCTTTCTATGAAGATCACAATTCTGAATGTTAAAGCATGTATGGCAAAAAAATCCCTGGAGAGAGGGAGAATGCTTAGTTGTAGCTCTTTTAATTAGCAGCCTATATTGTGTGTTTATAATAAAGTCTTACTGACAAAGCCAGAAACATTTCTTAAGCTCCAGATGGCTGCTTTTCTTTATGACTTGCTGTAGGGTACAGACTTTGATTTTATATATTTTGATAATCTATCCTGATTATTCAACTAATACTCATTGTTCTCCCTATGCTGCATCCCTATGAGAAACTGCAGCATATGGCTTGGTGAGGGAAATTTCAAGGTTAAGAAAATCTTCTTTAGCTATGTCTCTCATTTCTTTGTTTCCTTTTTCTTAAGGACTTTGATAATATCTCTTTAAATGTTTCCTAGTAACAACATTCTCATTCTAGGCAGCATCTTTCAATGGATGGGGAAAGGTCTCAAAATATTCCCTCATCTTCAAAAGTCTCTTCTAAAGGCACCCAGCATGTGGGATCAAGTTCTAATCCAAAACAAGCTAACAGCAACAACAACAATAACAAAAAACCACATGGGAGAATTTGGTGGAAAGAAAGTGCAAAGGGCAAAGTTGCACTTGTTTTGTGTGGGTAGACGGAGGAGACAGGAGCAGAGAATCCAAAGCCATTGCACTGCTGAGGGAGATTGCCACATCAGGAGGTAAACTGGCAGGATGCAGTACAGTGTAACTGCAACATCTTCAGAATCAGAATATCATTATCATTAAATAAGTATCCATTTAGAAGGAGGAAATAAGGGGCTTTAAAGAAAGGAGAATATTGACTTGTCTGGGCGGTTGGCATTTTGATTTTATTCCTTCTCTCCTTCTACAGGTTAAAATGTATCTAAATACCCAGAGCTCAGTTTTTGCCCACAGATGTGTTCTTCTAAGAATACTGTATCATCTTACAGTTACAAAGCAAGCAACACGGGGCTGCACTCTCCACAGAAACATGCTACACCTTACAGTCTCTCTGAAAAGTTATCTTGAAACAAACTGTGGTTTGAAAAGAAAGAATTCCTCTGGCTACCTGTGAACCTCCATGATCTCTTTCTCTTTTCTGGACATGCCCTGTTGCAAATAAAACTCCAGTAAAATTATTTCATATTAACTGTGAATGGCTTCAGGGCTTCCTTGGAGGGAGAGAAATGTATGAAACATGACACCAGAAAGCATCCACAGCACCCTCTGTCTTCCCAGCAAATAACCAAGATTAAATGGCCCAAAGCTGTGTCTGAGAAAACAGGAATGTATTGCAGTGATAGCTCTTAATGCAATCTTCAATTTTATATCCTTTCTTTAAAACAGTGTCTTGTATTGAGCCAACATGAGACCTCTGGGCTGCACACTAGCATCTCTGGCGGTATGCCATTCTGGGCAGTGAGGTTTGTTCTGACATTCTCTGACAGCTTCAACAGGCTCCTTTTTTTGCTCATTTGAAAGAAAAGTTTTTTTGTGAAATGTTCAAAAATGATCATTGCTGCAAAGATTTCCTCAGCCCAAACCAGCATTTTTTTCTAGAAAAACAGAAGAAGGAGTGAATCATAGCAATTAGTCCAAATTCTGAACCAGGACTGAGCGCAGGTATCCTATGTCCCATGGGAATTCCCTGATTGCTGGACTAGGATTAGTCCAGTGGGCTGAATCGGTTAATATTTTACAAAGTCAGATAATGCTAAAAGGGAGTCTCTCTATTCTGGAGAGCAGAATGGCACAGACTTAAGCCTCTGATCTAAGTCAGAATGAAGGAAGACAAAGATTTGAACCTGGGGTCTTCTTCAGTTCCAGTGAGCATGTCATCCTGTTAGCTAAATGTAGGGTCCCTCTGTTTATGATGGATGAAGTTCTGTGTTATTTCTCAATTGTTTTAAAAAAAGTTCTACAACAGAACAAAAAAAATACTGAAACTCAAAATTCTAAGTAAAAAGGATTTTTTTTGTTGGCCCATGTAATTTCTTAGAATCATTTGAGGTGTCAAAAGAGGGTAGTTAAATTTCAGAGGTTAGGTTCAGAGCTCAACCCAATTCAGAGGTTCAGCTGTGCTCAGAGTTGCACAGATTTTTGTTTAAGTTACATTTAAATAAGTGACATTATAACAGCAAAGTTAATTTTAGAGGTATCTATATCTCTTTGGAATCGTCTATAATACTTTGCTGTAGTTAACTAGATTCGTAGTAAAACTAGAAAATAATCAGTCTACTAATTCTGGTTTACAAAAAATAATACTTGCTTGTGCTTTGTTTGTGTGTACCAAACTAAGAAGCAGTTTTCCTAACTGCTTCAAAATACAAGTGCTTCTTAATACAACTTACTCTTTCTTCAGTGTGTTACAATGTTAAAGCTGTCCCCTGATTAAAAGCACTGATCACATTCTTAACAAATGGGGAAAAACTAGTGTCATGTGGACAGAGATTCAGGAGAGAGCACTCAATGTAAATTTTTCATTTGTTTGTTTTTTGAAAAATGAAGTTGAGCCAACAAGGAATGTGCAAAATATTTCTTTTTCTTAAGCTCCACAGTGCTGTTGTCAAATTTGTTCTCAAAGCAATCCAAAAATAATGATTATGATTAGCTGATAAAATGGGTCTGTGAGTTATGTGCCATGTAAATATTTTGGCATTAGTTCTGTATTCATACCATGGAATAAACTTGCTGAACCTCTGCACTGGAATGCAAGTAAAAGGGAACATAAGGGAAGTTTTACATGGATATTGTTTTTCTTAGGGAAAAGTACTTAATTTATATACCTATTTTTTTCATATTTTCTACATGGTTCCTAGATAAATACAAATCCTACTGCCTCTCAATTTAAAATACAGCATAAAGAAAAATAGACAACTGTTTAAGAAAAATATTTTGCTTAACTAGACTCAAGGGGTTGTCTTGACCATGAGAAATCAATAGAGCTATTTACTAGGGAGAGATATATTCTTTGTTGTATGGGGCTTCACAAAGTTATTCTGCACTGCTCAGCTACCATTTAATTGTGTAAACTTTTGCCATCTGTCTGCAAACAGGAGAATTCAATTACAGAAGACATGAATGACACTGGTCATGTTACTGATGTGACTACAATTTGGCCCAAAGAAACCTGCAAGATTAAAAATTTGGGAAGATCCTCCAAGAAAAGAGTGATAAAGAAATGACAAGGCACGTAAAGTTCAATGGTATAGTATTGCTATAATCTGTATTGCTCACAAGTGGGCCAACATAAAGTGTAAGACCCCTTGAATGTTCAGCACCTGGGAAGATGTTAAATCTTAGTTCATCATCTATATTCTCTAGCTAGCTTTGCCCTCAAAGGGCTTGACACTGTAGTGGTATCTTTAGATGAGATGAAAAGCTCTCTGCCATCCATAATTTTTGTTGGGGGAACAAAAGAGTGAATTTGGCCAATCTTAACAAGCACTGCTTGGTTCCTGAGTATTTTCTGCTGCACCCTGCAGTACTGCCAACTATCAGAAAGCTAAACCCAAATATGCAGACTATGACTAAAATTCTCTTTTCACATTGACCTTACTGGTGTTACTCTGCATTTACATTCCTGTGGGTGAAAGAAGCAACTGTGTGTGTGATTCATAGGTAGGTTAGACTGAGTGTGGGCTTATCCCAAATGGCTTATTCAGAGACATCTGTGTAGTTCTGACTTCAGGAAAGAGCTTATAAACAAACTGTAAATGAGCATGCAGTTTACTTGATTGATCTATGCGTACAGTTTAATGCTGAGGTTTTTCACTTAGTATTCACTTCACAAATGAGAGATGTAAAATGTTTAAATTAAATGAAGCAGAAATAAAAAAAAAAATATTGATTCTCTCCTTTCCCTCCATCCTTCTTACTAAAAGTTTTTGGCTCTTTTACATTAGTGGCTGTGCTATATATTGGCATTTAAGCTAATGAAGAGCCCACGATGTTTCCTAAATGTTCCACTACAAGGACCTTATTAATAGCTTCCATTTATCCAGTGAAAGAAAAGCTCCTACAATCTCCAACCCATTGTGCAATAAACAAAGGACGTAGAAGGGGCATGAAACTGGAGTCTCTCCTTAACTGTGCCATCCTTTATTCCAGTAGTGCCAAATACTTTGTTCAGGGAGATAAAACCTGGAACTGCAGGTTAAAATAAGCTTGTCCAAGGATGCATATTTGTTCCACTCCAGTGATGGCAATAGACAAAAATGAAATCTGAGTGTGGCCTTGTGGTTTGTATCACAATGGTTACTGGTAATCTCACTGATTCATGTGGAGCTGATACTATACTTAACATAAAGGTGGGGCACTGATGTTGGCAATTGCTTTCTTAACTTGCCACTGGTCTTCATTCAAGAAAGTGTAAACCACGAAATTTGTGGCTAATCTTGGAGGTTTTGATCTAGGTGATCTTAGGCAAGTCCAGTAAGGCTACAGCAGCAATGCCAAGGATATAATTCATGTAGGGTTCATCTCCCAAGCCTGTTCTCTAATAGCTGTTAAACTGAAAAGTAAGGATTCTTTTCATACTCTAAATGTGATACTTAGTCACAAAGAGTAAGAGTAATTATTTTATCTGTTTTTTTAACAATTAGTTTTTCTTGACACATTGTAACAGATTCTGTAGTCTTCAACTAATCAGCAATTTTAAAATGGTCATTTAAAGACTGTGAGCCATAAAGATTAAAAATTACAAATACTAATAACTTCCTATGATTAAAAAAACCCAATTGGATAGGAAATCAGTTTTATCTCAGTGAAATTGCACAGTATATGAGAAGTCATAAAGAAATACAAATGTATTTCTTTGAAATACAAATGTATACAAAAGAAATACAACTGAATGTCAAAATTTAAAACATCTTTAGGGGACATTAATATTATTTGCATATATTTTCACTAATTTGTCTGTCTTTATTATACTGCAGCATGCAGTCTTCTAAAATAATCCAAATAATGTAAAGGTTTTCACTGAGACTGCTGCTTTATAAATATTTGTATTTTCTCTTTGGAAATAGAAGTACTTAGAAATTTGAGCTCTGCTTGGCTACTGTGCTAACCTCTGTTTTCCTAAGAACAGGAAAAAATTAATTAAAGGCTCTCTAGATTGATTTTTTCATTTTCTCTTCTGAACAAAGAAGGCTAAGTACAGAATCTTTTTTGAAGAGTGTCTGGTTTTTGTTGGTGTTTATTTCTGTCAACATTATTAAAATAGTAGGACAAACCTCTGTGTTTTCAAATTAGTCCTTCATAGAGAGTGAAAAACTCAGATATGCCACTGTGACTTCCACATTCTCTCTATTTTTGGTGAAAACTGGGCATCACTGTAAGGCATGCAAATACAGTAAGAACGCAGAACTTCATTGTTTTAAACTGACCTGAGACAACCCTCTGGCTCTTCTATATTAATCCACAGAAAATTCCAATTCCCTGTATTTTGAAATTAAATCCAAGCCATGGAGTTCTTTGTAGACAGGCAATGAGCTGGATATTCCTGAGCTCAGAAAGCAGACAATTTTGGGATTGAGGAAAGGGATACCTGTTGCAATGTATTTAAAAAGTTTATTCATAATGTAGTGGTAATTGGCATATAATTCTTTTAGAATGTATCAGTAATGCTAATAAATCCTACTGTGCACTCAATACAGGAGAAATAGAAAACTGCTACATCATACTGGCACTGCATTAGAAACAGCAGGAACAATTTCTGGAAGCACTGCCAGATAGCCCCAAAGATTTCAGCTACCTTTACTATATGCTAGAGGCAGTCATTTGAAAATGAAGCTGATGCTTCATGCATTCTAACTCTGGCTTTTGCAAAACTATATAAAAGATTACTGTTTTGCTACGTATCAAGCATAACACAGCTCTTCTGAGGCTATGACATTGTTTTCTCAAATCTACAGTCAGTACTTCAGATCACTTAAATTAATACAAATTGACTGTTTGAACAGAGAATTCTCTGAAAGCCAACAGAACCCAAACAAAATGAGATACATCATGTTCTTGGATGTTTTCCAGTGACTAATAATCTGCTTTTCTTGGGTCAAAAGTCTTGAAGGGCAAAAAATACAATGACTTGCAGGGGCAGCCTCTTAATTTTCTACCTGCAGGAGCTCTTTAACATCAGCTTTGCTGAATTAGTGGTTCTTGAATGTTGCTGAAAGCCTGCTGTTGTAACAAATGGACAGATCTTAAAAAAAAAAAAAAGATTAACACTGACTTGGTTGAATGCTTTTACAGGCTCCTTCAGCACCAGCTTGGTCTCTTAGTGGAAGCAAAACTCCGTAACCACTGTCGTGTGTGAACACATTCCAGACTTGAGCTGTGTTAGGGAATTCACTCTCGAAAACTGACATTTTCATTCCAAAGACTTGATTGCCACCAGTTGTCCAAAATTGGCCTTGTGATCCAAGAAGTCTCTTCCAATCGTATTTCTGTACAAGTGTAATGAAGCATTGCCTCTGTGGAGATATTTCCACACTTGAGCTTTGTTTCAAATGCTGTGTAGAAGTATCAATTATATGCAATGTAATATCTATAAAATTGCTTGCTAAGACCCAGTGAGACTGTAAGTGCGTTGGAATTAGGATATTTTCTTGATTTGTTTTTCTAAAGTGTTTTCTTTGTGTTTCTGCTCTTTCTCTCTCTTCCACTCTCTCTCTTCAGTTTTAAGTTCACTGTTATTGGCAGCAGTTTGATTACTAAAAAAGGTCACAGGGAAATAGTTTTACAACAGCACTCCCTTAAACTCACCAATTATATTTGCATAAAGAAACTGAGTTACTTCCTTGCTTTCTGTTTTTACAAACATACCTCCTGTTGACTGGAAGGAATAGCTACACTATAACAACAGGCTTGAAGTAGCGGTGGCTGGAACTCAGCACTAAACTAGAAAGACTTGCCAAAGTGCATCTCTCTCCTTCCTCAGGATGACCTTGAGATTTTTGCTGTTCCAAATGTAGGGAAAGCACGAGAAAAATGCAAGCCATAGTACTAAAGCCAAATGATGTGTGTGGGGAGGTGCAGGGTTGTGCTAGGGCTTTGTCTTCTGTACAGGCAATATTCTACTGCTTTAAGGAAAATACTTTATTTGCACATCCTGCTAGCAGAATATAAATATATTAACACAAAATGAGCTGAAAGTAAATTTTGGCTGGAAGTAAATGAGCTGACTCAATTTTTGACCAAGTTAAATCTAAATCAGTCCTAGATAAGCACTAATTAGGCCAGATCTTGTTCATCTCTTGAGGCCAAATCCTACATATCTTTTTTATATGCTGACTTTAGAGTTGCTGTTCCTGTTAATCTGGTGAACAGGATTTGATACTCTAGCCATGACGTTTGTCAACACCTGCAAAGCCCAGTGTGAGCATGGGACCTTTTTTGGCTAATGAACACCCTGATTATCTCAAAGTATTCCATTAGTAAGCTGAGGGACAAGGTTTTGTTAGCAATTCAGTTAGCTTTCCTATAATCTTACCCTACTTCTCAGATAGCCTTGAACCACAGCTTTCTGAAAGTGACAGATGATTTATTTATGCTGCAAGTAGCTGCTGAAGTTGCTCATTAACAGTTATTGATACCATAACACTTTTTGCTATAACAGACTTTCTTTTGATTATTAGAACTTCAGTTAGCTTGGGTTCTCAAGAGCTTACTCACAGCAGCTTAATCAATATTTTGGTGTCTCTAATGTTTTGTTTTTTTTTTTTAAATAATTTGTCCCATTTTTCTTTATTTACTAAAATGTCTATTGGAATCAAAAGAACTATTTCCTCATTTTATTCTCCTGGAGAAGATTTTTTCAGAAGTTCCAGTGACTCTTTGCAATAGCTAGGAATATGAAGTTCTATGTATGGTGTGTTTTTTGGATACCTGTTTGAAATTCTCAAAGTGCTCAAAAGTTATTATATATAGTGTCATCAAGCAAACCATGTGCAAATAACGTATGGGGATGAATCCAACATATTGTGATAGATATAACTGACTTTGAAAACCAGGCTTTATTTCGAATCCTAAGACCTAAATCAAACCAAAGTAAATCTAAAACATGGTATTCAGCACAGCAGTTTTTTCCCACCAAGCACTAAGCTCATCAGTAATAATTTTTATGTTATTTTTATTTGTGCTTGATCTGACTTTTGATTAAAAAGAAGTTGTTTGCATTTTTCCATTCATTTAAATGGGAATAGGATAGGACTAATAGCTAGAGTTTTTTGTAATAAGTTTGCATACAACTAATCCAGAGGAGCTGTTAGTACTACAAGTTATTCCAATTGTTTGGGTTGCCTTGTTATTGCAATATTTATAATTAAATGTTTTCAACTTTGTTTTTGTTAGAGCTTTGTTCTTTATAATTCTTAAAATGCATTTTTATAGCAAGGCATTTCCCTAGGGTTTAAGTCATTGTAAAAAGTAATCTCAAGCATGCCATTCTTCCCCCAAGTTTTCTGTAATTTGTGCTACTTCTTTCTATTGTATGCACAGCATACCAGGTGGATTCTTTTCTGTTGCTTTGTGCTTTTTTGGGAGGCGGGGAAGTTTTTTATTTTCTGTTATTAAAAGAAGGTAAAAATAGAGTTGCTTTGGCTGTTTTCTTTACAGTCATAAAACTACCCAAAGTTTAGTTGGCAAAAACAGGAGTGAAGAACTGACATGCCAGAAAGCAGCATTTCTCCCTAGAATCACCTAGATTTACCTCCCCACTTGTTTTAAGAATCAGCCTTTCCCCTTTGAATTTGTCAGTTCAGATTAAAAGCAGGCATCAAATTTTGTATCAGTAAGAGAGAAATCTGATTAAATAAATCAGATTCAGAACTTTTATGGTTGGTCAGTTTAGATTCAAAGCACACTCTGTGACTAAAGCAAAATTCAACAAAATGCTCCAGCGTTAGCTTCAGCAGGCTAAAGTTAGCGTTTATGTAGTCATCAGCAATTTGAGCAAACAACGTTGCTGTCTTAAAGCTCTTTACTATATTTTCTCCTTTTATATTTAATAATGGAAATGTATCTGTAGAAGTTATTCCAAATTTCTAGCTTCATAGCACCTGAGATGGTAAGAATATATTTTTTGGGAATGAATGTCTATACGATTTGGGAGACTTCTTGGCGCTGAAGTTTCCTAGGCTACAAAACAGATTCATGTTCCAAGTTGCAATATAGTAACGATCATATGCCTATTTATACACACACACACACATAATGTATAAATCTTCCTTGTTATAAGACTAATGGTCCCATATTTTCATTAACTCTTTGACAGTGAACTCTGTTCTCCTTTGTTTTGTATCTAATGAACTACAACTGGCTTAATCCAGAAAAGTGCTAATGTGCAAGTGTGTTCATGGTAGAGGCTGAAAGTGTGCGTGATGGCTGGTAAGGGACTGCCAAAGTTCCATAATCTTTTGATTTTTGTTTGGGTGATCTTCATAACAATGTGTAGTGTATACAAAGAGGAACATGGAGCAGTATTTTGTTTTCACCACATTGCAGATATCTGAGTGAGGTTTCCATATAGACCCTTTCAATGGATTGAACCAGAATTGTTTTAAGGCATATTTCCAACTATTCCAACCTTATCCTAGGAGAAAAAGTTTGGTTTTCAGCCAGCTTAACAATGAGAAGACATAAAGATGGCTTAGAAACACCTTTGTTCATCAGACTCTCAGTGTTACTGTGTACTCTGTGACTCGAGCTGAAAACTCAGCGCTTTTAATTCTATCAGACAACAAAACCCCTTTTATTAAACAGACATTAGTTCTCTATCAGAGGGTGATGATGGTCTGGGATGCGTATTTGAAATCCTAATAAGACTGAATGAATTGCTCATTATTGTTCAATATTTGAATGAGAGACCATAATTTTTTCCACTGAAACATTGAAAGGCTCTGTAAGAAACCCAGTGAAACATTGCCACTCTAACGTGCTCCTGGACAATATTTCCCATTGCTGTCCTGCTTTGTTATGAATTATGTTCTTTTCCCCTGAAAGAAAGATTATGTTTCTTTTGAGGAAGGTTTTCTAAATGGAATTAGTCCATTACAAGAGCAGAGGGAAAGTTGTTTTTGTTTTTTTCAATAGTCTTAGAGGATTCGATGTAATCCTTAAATCTCTGAAGTTGATAATTTTCCCTGGGACTGTTTTTCCCAGTCCACAGTGCTGTCTGTTTAAGCGTTTCTAGAGAATTATACAAATAGGGTTTGAAGCAGGTGAATATTCTCTTCAAGCTTCGCATTATCTAAACATACATCTTCTTTAGGATTTAGCTTTTTTTTAGCAGCAGTAATGTGGAGAGGAATTCAAAACCAGTGCATTTCAAGGACTGATATATCTGTCTGGACTCTTTGAAAATCACATCCTAAGTAATGGCAGGACAAGGCATGTCAGGTGCAGCTTTTTAGACAAGACTGGTTGCTTATTTCATAAAGAACCCCATTTTCATATTTCTGTTCTTTCCTGCCACCAGGGAAACCTAGTGATCCTAAGCTATTCTGCAGATGGTTTTACTTACTGAGGACTTGTCGTGGTTTAATCCCATTCGGCAACTAAGCACCACACAGCCGCTCCCCCTCCCCCCGATGGGATGGGGGAGAGAATAGGAAAAAAAAGTAAAACTTGTGGGTTGATATAAAGACAGTTTAATAGGACAGCAGAGGAAGAGAAAATAATAATATTAATAATGATAAAAGAATGTACAAAACAACTGATGTGCAGTGCAATTGCTCACCACCTGCTGACTGATGCCCAGCCTGTCCCTGAGCACCGATTGCTACCCCCCAGCCAATTCCCCCCAGTTTATATGCTGAGCATGAGACCATATGGTATACAATAGCCCTTTGGGCAGTTGGGATCAGCTGTCCTGGCTGTGCCCCCTCCCGGCTTCTTGTGCGCCTGGCAGAGGAGGGGAAGCTGAAAAGTCCTTGACCAGTGTAAGCACTGCTTAGCAACAACTAAAACATCAGCGTGTTATCAACATTATTCTCATACTAAATCCAAAACACAGCACTATACCAGCTACTAGGAAGAAAATTAACTCTGTCCCAGATGAAACCAGGACAGGACTGAATTTGGTTTGTGTGTGAAGCTTGTGACATATGTCTCTGAAATTTTTGGTGTGAATGACTTGCTGGGTCACAACAAGTAGGTCTATTGCAGAGAGAAGATTAGAATTGTTCTGCCTCATGGCCCAGGCTTTTAACTAACTGAGAAAGCAACAATCTTCCCCAGTCTGTAAAGCTGTTATAAAAAGTCTTGGTATCTTTTAATTTTTTTTTTTCCACAGCTGTCAAAATGGTACTTAGTAGGTTTATCCAACAGACTGTGAACTGGAGGTGTAGTCACTGAGCTGATCCTGTTCTAATCATTGACCTTAAGTGGAAAGAAGGGAAAGATCAAACAAATATTTTTTTCTGATCTTTGAAAAGCTGCCAAAACTAATGAAGTTGAATTCATTTGGGACAAAGAAGATGCTTTTGTTTTTCTGCCTCTTTCAGCTTAGTCACGTTTTGGATGGCACTCAGCTATTGCAGTTGGAATACAAAACAACTCTGCATCAAATCCCTCTGAAAGCTAGGTCTGTCTCATGTAATTACAATGCCACCCAGAAAACACTTGCTTGTGTATCTTACATGTGTATACTTCTTCTCTTCTTAGTAAATAGCCCAGATTCACACAGTGATTTTTTTTGGTTAGGGGAAAGAGTTGGGGAGATAATTTGCTTTTCCTGCACTTTTTTAGCTTGACCGCAAGAGATCAACCTAAATCAAAAGTTGATCCAAATGCACCTACTTTTTAAAATGACAGAGGTGAATTTTTAAATATGAATCTCAATTTTTTGATATCAGACAGGCTGCTGACATGAAAACCTTTGGAAATGTTACTTGTATCCTTATGCTCAGTGCTCTGAGGGACATACACCTGTTCACAGTTTAGCAGCCTCATATACATACACATGGCACAGCCTGTCCAATATTCATGTATTCTTCAGGTTCACTACACTGAGAATAAACCTTAAAGCAAAGCCATTTTTCTTAAAAGGTCATTAAAGCTTTCCAGAGGCCAGAACTGTTCGGTAAGGTTCATGCAGTGAGTGAAGTGGTGCCACACTGGTGATTAATGTCAATTAAATAGTGTGGGCTGATCTTGTATGATCTAAAGCAATCTCATCCCATATTGTCTGCCGTGGGACTTTGCTGTAACTTCGGTTCTGGCTGTGGGCTGTTGGCTCCTCTCCATCCAGCTAAGATGATAGATTATGAAGGTCATTTGCAAAGACTGGGAGGTGAATTGTTCATTATTGGAGAGGTTGTTAACATATTCTTTGTGCATTAGTCAGTGTGGTCCAGAATATTTTATTCACCGAATTACAACTGAAACAAAAACACAAGAACAAAAATGAGCTTAGCTAGGGCAGCTTTGTTTCCTTAGGTGTGTCACTCTGGGTACTGGCCCTGTGATAGAATAATTTGCTTTCATAGGAGTGTAAGCATTTGCAGGATTAAATAAATAAAACCAATATTAACACTAATAAGTGGAAAGCAAATAACTCTCTGAGAGTTTGATGGATGTTAAAATATAATGGCATGTGCCCTACAAGTTATCCTAGAGAGAACTTGTATTTTGGCCAGTTATTTAAATTATGGAAAGTTCATCACAGGAGTGAATAGCCTCCTTAGGGATCTTAGCAGAGTGTAAAACAGAGCTTTGCCACCACTATTGTGGATGCCAGGCTGGCTCCAGAAATGGGACAGCCCAGCTCAGGAGAGTCAGCTTTTTTTTGAAGGTGGAGGAAGAGCTCTGGAGACCGCTGCTAGGGGAAGAGTGGTGACAGCTCTTCCCCAGCAGCAGCCACCTTCAGAATCCTTAAAGGCAGGTCTTCTGTCATTCCCTTAGCAGCCTGTTTCCTAAAGCATTTGCCTGCTCTGTCTTCTCCAAGCATGATCTGCTGAGGCCTAGTCCTGCAGCCAGACACATGCTGTCAGCTTGTCATATACCATATTGTCTAAGAAAGTGTGGTAGAGGTGTTGGTTACCTGAATTTAAAAGGGGACCCTGGATAAAGCTAGGACTAAAATATCACAGAACCAATTTCCTTAGTTATCTGCTTAGAATTGACTGAATATACTTCCCCCCACCTCAAATGTAGGCCCCAAGAAAGGAAGGAGAGGATTTGGATTTAAATATTAACTGGAATCCCTTCTCTCCCCTGCCTCCCTTGGGTGATGGATGGATCTGAATCATACTGGGAGACTATAGGGACTCATATGTAAGTAAGCCAGGCCTTTTCTTTCTTTAAACCACATACTCAGTACTGTGTTAAAGGACAAGATGAATGCAGTTTTGAAATCAGTCACATTCACCCTGAAATGTAAGGGCGAAATGTAAGCCAGTATTTGATGCAGGAAACAATTTTCACTCACCAAGGACAGAACTCATACACAAAAAAGAATAATTTGTAAAGATTGTACTTCAGAAATCTGATAAAATACGTATTTTCAACTGGAATTTGGGATGTTATTAAACAAGTGCTTGTAAATTTATTCTGTTATGTAAGTTTTGTAAACAGACGGGGTCATTTTTTTTCTCTCTTCTGACCCTTTCCATTTTTATTTTTATCTCTTTGTATTGCACATGAAATCCAGACAGAGGCTATTGTCTGCAATAGTTTTTTGAGAATTCACCAAGAACAAAGATCTTTCAGTTGTATTGAAGCCAACATGCTTAGTTTATACGTATATCTGTTCCTTTCCCTCATATTTTATCATTTATTCATCAAAAACTGCAGCTTGGGGGAAGAAAATATTTAGAAATGGTATTGGTTGAGTTGTATGGGGGAAAACAGTTTTAAAAGCTTTAAGGCTTTTAATTAAAAGTAGAACTTCAGTTTTGTGAAGCTATGAACATCTTATTGAAACATGGCGGCTAAAAATTCCAGTGTTTGTTGAAACAAAGGTCTAAGACATAATTTTTTTATATTGATATTGGTTATTCTGAATCTTCCTTCTAGACACTCCTCTTTAATTTTCAGCCTAAATAGTATATTAGTTTGTTCTTATGCCAACATTGTCCTTTAGTTTAAATAGTTCTTCTGACTCCATAATGCTTACTCCCCTGGGAATATTTATAGAAGGCAATTACATTCTCTCTCAGCCATCACTCTGCTAAGATAAACAAGCTAAGCTCATAGTTGCCTCTTGTAAGTTGAGGTCTGTGTTCCCATCATCCTTACAGACCATTCCTTCACAGCTCCAGTTTGTCCTCAGCTATCTTGAAGAAGAATGAACACAATTGTATCTCAGTATTACCAATAATGCTGCAAAAATGTCTTGTAAATCCTGTTATTATGTCTCTCTAATTTCTGGAAATTACTTTCCCAATTCATGCTAGGCCTTAATTTGTCTTTTCGTTGAGGCAGAGATGCCACAACTTTGTGGCTTATAGCCATTTTGATACCCTTGAGGGCTTTCTCTTCCTCTGTCATGTGGAAATCAAAATGTTTTATGGAGCTCCTTCTGTTCTGATGAAAGCAAGCATCAAACATTTTCTGACCAGCCCATAAAGTTTTTGGGTAGCAGGCTTCTTGATTTGCTGAGAGTTTACTGACTGTTGGGCTCTACTTCTAGAGCAACTTTGCCAGGCAAAGTCCAGTCAGGTGTATAAGACTTCCCATCATGGATAATGAATTCAGAAGACCAAGTCTAAAGCAAGTAATCACCAGATCCAGGGATTCTAGTCCTCAGCTATCTTGGTCTGAGGTAACCCCCCAAACTGTAGCTTAGCCACCCCAGGGCTGTTGGCACACATGTACTAGGATTCTCTGAGGTCCAGTTTTATAAAGAAATAAAATGGTCTATTTCCAAATTAAGTTTGAGTTTCTCTTGAATGATTATTTCTTTTTTTATTTTTCATTCTCAAATGTTCCCCAGAACAGAATTCTTTCTCTAGCAATAGTAAATATCATTGTGCTTCTGGAGTAGTATGTTAAGAGAAAGCCTATCTATATTTATCTTTGAGATTCGATTAAGCCACATTTATATGTCTCTTCATGGCTCTGTTATTCTTAGCTGTCAGCATTTTCTTGAAGGATATCTCCATTGTACATTGTCACCTTCAGTTTTTTCTTAGCTAACCACGCTTTTCATCTGAAAAACAAGAACCAAATATTTAAGAAGAACTTTACTCCTTCAACCCTTAACCTTGATAGTCATAGTGGTAGCCATATCACACTAATTCATCACATACAGCTTTTTATTGTTAGCATTCCTCAGTGAAGGACAATTTGTCAATTATTGTGTTATTGAATGCCAAATACAGTGGCTCAAAGCTTCCTTTTTAAAGCAATGCCATATCTTATGTCCAGTAACCTTAAAATATTGGACTTCATTCTCTGGAAGATTGATCATCACTTTTCTGCTACTACTGATTTTGCAAACTGGAGTTCCTTCTTAGAAACACCCCCAAACAGTTGTCTGTGTGCCTATTGCCTGCTCTTTCTCTCTCACTACCATTTTCAATTATTCCCTCAAGAACTGCTTTGATAAGGAAAATCACACTGCATGATGGTTCTCTCCTACCAAGTAAATTTAAAGTTGACACATAGTAAAGTGAAGCCCAGTTTAACGTTAAACGTATTTATTTCCTATAGTGCATTACTGTCAACCTTCCAGAAACATTGTTCAAGAGTGAAAGTACGTTAATTCACTTATAGAAACAGTCAGTTTTTCATTTTATTGTTTATATTCATGCGTTGTTGAATTATTATCTACCAGTCAAATGTCAGGGTACCCTCCACTGCCTCCTTCATGGAATGATTGTGCATGAGTGGTAAACCATAGTGCATGTGACTATAGAATAGAGCATCGCTGGAAATGTGATTGACATTTTTCACTGCCTCACTGGGTTGCCTCTTTCTTGGTTTCTTTTCTCCACTTCCCTCCCTCTCTCCTTCCGTCCCTCTACCCAGCATTGATGGGGTTTTTGAGTTAGAACCCACAAAATCAAATACATAGCTTTCTCTAGAGCACAACTTTATCTCTGTGTTTCATGACTCATTTACGTTCATGAACGAAATTAGTAGAACTTTCTGCTTTTATGAAGGCTTGAGACTTTTTATGGCAATAAGAGAAAAATTGACTGGGAATAATTGAGAGAAGGATGTGATACATTCAACTGCTCTGTGAGACCAGAGAACTTCGTTCTCTACTAATACAAACAGTATTTTCATGATTGTGATGTCAATTTGGAAAAGGCCTCTGATTTTCTCAAGGGAGTGCCTGCTCAGCATATTCTAAAATTTGGTTACTTTAAAGATATACAGAACTGAGCACCCAAAATATCTACACACTTATGAATAATCTTGGAAGTTGGTTGTTCCAACAGGTTTGCCAGGGCCAGAGAGACAAAAGAGAGGACAGAAATGTGAAATAAGCTAAAGCTTTTTGAATGCTGACAGTGCTGTACTGAATAGCTTTGAAGACGGAAGAAACAGAAATCTGTGAGTAGTAAGTTCACACAAACAAGAGAAGGCTATGGGTAAAAGGAGAGCCCTAGTTTACCCAGTCCTGAACTAAGTCTTCCACTGCACAGGGACCCAGTTTTCTCAGTGACTGATTGCAGTTGAAGACCTTCTACTTTGTGGAGTGAGAACATAATCTGATGCACGTCATTGTACAGATCTGGTGAAGGCATTACATGTGTGTGGGAAGTGATTACAGGACTTGTTGGAAAGCAATGTTACACAGTGAGTTACCTGATTAGCTACAAAAGCCAATGTTCAGGAGATTGTATTTAGCGTATCATCTCATATAACCATAGCCACCTAAATTAGTAGCCTAGGCTGCGTTTAGGGTCAATGGAGAGGGAAGTGCATCACAAGAGTGTTTCATCTTTGGATGAAGCCCCCTCTGGCCTACCTGCTTCCATTGTTTATTAAGTGAACAATGTGTAAAACTTAAGACTAAATGCTTAATTTTTAGATGGCAGAAACTGCTCTGAATTATCTTCAGAAACAGTGTTGAGAAACTGGTTTTGGTGTATTGATAAATACTCATGGAGGAAAGTAGCTGCAGTTGCTTGACGCTTTTAATTGACATTTGTCAGCACTTTCTAGAGACTACCTTTAGCTTGCTTGTGTAGGGCCCATCAGGGTCATCCCTGATGCTAATAATTGTCACTACTGTGTAAAAAATAATAATGGACTAGACAGTGAAAAAGCATGTGTAAAAATAGTAGTTCATCTAGTAAAAAAAGTAGTTCACCTTCAGATATCATATAAAGTTAATTCCTCATGAAATCTTATTATAAAGAGCCATTTCCCATTCCAGCTATCTAGAATACTGTACCTGCTCTGAGAGAAAACTTCCTCCACGTGGTCCTTTGCAATGGTGGAATACTCACTTGCATATCAGGCAGGACTTTTATGTATAGACTTGTGTGCTGTCTTTCTATCTCCGATGAAAAATCAATGAAAGTTGCATGCAGTTTTTCATAAGTATTATCCGAGCCTGACATATAATTTAAATTTAAATTTCAACTGAAGATTAAGTTCAAGATTTTGCTGCTGTCCATTTTGTGTGTCAGCAATTGGACTCCACCTTTAGCTGTTGGGTTTTTTGGTTTTTTTTTTGTTTTTTTTCAGAGCGGGCTAAAACTGATTTGGAACTCACTTTGCATTTTCATTAGCAGTACAGTCCATAGATAACATTTTTTCTATACAGATACAACAAAATCATATAGGTTTCTCTGTTTTTCACAGATTACAGTTTACATTTTTTTTACAAGTTACAGGGTTTACAGTTAAGGCAATAGATTGGGATGCGAGACCTGAGTATCAAGTTCTTCGTAATAACCTAGGCTTATGTGAGCTTAGGCAAGACATTGTATTTCTCTTAAATAATGACCTACCTTTGTCTTGTCCTGTGTACTTCTGAGCATAGGAGCTACTCTGCCTCTGTACAGCATCATTCCAGTCTTGTCTGTCAAAAATAGACAAAGATCTTAAGATCTGGCATAAGACAAATAGACTTCAGTTGCAATGGATTTCAGTGTTTACTGTAACATTGTATTCCTTTGAAAATCCTAGCTATAATTATCATCCTAATTTGTGATGAACACCAAAATGGAGCAATGGGACTAGATCAAGGGCCTCATGGCAATTAAGAAAATTATTTAGGAAAATATTCTAGTAAATTTTATTTTCTAATGTAGCCCAAGCTCTTCCATTTCCATTTCTTTGATAACAGGAGCAAGCTCATTTGAGTCTGAATTTCAGCCTGATTTTTCCTTTTACTTGTAAATCTCAGTCTTCTTCCTCTATGGACTTATGGCAGACATGCAACCTTTACTATGTTAAGGTTGCAAAATCTTGTGATTTTAATATGAACTTCATTAGAGTGAATGGAAAATGATGGTCACTCGTTGATGAGGATTTATGGTGTGTGAATCCTCTGTGCAGGATTTTAGGTTGGAAATTCATTATATTTTTATTCCATTTGACGGTTAATGACTTTTATGACTTTCCAGGAGTTTTTTTATAAGATATTTTAGTGTACATCATGAAGGAGACGGACAAACCTTCACTGTATGAAGGCAAAGCAACGTGGACTATTTCTCAAACCAGCTATCCTTTTGCTATACATGTAATCTTACACTTGCTGGGCTCTGTAGCAATAAAATGGTTCCATATCTAGCAGTTAAACTTAATGCCAGGTAAGTAAGTGCTTTAGTGTTTCAAATTAACAAAAAAGGGATTATTTTTTCCCAAATCAAGGTAGAAAATGGATGGTGGGAAAGGGATGCAATGTTCATAAATTGCCTTGAAAGCACTGCTTTGCTCTTAATAAGAGCTATGAAATGTTTACCTCATTACTATTGCTCTATTACTGTTGACAGTTCATTGAATGCTACAGGAAAATCAAGCACCATCTGTTAGAAATAGACTGTGTCGATCCAGGCTTCCCTACACTATGTCCTCTTTTCTATGACACCACACACAGAATTTGTCTACCCCAAAATAAATAATACAGTGTATGAATTCAACCTGACTTGCAGAGGCCATGGTTTGGGGATCTTCTGTTCCTTCCACAGCACACGCACCCACTGACTTTATAGTATATGTGTGCTGAGGCTACCAAGTGTGCTGGATTAACTGGACCAAAAAGCACATGTGGCAGAGAAAGCAGTGTCTTTTATGGAAGTGGTTGACCTTACCTCTCTTTTCTACCAGTGGAAAGGCCAAGTATTTTAGGTTTTACAGCTATGCCAAGGTTTTCATTTGTTTGTTCTAGAAAAAGCAATGGCAAACTCTGTAAGTGAATGATTTAAAACTGTATTAAACTTTCAGCGAAAAGTAAAAAAAAAAAAGCTGCTGGGCTACCTAGGACTTCAGAGCTCCCAGTGCTGTGAAACACTATGTAGATGCAACTTCTGCATGTATCCATGGTACGGTGTTGAGAGGCAGGATATATCAGTTGGACAAGGACAAAGGTCTGTGTTACTATCATAACATAATGCCTAGCTCTGTATAGTCCTGCCCTTTACTGTATGATCTTACCATCAGATTGTAGGTTCTTTGTATGTTCCTGCCGAGTTTTCCCCTGAAAGAGCTAAATTCATGCTTTAAACCTGCGATAATGTGATAGTTATCCTTCTCTTTGGTTTTAGTGTGTGAAGCTCTGGAAATGGATATGTTGTGAAGTGCTAAAATGAAACTAGTTTCTTCAGTCTGTGGGAAGCCCAATACAGGAATTCATTTCACTTCACTTCCTACCCTTGTGTGTGCTGTGTAAACATGGTATGCTCTCTTATTACATTTCCACCTCTTTAATTGAAAAGTCCATACTGAAGTTACACATGGGAATTGTTATTGGAAAGTGATTTCTTTTTTCTTGTGCTCAATAGCTACAATTCCCAAGCAATTAAACTTTTTTCTATTATACAGACATAGAATCTCTGCTAAAAATTTCACAGGAACATGTTGCAGTTACAGAAGAAATAAAACCTTTGAAAACCAGGATATTTTCCAGTAAGGTTACGCAAACATGTAAACATTAAAAATTGTGTCTTGACTTTGGACAACAAAAAGTGCTGGGAAATATTTCATACTGTGCTTGTTCTTTTTCTGAATGCATAGAATTTGATACTTACAGGCAGTGGCCTTGTTTAGAGGAATGGAACCACAAGGCTGTGATGATTGACGAGTTTTGGAATAAACCTGTATATCTGTAGGTTTTGCTGTTTCCTGAAAATTTGTACAAAATTAATTTATTTTATACACTTTGTCAATTTATTTTTATTTGTTTGTTTGTTTGTTTCCAGCTTGAAAAACAAAAGAAATTTTGTTAAGTTCTCCTGCCCTAAAGAACCTCTCCTGACGTTCAGCATGGTCATGCAGCTTACAGGTTTCCAGAATACCCATTGCCCTCATTCTTATGGCCTGCAACATTTTTTTATTTATAAACTTGCACTCAACTGTTTATATTTCAAATGGTTTAAATTGCAGCTTTAAAATAAAAGAATTGAAATTCTTGTTCTTGCCCTTGTGCTATTCCAATGGCACAAAGGGGACTTTAAACCTGTCTTACTGAGAATTAGATCCTGACTCAGAAGAAAATGTTTGAATTGTTGCACAGATTAAGTATATATCAGTTTCACTGAACTCATCGTGACTTAATGTGCTTCAACCTAAGAATATGTCTGTATGTTTTACTGGATCATACATTTAGTGCTGGTCATAGAAATGTATTTTTGTAGGAGCTGTGTGATGTTGGCTGGAATTCATGCTATATACCGCAAGAATTTTTCAAGTCCAAGAGACCTGTTGCTTTTCACAGAAAGTTAAAAATCCTGTGTTTCTTTTGTCTTGAAGAAGGAAGTTTATAGTTCCATTTGCTTCAGATTCTTTACGAAAATCCTGTAGGATATCAGTTGTATGAGTACAGCTGGGTCTCAGCCATGCTTTGGGAAAGTGGTAAATGAATCACAGTGGGATTTGGTGAATGTCAGCACAGAGGCAACTGTCAGTAACTGAACCAGGGAAATTTTATGTGAGAAGGGGAGGGCCCAACTTGTTAAAATTATGTATAATTTTAATAAGTATACCTCTCTCCAGTAAAATCAGGACATTTTGCATTTCAGCTGCTAAAAGTGTCATTATTTGGAGCCTAGGAGCCAGGCCTTCAGTGAAAAGAAACCAGTCCAGCCCCATGTCATCAGTGCAGTTGTATCAATACATCAGCAAGGCTTGAGATCCTAAGACACCCAAGGTGCTGTTGGAGGAATACAGGATCTTCTGTACCCAGATTGTAGTGACCAAAGAAATGCTTCCACCTTGCTGTATTATGACCTACCAGTATGGACTTCGCACTTCGTCTCCTAATAAATGAATACCTTCCTTACAATCTAATGGATTGTGCTTGCTGGCAGCCATAGCAAAGGTGGCAAGGAAGAAATGATAATTCATGAAATTATGTGGGGCAAAGTGTGAAACTCAGCTTATCTGAATTGCTGCTTCTCTGTTATTGATGAGAACTTCAGTCTCCAACACTCAAAATTCTTTAAATCCTTTAACTGTGATGAGTTACCAGCCCATGCATTGAACCCGGGAAAGGTATAATCAGGTGAGTTGAGTGTCTTCTGCTTTGGAAATAACATCTTGCTCTTTGGACCTCCAATGAATTATACCTATGCAGTCAGGGAACACAAATACAGACACTGAGAGAGTTGAAACACTGTTCAGGTCTCTGTGAGCAGAAAGAAAAACAGCTTTTATGTTGGAACAGAACTACTGTTCCCAGAAGAAAACATTTAAAGCTTAATTCAGAGTTCACTAAGCTTAATGAAAGGTTTCCATTGACCTTTCTACTCTGTTCCTGTATAGGATATTGTACTGCAGAATCAGATATCTTCCAATAGTACGTTTAGGCAATGCAACTATCATCTGTCATGTGTTCTCTTTTTTCATCCTCTCTTTAGGAAGCAAGTTATGATTGCATTATGGTGGTCATGTTTTTGGAGCAGCATTTTGTATACATGTTGCTTTGTGTTCCTATTAGCAGGCTGAAGGTGTGTGTTGGAGTTGGAGAAATTTGTGAAGATTCTTAGCTTCTGAGAAAGTTCAGTTAGAAATCTGGTCCCCAGGAAAGTTCTGTTGGCCTACAGACATTGTAGGGGAGTTAGCTGTGCCAGACAAGTTCTGCCCAGACTCTTTTCTTAGGAAAGTATCTTTGATATTATGGATTGGACCACAGAGAGCTTTGAAATTAAGGACTCCAGCTGACTTCAGATCACAGGAATCCAAACTTCTGTAAATGCTGGAAAACAGACTGAAAGCCAAGAGCAGTAAGATAGTATCATAGTTTGAAAAAGTGCTTTTTATGATAGATTTCTGAGGAATGCAGGAAAACTGCAATTTTTCTAGATGCTAAATTTGGAAAAAAAAAATATTGAGAATAGTGCTGTGCTTTTTCCCTTTATTTTCCCTTTAAAATGCTAGAATTCCAAGTACAGTTTTTTTCTGCTCTTTGCTGCAAGTAGTTAATATGCAGGATATCTACACAGTATTTTGTTGGGCTTTTTACAGAATATTATATGCCTCCTCATCAGGAATATCAATTTCCTTTACCTCAGTCTTGCTATTAAATGCCAGAGATGGATGGAAGTTCCTTGAGAGAGGAACTGGGATGCTAAAATCAGAGTTATGCCTGAATAATCTGCCACTTCTACTTTTGTGTCCACCCTGATTACCTTCCTTCCTGTTTCCTACCTGGTACTTGCATCAACCTTTTGTATCTGCCTTGTCCACATGAGTCCCACCTGACATAAGGATTCTGAGTTCTCTGACTTCCCTGTGTGTTCCACAACATAACAGGGTCTTTGCTGAGGCTAACTGGTTGATTATATACACTGATGGTTGTACATTCTGTCTCAGAGAGAAACATTCTTGGGTCTCTTGGGATGAATGTATGCTCACTTTCAGATCTTCGATGTGTAACATCAAACCCCTGCACTGAGGATTCCTGCTTAGTTCTTTGAACACACTTTTCTTTCAAAGTTATCCTTAAAAAAACCAAAACAAAACACATTAATTTGAAGGCATGATCTGAAAGTTTATCCCCTACTGTTCTAAAATTTAGTGTCAAAGTCTCTGTGTTGAAAGCTTATTTCATATTGCAGATACCTGTGTACCAGTGGTGGTGTTTACAACACTCTTCCTTTTTAATTATGGTTTTCCTGAGATTTTAGGACAAATAACCATGACATTTTTTTTCCTTTTACCCAAGACATTACAGGCTTCTCAACAGTATTTAGTCACAAGGAACATATTCCATGTGAGTGCTGGTGTTTTGGATAAATTTCCCTACTTTATAAGAGTCAAAGGATGGCATTTGCCTTTGGATATATGTATGTGTGCACCAAAGGAAGAAAGGAGTGTGTTTAAAAAAAGGACATAATTTAAGGTTTGATAGAAAGCCTCTTAGGGCAGTAGGAAACCTTCTATTGATTTCAGTGGATTGGCAAAAACCCAGCCTAATAGGTAATTAACTCAGAAACTTGACCTAATTTTTATGGTATTTGCTTAATGATCATATGTGTTGTTTACTTGCTGTAGTTTCAGCAACACACTGTGTTGGTTATTGTTCACTGAGGTTCTTTTGCTCAGGTCTATCTGATTCTTTGCTTTTCAAAGTTGAAGGGTGAACAAGAAGTTCAGGAATTTCACCATGAAAGCTGTACAATGTAAAGGAATTGACACCTAGAAAAACAAGCAGAGTTAAACAGGATTTGACAGGTTGGAGGAAAGAGAGAGTGAACAAGATGGGAACAATGAGCAGCAACTAATTATTATTTCAGTGGTCACCACAACACTTTAAAAACTTTCAAAGGCTGTGAAATTAATTGCATGCAGAACAGCACTCAAGGTGCTTAATATTTTGTCTCTCTGGGACAATTTGCTAGAGACATCTTTTGAACTACAAATACAAAGCAGGAAAGACGGGGCTCTCTCTGGCTGTGTCATTCTTCATTTTAATGAGGAAAAAATGTCATACAGAGCAGTGTGAATTTGAAATATTATAATATGCTTCAGTTTTATGTCAGAGTAAGTATGTTTCTTAAAAGAGCCCTAATGATTCTAAATTCTAGACCTTGTTGACAAGACATCTGCTTACTTGGCCTGTGGTTTGTGTCTCATCTGTAAGCTCATTATCATATATATTAAAAGAAACCTATTAAAATATTTGCATCTTAAAATGAATTATAAAACCCCCCTACCCATCTTTCAGAAACTTGTTCTTTTTGTCGTGCAAAACATTCCACTAGGGAGAGAGAAATATTTCCGTTATTTTCAAACCATTTAACATTTGGGTAATTCTTATAATTACTTTTCTCTTTAATTGTTAAAGCTAGAAGGCTTATATAATATTACTTTCAAAATTCATAGTTCAGTGTAAATAACCTTTTCTGTACCCACAGACCTCTCAGCTGGATACTGACTATAATCCTAAGGGTGCTCATTCTTTATTTTGGTCTTATTTATTATTTTCTTCTCTCCTCATCAGTTTTCTATTATTCTCTTTCCTGCCTCTTCAGCTGTCTAGCTGCATATGTAATGGGTGAAATGACACTTGAAGCCATGCTGGTTGTTTATTTAAACAAATCATATTGAGACGAAAAGAGCAGATGATTGCAAATATATAACAAATCTGATCTAGAAGCTCATCAGGCTCTTGAGAGGTCTTACCATTTTAGAAGATCTCCCACCTGGACTTGTGGCTCTGAGATCTTTAGTGTCAGCCCTCCTGGTCTAGCACAGAGTGCAGGAAGTTCCTTTTGTTTTGGCTGTCTGGGTCTGGTCCTTAATTGTCACCATGTAAGGACAGGCTTGGATGAGTTTGGCTGCTCAGCCCTATCTCAGCTCTATTAAGTTCCTCTGAGAGCAAGCTGGTGGCTTGCAAGTTGCAAGCAGTTCTTTTTGGTCTCCTTCTGTGGTAGGAGTGGCAAACGTAAGAAAAACATTAGAATATACCCACCAACTAAGGGGCTGCCTGCTGTTCAGGCTATTTTCTAGGTCCTGTTTGTTAGAAAACCTCTGCACAAAGGATGAGAGGGGTGCTACAGCAAGTAACAGGGAAATAGCCAGCTGAGAAGATTCAGCTGCTTTCTAGAACCTACTCAGCACAAAAAGGCATGCTCAGAGCAGGACGTTTTCCCCAGCAAGCTCAGCTAGTGGAACTAAAGGGGAGATAAAACTGGCTTCACCAGCAAAACGAGAAAGGTGGTCTTCTCTGAAGGTGTACAGCAGTTCCTGTCACCTCTCCTGGAAGAGGTGCATGGCTTGGATGGCATGGGTCTGTTAATGCACCCGTTATGACTAGCATCCACTATCACCATGCTGTGATTTACTTTCAGGAAACAGATTCCCCAGAAGGAAAAGCTGTAGCAAAGATGAGATAAATTCACTCTGGAGTACCACAGGTTACTCTGAGAAGAGTACTGGTGACAAGACTGGCAAGGAACAATTTTGGCAGCTAAGCTTCTCATACCTAACAAGGAGACGTCTTTATTGCCTGATAACTCCTCTTCCAGTATCCTCTCTTAAAAAAAATCTTTATTGTGGCAGTTTCTTAAAACATCCTTAGTGCCTTCTCAGGCATTTAAACCATTTTGTTGCATATTGAAAGCAGCTGTATGGGGAAAGGAAACAGCTCCTGCTGCTTCTCAAAAGCAGTATGTATAACATCACAGCTGGAAATAACATGTTTTATGAACTTGATTTATCCCCTCTGCTGTGTGGTATAAATCCTGCTTCCTCACTGCATGGCCTGCACATGCATTTTTGAGGGCTTATCCTGCCAGGTCCTGAACAAGGTGCAGAGGAAGGATTTAATTAAAAGCAAACATTGTTTTGGGGATTGCTAACTCCTACACATCCTCTGCTACCTAGCGGGGGGAAGCACTAAGTAGAATGGTAGGAATCAGTAAAAATATTTCCTACCGACTGGAATTATTAGGTACTTGCAGTACTTAATACATTATTTCAAAATAACAATTATAACCCATACAAAGCAGTACATGATAATGCCTCACTTAAGACAGCATGATCTGTTTGTTCTGTTTCATAACAGCTAGTGGAGGACAAACTTCCATGACTTCCATTTTCTGTTGGTTTTTCCTCTCAGACAATGCATTTTGTTGCCCATTTTAATGGACTGCCAACTTCTTTTTTTTTAATGGGCAGCTGCACAGTCCCTATTCTTAGAATATCTGAGTTCCTCATAGTCCTTGTTTTTTGTCCCCAGTCCCTGTGTTGTGAAGGTTCATAGATAACTGAGGCAGAGAAAAAATGAGGTATGTGAGCACCTTAAGTGATTGAAATCTGTAGGAGTTAAATGTTTGTAACTGAGTTGCTTGCTGTCATGCAGGACTAGAAGTAAACAAACCCCAGATGGAGCTGTGTCCCTAGCTCCTGGCTGAGGCTGCCATTTCAGTCTTACTTGTACTTCTGGTTGTCTTTGGATGTGACATACTCTATTGAGTATTAAAAGACAGGAAAGTTGTTTCCTATTTCTCATCTTAGAAAATCTGGTTATTGATTTAGATGCCTAAACATCTAGTCCTGTGATGAACATTAAATATTGAACTACAAAACCTTGAGTAGCTCTTTGTCCTAATTGTGTGCAGCATGTGCAACATGATTATTTTTATGAAGGTAGCACTTACACGATGATCAGAAGCCTGTTATGGTTGTTACTGTACAAACCCACAGTAAGATGTCCCTGTCCTGCAATTTGAAATATCTAAGATGTTTAAGAGGTGGGAAGCTTTGTTTGAACAATGGGGGAACTGAAGCACACTCATTAAATATTTCACCCGGCATCACACAGGCAGTCTGTGGTGGGTCTGGAAAACACCTCTGCTTTCAGTCTTACGCCTGTATCTTAACAGCAAGGCTCTTGCCAGTCTTGTATGCAAACCTAATAGATATATAGCCCAGTGACAGTTACTGATTAACAAAAAAAGCTGTTATGCTTTATGAAGTGTTGGAGTATTTTATCTTTTCATGTCTGTTGTGGTGTCCTTCCCTCTCAGCATGAGAGAGAAAGGGAGCAAGATCATCCAGATAGCAGTGTCCTTATTAATGAGAAGTTCATCCAAGCATGTGCTAGTTTTTCCGTCACTCTGTGCTGTGGTTATCTGCAGAACAGGAATAGAAAATGAATATCTAATCTTTAAAAAGGACTTTGGGAGATTACTTCAACCTTTACCCTGCCCCAGCTGAGCTCTGCTTAAATCCTGAAATGATCTAAATAACTTTGTTTCAAAGATGGACAGTGTACCATGCTGGAACCACGCAAAAGCAGCCAGTAGGAACTAGCTGGTGAGAGAGATTTTCACATAAAAACAAAACTGGAGAGTGTTGCGTTTTCAACTTTCTTTTTTTTTTTTTTTTTTTCTTTTTCCTAACAAAGAAAAGTGGAACTGTGCATGTTGGAGCAAATCAGCGGGAGTGAATGAAGGTCAGATGAGGAGGACTATCCTTGAATGTTAACAAGAAATGCTAACTCCTAACTCAGTGTGGGCTGAATTCTTTCTCTATGTCATTGTGGCTTCATGGTGACCCAAAGAATTACTTGGATCTTGATTTTCACTGAAACTTTTAGGAAAGAGTAAATACATTTTCAGTAGTCTGTGGGGATTCCACCTAGATCAGCAACAGCCTTAATTAGTCCTGCTGCTGGAACACATTCAATCATGGTCTCCTAAGACACCCTTGTTACTTCAGGAGTGTCCTGAAAATATGACCTGAGTTTAGGGTGGAAGAGGATGAGATTGTCTAACCTTGTGATATTGGCTTGCACATATTGCCTGACACTGCATTTAAAACATAGAACTTGCCTGATGGGAAAGAAAAGATGTAAAAGGCCATTTTCCTGAAGAGAGTGCTTTTCTTTGGCATTATGGGAAGAGAATGGGCAAAGCTTATGCAGTTGGAGGGTTTTTTTCTTTAACCTCTCTTTCTACTAGAAAAAATGGTTGATTTATGACCATATTTATTAGGTTCAAACTTATTATTAATTTACCTGTATGTTTCCCTTCAGTCTGGACTGTGCTATCATACAGAGCAGCTGCCCCATCCAGATCACACTCTGCCCTTACAGAGCTGGAAGAACTTCCCTAGTAGGTAAAAGGGAGATTGCAGGGCCTGGGTTGCAGCTTGCACACCCCAGTTGTCAAGTAGTCAGGGCAGCAAGAAGGAGAATCTGGCTTATTATGAACCAAAATAAGATTTAAGGAGCAGGCTGTGCAGCACTGGCCAATTATAATATTTCAGGATGTTTCAGTGAGATTTGTCTCAACCGAACACAAAGCACCTCTGGCTGCTCCACTTCATTAGGTATCTACACACAGTCTGGATGATATTCCTAATGGATCAAGGTTGATCTAACTGTAACAGAAACTTGATTTGCTTTCATGTATGTACTTTTCGATTCAAAGCACTGTCTTTCCTCTTCCCCAAACAAAGGCAGAGTAATGAAAATAACTGCTAGTTACCAGGTGTACAGAGGAGATTGGGAATAGTGTTAGCAGTTCTCCCGTCACACTGCTGCCCCTAGGAGATAGATATTGGGGAGTGCCTGCCATCACTCACAGAGTTTGAATGCTCCATATCACCATAGGAGTCAAAGGCACTTAATACTTTACAGGAGGTGTTTATGGCATCAATCTCTAGGGCAGCATGTGAATTAGAAAAAGGATCATGTGTGTACCTGTCCTTGCTGTTAATTACCTTGCCATTGAATAAAACAAAGCAACATAAAATGGCCTTAGGAAATATTTAGACTAGCTGGAACATAAGGTTAAAGGTTTCTAATCTGCTTTATGATGGATAGTCCCAGTAGTGCTTGCGGGGGGGGAGAGGGGGAGGGAGGGAGGGAGCAGTTCTTTCTCTTTTTGGTTAATATGACTAGAAAATTTTCAGAGTGCAAACTAACTGCAAACTTCCAGCACCTCCTCATCTGCAGTGCAGCTGCAGTCCCTCTCCCTGATGTTTGCACAACATTGCAGCAGTCTCTTGATGCTGGAAGAACAGAAGTAAGCTTTACTAGTGAAGCAGGACCATATATTGTCCCTCTCTATGTTTTCCTGATAATAAGTGTATGTTGCAGCTGCTTTTTTTTTAATCATCCATAAAGTTAAATTATTCACAGCCAATTTCACTCTAAAGAGCTCTCATGTACATTTCAAAAATAGAACGTATTTAAATGAAAGTGAAATCTTGTTTTTAATTTATACAAGGGTTAGTGCTTCTGCTCCTAAGAGATGTCTTGGAATTGCTGTGAGAAGGTTACCTTGTACCTTCTAATGCACACCTTTATCTGACAGCTGGTCCCCCTCAAAGCTACTCTTTCCAGCTCAGTAATTTCAGTGTACAAATAACATGCTATGAAAATATTGTCTTTTTTAAGACTATTTTTTTTTTTTTAAATTCTTGGGTCATTCCTTTATGTGAAGAAATTTCTGTATCTAGAGACAAGAACTTCAGTAGCGAAATAATCTTCCCCATTGCACTGAACTTCTCCAGAGCCCTTGTAGATCTTAAAAAATAATTCCAAATTCTAAAATACTTTAGAAATAAGTATGCAAAGAACCAGGACTATGATTTTGAAAATGTCTAAGGTCAAAGGGAGAAGGGTCTACCAAGCAATACAAGGCAGCATTTTGCTACTCAGAACTGCTTAAATATTCACAATGCAAAATGTCAGTCAATCCCTTTCCTCCCCTACTCTTTTCTCCTTCTCTTTTTCCATCAGCAGTGCTGTTTTTAACTAATAATCTTCAGAGCCCAATGATTAAAAAGTATCTCTTGTGAGCAGTATGAAGACACTACCATCCTTCACGTTACCCCATGAACATCAGCAGTGATCATCCCTATAAAAATGTGCACATTTTGTTAAATGCTGTCGTTTATTTCAATGCATTTATTGCCATAAAACATCAATGACAGTTTAATTAAGAGCTTAAATTTTTTATACTGCAAAGTAGAAATATTTATGAAGGAGCTCATCAGAGGCAGAATATTAAAACAAAACAGGTGTTTTTGCAGAAACACAAATAAAATGGCTAACAGTAAACATTAAAAAAATCAATAATTAATCATGGTTCTTTTAATTCTTATTGAATTGCCTTCCAAAGATTTTGTGTCTAACAAAGTCTATGGCTCTGCGATATTGTCTTATCCCACCACTGGTCTTCCTATTTGTATCCTGTAGTACAGCTGGATAGATTATTTGCTTCTTCAGAAAAAATCTTGGGACCAAACTAAGATGAAGCTTGTAAACTAATGGGGCCAAGTGCTTGAACTCCTGAAGTGCTCTGTTGGAAGAGATGTCTTTGCCATTTCCTTGGCATGGGCAAATTTTCACTCTTAATCCTAGTGTTTCATCACTGTTGATGACACCAAACCCAGGAACTTCATTATGAACCCTTTGGTGGCCTGTAAATGGCATGAGGTTTTCTAGCTTTCACTCATGTTTCCATTGTTAGAATAAAGTTGGTCTATCATCTGAGGTACCTTAGGCCCAGTCCAGCTGGGAGATGTCCGGGAGACTGGAGTGGGAGGTGGGGCTGCAATGTCATCCCCTGGTGAAGCAGACTCTACCTGGTGCTTCATCGCTTCTGAAGTTGCTTGCTTTTTCTTTTCTTTTCTTTTCTTTTCTTTTCTTTTCTTTTCTTTTCTTTTCTTTTCTTTTCTTTTCTTTTCTTTTCTTTTCTTTTCTTTTCTTTTCTTTTCTTTTCTTTTCTTTTCTTTTCATGGCAGGTGGTGGCAGATCCTTCAATGATCAGCACTATCTTTATTTCTATGTCAACATCTAAAAGTTTCTAGGCCTTTGACTTACTGCAGTTGGTAGGTTTCCTTCAACTCAGTTCCTTTCTGGTGATATTGTCAAGTTTGCCACCCACTGCCTCTTTGAAACACCGGGGTTTTATTAAGTATAAAGTAATATACAGTAAGCTATACATTACATATTATGTATGGCTTGCTCACATATATTATGGAAAAATGTTGCTATTGTCTCCACTGAAAGAATGACTGGATTCATGTTACAAAATCTCTGCTATACTTTTGGAAAGAAAAATTGTGTTTAATTTTCTTCCAGGTTTCTGATTATCTCCAGACTGTTGAGGACAGAGCCTACCTCTGTACCTGGTGTTTAGCAGTATAGTGTCATCAGCTGTGCTGAGGTTGTCTGAGTCACAGTAGGTGGCAATAAGGAAAGAATGCAATCATGGTAATTAGCAGGAGGGGTGGAGATGTTTTACTTTCTGTAGCTCTGAGAACATATTCCAGGGAAGTCCAAATTTTCCTTGGTGAAGAGAAGTGTGATGTAGCAAGAAGATCCATGTTGCTAAAACTTACAAAGAGAGGTCAGGCAGGGGTTGTTCCCCTTGTGCAGGGAGGCACTGAGAACCAGGAAGAGCTGACCAGGTGTTTGCAGTCACCTATAAAAAGCTCTGGTCAGGGTGGAGAAGGCACCTCAGTTGCAGAGAGGCAGTTTTTGTTGCTGTAGGTGAATCTGGGTGTTTGGCAAGAGGTATTGGGCTGAGACAAGATGTCGGTACCTGGTCCAACTGAAAAAGCCTGTCTTAGTGTGAAAATCTGCTTCATCCTAGTAGGGATTAATTACCCATCACTGCTAGCTGTGAGGCAATAAAGAGAAATGGAGTAACCTTGAGATTGTGCACATCTGTGATGTAGTCAAACCAGCAGAGTGGATTATAAGCATCTGTTTTACAAGAGGTGAGGGTAAAAAAGGGAACAGCTTGCATGGAAGTAAGAAGTATGTTTTCCTGTAAAGTTCTTCTTTAGATCAAAGGAAGCAGAGTCATGCTGACACCGGGAGTGGTTGGTCTGCTAAAGGTAAGTGAGTTGCTACTGCTGTTATAACTCCCCCACCCTGCAAAGGGGAAGGTGATGAGGGCTGATGGGCCAGCACAGTTAGGGACTGAGGTTGAACATTTGAGAAAGAAGAGTTTGCTTGCACCTTGGTACCTGCCTGTGGAATGGAGCCTTTCTTGAGGATGACCCCTGACTTGATCCATAGCTGTTCTTTGTCTTCTGCCCTTTACATGAAGCTAAAAACACAAGATGAAATGCTTATCTAAAGGCTTTACTCCCACAG
The DNA here is from genome assembly GCF_034638445.1 of Ciconia boyciana. Lineage (NCBI taxonomy): Eukaryota > Metazoa > Chordata > Aves > Ciconiiformes > Ciconiidae > Ciconia > Ciconia boyciana. Next base: position 7,981,432 of record NC_132946.1, on the reverse strand, counting down.
TTAAACTGTGATTTCCTGCCAAATCTCTTCTGAAACAGTAAGACTATGAAGGTAAACTAACCTTTACTATACCTTCACACTGATGGCAGTGTTATTATTGCAAAACTTAGTATGCCAGGTAGATATCCTCTGTTTCATTGATCTATCATCCTGTTCCACTGTAATCAACTGCCAAGTGACTTTGTTTTCTCACTCCAAACTCCTAATGGAGCTATTCATATTTTTTCCAACAACTATTGTTAAACTCAGTGGGTGAACTTGGCTGGCAAAAGTCACGTTGGTTACAGTGGAGGCCAGATTCCACATATTGCTGTTTCTCTGTTAATTAGTGGATTTATGTTTTTCCCCTTTCCAGTCTTCACAAACAATTGAAGGAACTGCAGTGGGTGCCTCTCATGCTGTCTGCTGCTTAAGAGAGTGAGGGAAGGAATTACACTGATTAAAACACACTTATTCTTTGTGATGTAAATTTGATGACTTAATTCTAGGAACAAAATGGCAAGTGAGTTGGTCTGCCAGCTTTGCCAGTATTGCAGTACATGAAAATAATGAGTGCCTCAAATATAGAGGGTTCCAGTAACTCAAACAGTGGAAACAAGTTTGTTGTAGCTCTTTGATTAGAGGCTCAAAACTCTGTATCCAGTGCTGGCTGTAATACTGATCCTGTCTTCATTTAAAGTTAGCAAAGAAATTGGGCTATTGGTTAAGAATCTTGCTGTCTTTGGAGAAGCAGAGCATATTCCCTCTTAATTCTTCCCTCCAGGGAAGTTTTTACACTAATGCTGTGGACTTTTCCTTTTGCTAAGCTCTCCTTAACTTTCAAATTATAGAAATACTAATCTTTCTCCTGTTTTAGTGCCCTAAACCTTTACTCACTGGAAGCCACAGAGAATAAGCGGCATGACTCAAAACACAGGGCAAAGCTCTGGTTTCTCTGATGGGTGGGGGAGGGAGGAGAAAAATAGCCCCTGTCAGAGCAGCCACTGCTTGGTTAGAAATAAAATACTGCATAGTTTCATCCGAAGTGTTCCCTCTAGCTTTTTTTTAACTATTCATTTTATTCATCTACTTTAAGTCAGCCAGTAAACTAATGTGGGAAAGTCATATGCCAGTTCAGAATCATTTATCCTATGGATAACATGATCAAACTCCCTCAGGATGGCATTAACCTTTGTATTGATTCAAAGAGCCTCATGTGATTTCTCAGGCTGCTCTATGCTAGGTGTGAAGGGAGCGCAATTGAATGTTATTCATCTTTTAGCAGTGTAATTAATTAAGCAATGTTTTGGTAAGAGTAATATAGCAAAGATGCTCACTCTGCTATAATAGGTTATAGTTTTATAATTACAGAACACTGATTACATTCTGGTTTTTCTTTCATCTTGCCTCTACCTTTCAAAGTTCAGAAGTTATCACACTTACACTGAAAAGTATATCTTCCTTTTCATTCCCTCCCCAATCAGCTGCTGTTTTAAATGCAGCTATACTTTTAATTACTCATCAGCACTTGCTTGACCAGGCTGAAAAATATTCTTTCTTGTCTTGTGACATTTTGGATCATATTTTACTAAGTAATCAAATAAAGGAAAGTCTGTTGTGCAATACAAAGTATTGAAGTCATCTCTCTGAACCCCAGCAACAAAATAGTAATGTTAGAGTTATGCTACAGGGCAAGATGTTCACTAATATGAATGGGAATAGTGGGCTGAAATCAATAGATCATCAGTACATGCCTTTACTAATGCTGCTACTGCTCCTTCACCCCCTTGTTTTTAATGCAAAGGGCTTTATTGGTTGCTTGAACCTATCGAATACTATATTTAAGTAGTACCTTCTCTGTTAAAGAAGGCTTGCTTTAGAAACGTTGCATGCGGTAAAAGTAAACTCTTTATGTGGAGTATGCAAGCCCACCGCCCCTGTGTTTGCACAATGTGTTTTGAGGGTGGTGGTGTGCTGTAGTAACAGAAATGGCTATTTCTAATACTTCAACAGGGTAGCATGTCATAGAGGCATATGTTATAGGATGTACTGCTTCTAGCAGAAGATATGGCAGAATCTAATTAGCCAAGAATTATCTAACATAAATTGACTACAGCAACAGATTTACTACTGCTAATGCTGAATATGTCATAGAGATCACTGCAAGGGGCTGCCTCAAATTGACTAGCTTCCTTCCGGAGAGCTGTCATGAAGGAGAGTTTCCATGAAAGTCCCTCATTTACAAGGTTGGAATATGGCCCTGTGGTGTGTAACAGGTAAGCAGCTACAAGTTCCTAGAAATCTGTTACCTTGCTTCTTTAAGTTGTCATTTTTTTTTAGATTTTTTTTTCCTTTTCAGTCTCCATTGGTCTGCCTGTGTTCTTCTAAAACTGAAGAATGTTCATAGCCATGGGAATATTTAGTTGTTGTCAGTAGAGTGTGTTCATCATACTTGGTGGGTTTTTTAATGAGGACTTTTTAGAGGGGAAAAAAAACCCCAACACCCTCACTATTGTGTGTGATTTATGGTGTCAAAGGAGCTAATTAAAAATAATAGGGAGGAAACTGCCCAGAAGAGTGTAATTGGAATTGAATCCAAATGGAAATCTCAATTTTGGCCTTTCTTCTACTTTGTCCTGAATTTTGGAGCTCTTATTTGAGCCTTGTGGGATGAAATTTATTTTATAATATGTCTAAACTAGAACACAGAATCCAAAGTCATCTAAGTGTAGGTTAAGTGTAGAACTCTTGTGGCTTGTGTATCTGCATAATTGCAAACTTTTCAAAGTGTTTTTTAACTATTTGAATACTGATTTTTGAAATTACATACCTAAATACAATTTTACAGTAGTTTTTGTATTTTATAAGAGCAATCTAAATATTATCTTAGGAAAACTTTCTCTTCCTATATCATTAGCAATAGCTGCTCTTGATGTTCCTTACTGCAATTCCTGTATAATTTCACTGTTTGTTGTCATTGTAAACCTCATATGTTCCTCGGCATAAAGTGCAAACAAGTGGTTTGTGGGCTGAAAAGAAGACAAGGTTCTACTCTCTTTACTTACAGTTCTGAGAGTCTATTTTAGATATTTTATGAACAGAGAGAACTATATTTAACAATGCTAGTAAAACTGAGAAGCTCCCAGGCACGTAGACAGTATACCACAGGTTATAAATATCTGCCTAAGACTTATTTCAGAAGAAAGAACAGTGTGGAGTCCTTTGCAGTTAAACAAGAAAATTCTTGTGGCCAGTGGTAAATGATCCAGCTGGCATTTTGATCAGCTCTAGATGAGAGACTTGCATTCAAGGTTTTTATTGTAGTTTACACAAGCCGTCCAAGTGTTTATGCCACTTCCCCATGGAAAACAAAAGATGATGTATATGCAATTTGGTTCTGATGGGTTTGCTGCTACAATGAATACATGTGCTGGCTTAAAAAGGAGAAGAAACATTGAATGGTTAGGGTTTAAAAATGTATTACTTAATAGGAATAACCTGAGTGGCTTTTTTATCAGTACAGCACAAGGCAATATAGGGTTTTGCAGTCTGTGGTCTTGCCAATGTTTTGTCCTTTGTTCTTCTCCTTTGTTCTTACACTTTGAGTCCTTTCATGCTCAAAGATTCAGCAAAGGTGTCCACTAACCTCCCTGCCTCAAAGCCCTTTCACTCTAGTGGGAAGTCCCTGTACATCCTCAGTGCTTTGCTGACTTTTTGCCCTAGAAAGTTCACCGCTCTGGGTACAACTGCAATCCTTCCCTCACACACTCCTTGCTCTCCATTGCCTTTGTTATCCTTGAAAGGATAACAAAACTTCTCTTCTGAAGCCAACCCCAACCAAAGCTTGAATTTGTGTTGTGTGGTGAGAGAAAGGGATGAGAAAGGAGGAGGTGATGGCAAGGTAGCAGCCTACCCAGCGCTTGTCCCACACGGCGTTTCACAGTCTGCAGTAAGCCCTTGTCCCATCACCATTTGACTCAGTGTTGTTATCACCCGGGAGTGCACTGGAGGGAAGAGGCCAGTGGGGAGGAGTGAAAGTCAGATGGGATTTTCCGAGTCATAGGTGTGCTTCTGCCCTTCTCGCCTCAGACGTGTGAGCAGCATTACTTTTCCACCCTGTCTTGCTGGAGAGCCAGTGCTGTAGCACAGCTCTGTTTTGTTATAAAGCTGAACTTAGAAAATAACTTTTTTCATGCATTCTGTTGATGTCAGAACAAGTGTGACCTGCAGGCTCCCGAGGACTGTATATAATACAGTGTGGTGTCATTTGTCTGTGGGTAACATAATGCTAAAATGCCTGCTGTGCTCCGAGACACAACCTGGCACTTTTTCCCTTAAGCAAGGTGGGGAAGTAATAAAGAGTTTAACCTACCAATTTGTGCATCCTCCATACATAAGAGGGCTTGACATTCTGGATATAAGAGATGTGAGTAATAAAAAACCCCAAACGTTGTTACCTATAGGTATCCATTAAAAGCCTGTGCTGATTAATCAACTTTTTGGGTTACAGTGTAAATAGAATTCCATAGCTTCTTCCTCAATCCACTCTGCCTGAACACAGTCAAACCAGTATCACCTTCCACTGCCTGTATTTAGAAATGCACCAGAATAACTGCCCAGGAGTATCTGAAGCATTCATGCTTATTCACTTTGAGGTAGTGAGGATTTCACTCTTAAATTGCCACTTTCTTGGTGGTGTGGTCAAAAGCTAGCTGGCCTAGTGTGAAGTTTAGAGTATGTCTTCCTAGTCCATCCTAGGTGGCTAGCTCTGACCGTTCTCTGAGTTGATGAGAGGTCACAGGAATGTGTTTAGTGTGGTGACTGGCCAGAGCTAATACTCCTAAGGGGGAGATGATGTGCAGTTGTTGAGTACAGCTTAGGGCATGGCTGAGCACACTTATGCAGAGGGAACTCACTTGTGTCTGCAGTAGATGACATGGATGCATTGTTAGAAACAACAGTATAGTGTTTGCACACCAGAAGTGTTAGTCTAATTGCTTAAAGGGCTTTTGGGCATAATATCATAGACTGACCTGCTTCCATACCTCTCTGAGATAGTCTGCAAAACCACTCCAGGTTCTGATTCCTGAGCAGTAGTCTTTGAGGAACTTGCAGGTTTTCTGCTAAGAGCTCTCTAGTAATAAGGCATATGTGAGGATGGCATGCTTAACCACTGATAGTGAGTTGAAGCAATTCTGGTGATAGGACTAGGAAATGGTGTTCTCTAACTTGGTGGGTAGCTCCAGGGGAACCCTTTCCTATCATATGGGATGAAAAAGAGAGTTCAGTTCCTAAGTTGTCATGTGATGGTTCTTCATCAAGTGATGCTGTATAGTCTGTAGATATGTGGCAGAACAGTATGAATTATCTGTTCTAACCACTCTTTCGCATTGGTGGGTGACTGCCTTGTGTCAGTCATAACTGTTGCACTTCTTTCCCCAAATCTATAGAAACATGAGGTTAAATACTATCTTGAAATATTTTTGTTGTTTTTCAGAACTGTGGATGAGCTGGTATTTAAAAACTAAGATTTTTTTTTAATAGCCCTGAATCAAATGCAAATTAATCAAGGGTCCTGTGGATAAAATATTGTGTGATCATGTAATTGAAACCATGCATACATACAGTGGGGCCAAATTGAAGTTACATGGGCAATTCTAATTCTGGCAATTCTTAATTTTGGAGTGCTTGGCTTAGCAATAAAATGCTGTTTTATTGTAGTTCTTGGATGTAATTGAAAATATACTGGGAGATGAACAAGTGAAGTAGGAAACAACACTGAAGATAATTACAAGCAGATCTTCATTTCAAGCAGAGAAGTTAATCTTCCTTTGGGCTCTTGGGCCCGTTTTAACAGGGTAATTAGCCATATACCCTGTGGCTTTTGACTCCCAGTCCCAGCTCAAACCTCTGTGTCCTAATAAATGAGGACACACAGTTCTGTGACTGGGAGAAGCTGTCAGAGGCACATGTATTATGCATGTTTGAACCATAGGGAAAGCAGTCTGAGTTCAGCCGGACTGTGCTTACTTCAGCACGGACATACGTATTTCAATGAAGCAAAGAACCACTAAAGTGGTTTACTTCATGTGAATGGATGAATTATATTAGCCCTCTTTCTTTCCTTTTCCTTTACATTGTCTTTTATTTGCAAAACTATACAGTCATAGCTGAAGTCAGCCTGGAAGAGCTGTAAAACAAATTAAATTGATTTCTCCTTTAACTTTTTCCACACTTTGTTTTTGGGTCATCGTATTCAGCCCTTGTTTCCTTTACTCTAGTTAGATAGGCATTGCTAGAAGTGAGTCACACTTGAATGTCTTTTTGTTATGAATCTGGTGCTAATGACTATTTCTCTCCATCTTGTTCAAAAGCAGGTCTTGTCTTCCAGGAGCAGGCCCTTAATGTTTTTTCACTTGTTCATTTCCTTTGCCTTTTAAAGCTCAAAAACCCTTCCAGTAGTCTCCTTCAGAAGGTATTTGGGAGGAGATGGGTCTCTGGCTACCATTGCTGCTGTAGAAAGGGAGTTTATGGATTTGCAGTAGCAGGGAAGGGTGCTCATCTCTGACAATAGCTTGCTGGCCCATTTCAGATGATCACATCCAGCCCTTTTAAAAACTGAATGGGCCTAACAATGGGGGGAGATTTGAGTATAGTGGTCCTGGGCTGAATTGTATGATTAGTGGGCCCGATAGCTACTGTCTGTGCTGCCAAGCCCTGCAGGATCACTCTGAAAAATCTATTAACCTCAGAGTACTGGCTTTTTTTTTTCTTTTCAAGAATACTTACAACAGGAATGCATGGAGACTTAAAAAAGCTAAGGATAATTTGTGACATGTATTTCTTCAGGAAACAGGAAAGGAAGGCTTTTGCCAAGGTAGAAAGATAAACAGTGAATCCAAGTTCTGAAAAGGTAGAAAGGGCAATCTAATAGGCTAGAAAAAATGAATACTACTCTCTGCTTCTTATGGAGGCTAACATTTTTTTCGGGTTTACACAGTGATCAGTATTTAACACTGGCTGATCCTTTTTGTAAAACTGTTGACATGAGCATGCAATGTAGGGCTTACCATTAACGTCAGTAGGAACAGGCTCAAATGTCTGTTGTTGCTCCATTTTTGCACTGTTTCTTGGGGGGGGTGTGTGGAAGTCAATGTTAAAAGCCTCCCATTGAGGCTATTGAAATGAAAACCAAAAGAGCTGCTAGTTCTTTGGGAAGATTATTTCCTTTGGCAAAATGTGTGTGCATTGAATAATCTACAATTCAGCCTTATTCTGTTTCCAGTTTTCTAACATACTTGGCAGAGAACTCACTGGGCTCTTCATTAACACTTTCCCTTTTCCACTGCCTTGTGGGTAATGCTGCTCTCAGTGCTGCAGTCCTTCAGCTAAAACAGTGTGATATCAAAAGGTGATGAGCAGAAATACAGAAGCCCACATGTCATCCTCCCCACTCTCTCTCTGGGGAATTTCTTACCCTTCTATTTCTTAGACGTGTCAAATGTTTTGTTCTGTAGGTAGCACACTTTGGCACATCTTTTCCTAAAGAAGCTGTGTTGTACAGCTCTATCCTCTCACTGTAAGACTGCAGAAATGCCAACTAATAGACACAGTTTGAAGCTAAAGAAATATGAAGCTGCTCGGTTTTTCCTGTGTGTGTGTCTGTGTGCTATAAATGGAGGAGGAAGGATTAAAACTTTACACAGTCTGGAGGTAGCTAAATCTACTAAATATTGTATGACTGTCTTTGCCATCAATAATTCAAAAAAACTTGAGTCCAAAATGACAATCTTGCTTGGACAGCTGTAGCTGCAGGCAGAACAGAAAGGTTTTGAGCCAATTGTGGACTTGGTGCTTTGTTGACTATAAAGGTTGAAGAACACCTGAGGTCCCTGCAGTCATTAAAAGAAAAGAGCAGAGCAAAGCAGAATATTGCTGCAGAAAAGGCAAAGTATGTTTTAACATTCACTACAATTGTATTGATAGATGTAAGGGTGCTGAATATCTGCTGCAGCACAAGTAATGCTACTCTGAAATGCCAGATTAATTTAGGAATGTACTGAACATAGTTTATCCTATTTGTGTAATGAGATCACTTAGCCCCTGCTCTCCTTTAATCACTGGGTTGGATGCAGAGACAGGAAGGCAGAACATGGATTTCTGTCACCTGGAGGATGCAGGTATTGATCCACATGTGCACGCAATGCCAGCAGGAGGATGGAGGAAGTGAGAGCTGTGATGTTAATCCAGCACTGCAGGACTGGCCTCAGTGTGGTGCTCGGCCATGCTGGGCTGTGCCTCTCATTCTTGGGTTTCCCCAGCCTTTGCTAGAGGATGTAATGTTATAGCAATGACTGTCCACACACTTGTGGACCTCAACAGTGGTTTGAGGAACTCC